>NC_136057.1:1736823776-1737388776 GCF_964261635.1 Lissotriton helveticus | reverse complement strand
CCCTGGCTGTGGGCCTGCTAATCAGACCCACAGCCTAGCTGTTCTCTCTCTAAATTGACAACCATGTACTTTAGGTGCATTTACCAATTGGTACTGGGCCACCTTATCAGTCCCTGTACCCAGGGCATGGGTGTACCCAGGGCCTACCAGGGGCTGAAGCATGTATTATGCCACCCCTGGCTGGCCATCTAAATCTGACACAACTGGCTGCATAACAGCTGGGGCAAGGTGGTGTAAACACCCTTTACTGTAGATATAGTATACCTATATCTAACCCTAAAATGGACACATTTATTCCTATCAGTCACTCCTATGGAAGGCCTTATCAATCCTGAAGGCAGAGTGCTTGGAATTATGTGAGATGGTGCTCTGGCATGAGCTGAGCCCGTTTGCAGCTTGCGGAACCAAGTCCTAATAGCTGTTCCATGATAACGCTATACCATATACTCTTAAGTGCATTATAATCCTCGCGGTTAAATGCTAACTCTGGTATAACATTATCAAAACATGTCGAGTAAGGTGTCATACGATTTGGAATACTACCCCCTCACCAATTCTGGCGACGGGGGTAGCATTCCACCCTTCTAGAGGGACACGACATGTATGTAACTGTGAACCCCGGTTAAAGTTAACTCGAGCCTCAGCATCACAAAATGGATGCTGCCACCATAGACACAAGTCTTACCTCTTGCTGCTGGGAGTCCTTCCAGCGAGGATGGCTTGGACAAAGGGTTTCCTGCCTTGGGAGGTGCTAGCACCACCCCAGACAGGACTTTGTGTATTGAGGTAGGGAGGCCTGAAAGGAATGAGACATGCCTGGGGCACACAAGGTGCCCTGTGCATACACCGGTTCAAACCAGTTGCTGGGGCACTCCAGCCCCAGCTCTAGCGGGAAACCGGACAAAGGATAGGGGGTGTAGCCACCCCCCTTCCTGGTCCCACCCAGGGGAGGGACCTAGTCAGTAGTGCAGCCCCCTTTAGGACAATAAAGGTAGGAGCTGGTCCCATTCCAAATTAGATTATCCTGAACTATTCAACAAGAAGAAACTCTGGCCTTTGATGTTCTGCTCCACAGAAGAATGAAGAATCTCCCTTGTGGGCAAGGAGTGTCCACCCTGCACAAGCAGGCACCATCAAGCGTCCAGCGGCTTCACTTTGTCGTCTTCCCTCAAGGATCCAGACTTCAGAGCCCTACGAGACCCGGATTCCCAGACCTCTCCGACCTCAACTCACATCTTCAGCAAAGCTGAGACCCGTGGGTGCGACGAGACACGTGGGACCGGCCATCTTGAACGAACCTGCACTTCGCTTCCAGCACGACTCCCGAGGTAAACTCGACCAAGTGCTTTGGGGACTGAGAAGCCCTAACCCCGAGCAGCTCCTGCACCGAAGATCAGCCCTCCAGCTTCCACGAGATCTGCGTGGGGCCCTTCTGCTTGTTTGCTGCTCGACGCGTTGTCTGGTCACTTGCTGGCTGGCTAGTGGCCTCCCAGACGACGAACCTTTGAATCTTTGCTGCTGGTCTGGTTGATCCAGACTCGCCCTTGCTCCCTTCCAAAATAGGGGCACCCCGGCTCTCCTAGTCCGCACCAGACGCCTTCTTCACTCACCGCGTGGGTTGCCTTTGCCAAGGCCTGTTAACGCCGATTCCGGATCCAACACCTCCGACAGCGAGAGCCTGCGTGGGACAGCTCGTGCCTCCATCCTGGTTGTCGAAGACACCTCCTGGTCCACGTGGCTGCAGAGTCAAGCGTCCACTCTTCACCTGATCGCGACAACGACATCTGGTTCCTTCCTGGTTCCACTCCAGTCACTGGCTAGTGACTGTGAACATTGTCCCCTCTGCTTTCAGGTCTCCTTCTTCAACAATCCACCCTTGGATTGCACCGGACATCTTCCTCCTGGTCGCCTGCAGCATCTTTTCTTTCAGGCTCCATTGACTTCAACGCGAGAACCCGACGCACTTTGACACCTATGCACCCGCGGCCCGTGGGTGAGGTAACAAGAGCATTTCGGTGCTCAAGGGTAGTTTAACTGTCCTAGTGTCCAGTTCCACAGTCGTTTTAGTCCTACCAAGATAGGATTGTCCGTACTCACCTTTAACTTGAACTGTACTGTCCATAGACGTTGTTACGCATCTCGCGTGTGAGTTCACACTCTGCACACGCGTTCCGTGGGCCTCCTATTACTTACCTGAAGTTAGTATAGCATGGTCCCATCGATCCTACAGCCTCTGGACAGCTCCATTCCTTTTATCGACTTTCACATTCCACTTACTTAGTATATGGTTTGTCGTGCCCCTAGGGCACCATTGTAATTTTGTGCAACTTGTAGTGTTTTTCGTAAGAGATTGTCATGTGCTTAGCCCTCTGACCTCATAAAGAGTTCAGAGGTGTTGTTATTAATAAATAGACTATTTATTTTCATAACCAACTGTGTGATGTCCTTTCATCGGGTATTCAAGGGGTTATATTGTGGTAAAACAGCTGGCTTCACATGCCAAAAGAGTTTAGCCTAAGACTGCTTTGTCCATGCTACCATTAGGATAGCTGGTCTATAAGGTTGACTTACAACCAATCACCATAAGGGTTGTTTGGACTGATACAAGGTGATCACTAGAACTAGTGAGCATCATATATCAGGCCAACTTCTCACATTGGTGTGCAGCGGTTGGGATTTGAGCTTGCTGTTGGTTTTACCAAATATAATCTTGAAATATCATTTGAAAGATCACATAAGGTACCTAGGTACATATAACAAGCTTAGAAATACTCTGAGTTCTACTGAGCCAGCTGTTGTAGTAGAAAGGGCCTAGCACACCCTGACTACAACTCTTAGCAAGGGATCAGTAGGAAAACCCATAGTGTAGGTAGGTGCATCACTTACACCTCACTAGAAAGCATGTCTACCACAGGAGAGGCCTCAGTGACTCCCCTTGTGGTTAGTGACCCCCCACAGGTCCTTTCCAGATATGCAGCTCTCAGTTTCCAGGAGATGAGACAATTGTGTACCTCCAGAAAATTGAAACAGGGTTCTAACCCTACCACTCCTTTTCTGTTAGGTCTCTTAGGGACATATGATGCCAGAAGGGCTACCAACACAGACCCCTCTAATCCAGATAGGAGCATGCCCCCCTTAGAAGGTACTCTTGGAGATCCAGACCTCCCTGAAACAGAGAATGTAGAAGAGGAGGAGGAAGAAGAAGAACAGTCTGGGGATGAGGCAGACAATGGTTCTGAGATAGTCAGCAGACTAACCAGGGACTACTTAGACCTATATAGGGAAAGATCTGGGGGACCCCCAGTACGGACCCTGAGCAGGCCTAACTATGGAGTTAGAAGAGATAGGTCTCCTTCTAGGGACTCCAATAGATCTGTGCACTCTCATGCCTCTGCTCAGAGGAGAATGACTTCCCCTCAGAGGAGAGAGCATGAAGCAAGGATGAAGCAGGCTAATCTGAGGATCCAGAGGGAAGACCTTGCCCTTGCCAAAGAAAAGCTTGCCTTTGCTAGAGAGCAACAGTTCAGTGGGGTAGTCCCCACTGGTGGCAGCAATATCCCTAGGGATAGAGACAGGAGTTTTGATAATAGACACCTGAGTAAAATAGTGCCCCCCTATAAGACAGGGGATGATATCCACAAGTGGATAACTGCTTTGGAGAGGGCCTGCAAAGTACAGCAGGTACCCCAGAGTCAGTGGGCAGCTATATTGTGGCTCTCCTTTGAAGGTAAAGGTAGAGACAAGCTCCTCACTGTTAGAGATGAGGATGCAAATGATTACCAAGTCTTGAAAACTGCTCTGATTGATGGGTTTGGCTTAACCACTGAACAGTACAGGTTGATGTTCAGGGATACCCAGAAAACTCAGGCTCAAGATTGGACTGACTTTGTTGATTGTGCCACTAAGGCTCTGGAGGGCTGGTTACTGGGAAGTAAAGTTACTGATTACACAGGATTGTATAATCTAATTATGAGAGAACAAATCTTAAATAATTGTCAGAACCAGTTGTTGCATCAGCACTTGATTGACTCAGATCTGACCTCTCCCCAAGAATTGGGAAAGAAGGCAGACAGATGGGTCAGGACAAGGGTCAAGCAGCAGAACCAGGGTGGTGGCTAGAAGAAAGTAGACCAGAAGGGTAATGAAAATAAGCAAAATGACCAGAAGTCTTCAACAGGGCCCCAACAACCTAAGGAGGGTGGGTCCCAAACTTCCCAAAAGAAGAAGAATGATGGTCCTAAGAAACCATGGTGCCAATACTGTAAAAGTAAAACTCACTGGTTTAGTGAGTGCTCCAAGAAAGGCCAAACTCCTACCACTACTGTCACTAAGACACCTGCACCCCCTAGTACAGTTAGTAGTGGTAGTGTACCTCCCAAGGCTATAGTTGGGTTAACCCTGGGAACTGAGGTGGGTTCTGACTTAGTTAGAATTCCTACTCAGGCAGTTCTTGTTTGTACTGGGGACATGGATATGACCCCTACTGTAAGTCCTAGTACTCTGGGCAAATACAGACAAACGCCTTTAATCAATGGAAAAATGTCTCAGGCCTACAGGGACACATGTGCCAGTGCCACCATGGTGACACCAACATTTGTGGACCCTGACCAGATCATGCTAGGTTCAGATTACCTAGTGACCAATGCTAGCAATGTCACTACCAATCACAGCATGGCAGTTGTTAATTTCTCCTGGGGAGGGGTAACTGGCCTCAAAAGGGTTGTAGTTAGTTCAGACCTCCCAGTAGATTGTCTTTTGGGCAATGATTTGGAATCCCCACTGTGGTCAGATGTGGAGTACAGGACTCATGTAGAAATGCTAGGTCTCTCCTCACATGTCCTTGCTGTGACTAGGTCACAGGCCAAGAAATGCCCAGCTGAACAAGTGCTGGATCCTGGAAGAATGGACCAGACACTACCCAAGAGAAGGAATGGTAGGGTTTAGGCAGAGCCTTCCCCCCTGCCTCAGGTTGAGGATCAGCCCTCTCAGGAGGCTGACCCAGAGACCCCAGAAGGAACTGTCCTAGAAGAGCTTGAACCTGATCAGGTTGAGTTTCTTGGGACAGCGGGACCTTCCAGGGCAGACTTGAGGCAGGCCCAATTAGATTGTTCCTCTCTTGAACCCCTCAGACAGCAGGCTGCTGCTGAGGCTGCAGGGATTGCTACAGGTGCCCATAAAGTTTATTGGGAAGATGGACTCCTATACTCTGAGGCAAGAGACCCCAAGCCTGGTGCTACCAGGAGGCTGGTCATCCCATTGTCTCTTAGAGGTTTCCTTCTCACCTTAGCCCATGAGATTCCCCTTGCAGGTCACTTTGGCCAGAACAAGACTTGGGACAGGCTTGCCCCACACTTTCACTGGCCTCATATGTCTGAGGACACTAAAGAGTTTTGTCGCTCATGTGTCACCTGCCAAGCCAGTGGCAAATCAGGTGGCACAACAAAGCCCCCCCCTTATACCACTACCTGTGGTGGGGGTTCCCTTTGAAAGAGTGGGGATTGACATTGTTGGACCAATGGACCCCCCCAACAGCATCTGGGCACAGATTTATACTGGTGGTAGGGGATCATGCCACCAGGTATCCAGAAGCTATTCCCCTTAGGACCACAACAGCTCCTGTTGTTGCCAGGGCCCTACTTGGAGTTTTCTCCAGAGTGGGGTTTCCTAAGGAGGTTGTCTCTGACAGAGGTGCAAACTTCATGTCAGGATACTTGACTGCTATGTGGAAGGAGTGTGGAGTAAATTACAAATTTACCACACCCTATCACCCACAATGCAATGGGCTTGTTGAAAGGTTCAACAAGACCCTCAAAGGGATGATAAAAGGGTTACCTGAAAAGCTTAGGCGAAGATGGGACATCCTTTTACCCTGCCTCCTGTTTGCTTACAGAGAGGTCCCACAGAAGGGGGTCGGTTACAGCCCTTTTGAGCTTCTGTTTGGGCATCCTGTAAGAGGACGACTATGTCTTGTGAAGGAAGGATGGGAGTTACCTCTCAAAAAGCCTAAACTTGACATAGTGGACTATGTACTTGGTCTCCGCCCCAGGATGGCAGAGTACATGGAGAAGGCATCTAAAAACCTTGAGGCCAGCCAAGAACTACAAAAAGCTTGGCATGACCAAAAGGCTGTCCTAACTGTTTACCATGCAGGACAGAAGGTGTGGGTGTTGGAGCCAGTGGCCCCAGCAGCTCTCCAAGACAAATGGTCTGGACCCCATACCATCATTGGGCAAAAGGGAGAAGTCACCTACTTGGTGGACCTGGGAACTCCCAGGAGCCCTCACAGAGTACTTCATGTGAATAGGCTCAAAGCATTTGTCAACAGGGAGGACATGGGCTTGCTCATGGCCACAGATGAGGGGCAGGAGGAAGAGAGTGACCCTCTCCCAGACCTGCTCACTCAGAACCCTGATGATGGGTCAGTAGATGGTGTAGTCTTATCTGACAGCCTCTCTGCTCATCAACAAGAGGATTGTAAACAGGTTCTTCACTCCTTCAGGCAAATGTTTTCTCTGACCTCCAGTCAGACAAACTGGTGCACACATGAGGTGGACACTGGAGACAGTCTGCCTATAAAGAGTAAAATCTACAGGCAACCTGACCACGTCAGGGCCTGCATAAAGAAAGAAGTACAAAAGATGTTGGAATTGGGAGTCATTGAACCCTCAGAGAGCCCTTGGGCTAGTCCTGTAGTTCTAGTGCCTAAACCTCACACCCAGGATGGTAAGAGAGATGAGGTTTTGTGTAGACTACAGGGGTCTCAATGCTGTCACTAAGACAGATGCCCATCCAATACCTAGGGCAGATGAACTGATAGACAAGTTGGCTTCTGCAACTTTCTTAAGTACATTTGACCTAACAGCTGGTTATTGGCAGATCAGGTTAGCTGAGGATGCCAAGGCCAAAACAGCATTTTCTACCCCAGGAGGTCATTACCAATTTGTTGTGATGCCCTTTGGTTTGAAAAATGCACCTGCCACTTTTCACAGGTTGGTGAACCAAGTTCTTACTGGGTTGGATGACTTCTGTGCAGCATATCTAGATGATATTGCTGTCTTTAGCTCCACCTGCGAGGATCACCTGATTCACCTGAGGAAAGTTTTGGAGGCCCTGCAAAAGGCAGGCCTCACTATCAAGGCTACTAAGTGCCAGATAGGGCAGAGTCAGGTTGTGTACCTGGGCCACCTTGTGGGTGGAGGCCAGGTTCAACCATTGGAGAGCAAGATACAGGCCATAACGGACTGGGCTACTCCAACCACCCAGACACAGGTCAGAGCTTTCTTGGGCCTGTCTGGTGGTTACTATAGGAAGTTTGTCAAGAATTATGGGTCCATTGTGACACCACTTAATGACCTGACAAGCAAGAAAATGCCAAAGAAAGTTCAGTGGACAGTTAGCTGTCAAAAGGCATTTGATGACCTAAAGCAGGCCATGTGTACTGCACCTATTCTCAAGAGTCCTGACTACTCCAAAACCTTCATTGTCCAAACAGATGCATCTGAGTTGGGTGTGAGAGCTGTTCTTTCTCAACTGAATATTGATGGTCATGACCAGCCCATTGCTTTTATAAGCAGAAGGCTGACCCCTAGAGAGAAACGTTGGTCAGCTATTGAGAGGGAGGCCTTTGCTGTGGTTTGGGCCCTGAAGAAGTTGAGGCCATACTTGTTTGGAACTCACTTCAAGATTCAGACTGACCATAAGCCCCTCTTATGGCTAAATCAGATGAAGGGTGAAAACCCCAAACTTCTTAGGTGGTCCATTTCCCTACAGGGGATGGACTTTACAGTGGAGCACAGACCAGGGACTGACCATGGCAATGCAGATGGTCTCTCCAGGTATTTCCACTTAGAACAGGAAGACTCACCTGGTCAAGGTTAGTTTAATGTCCCTAAGTTTGGGGGGGGGGTTATGTAGGAGAGTGGAGTCTGCAATCCTATGGTCACCCCAGATTTTTGCTTTTTGCTTCACTGGTTTACGACTTTCCCTGGCTGTGGGCCTGCTAATCAGACCCACAGCCTAGCTGTTCTCTCTCTAAATTGACAACCATGTACTTTAGGTGCATTTACCAATTGGTACTGGGCCACCTTATCAGTCCCTGTACCCAGGGCATGGGTGTACCCAGGGCCTACCAGGGGCTGAAGCATGTATTATGCCACCCCTGGCTGGCCATCTAAATCTGACACAACTGGCTGCATAACAGCTGGGGCAAGGTGGTTTAAACACCCTTTGCTGTAGATATAGTATACCTATATCTAACCCTAAAATGGACACATATATTCCTATGAGTCACTCCTATGGAAGGCCTTATCAATCCTGAAGGCAGAGTGCTTGGAATTATGTGAGATGGTGCTCTGGCATGAGCTGAGCCCGTTTGCAGCTTGCGGAACCAAGTCCTAATAGCTGTTCCATGATAACGCTATACCATATACTCTTAAGTGCATTATAATCCTCGCGGTTAAATGCTAACTCTGGTATAACATTATCAAAACATGTCGAGTAAGGTGTCGTACGATTTGGAATACTACCCCCTCACCAATTCTGGCGACGGGGGTAGCATTCCACCCTTCTAGAGGGACATGACATGTATGTAACTGTGAACCCCGGTTAAAGTTAACTCGAGCCTCAGCATCACAAAATGGATGCTGCCACCACAGACACAAGTCTGACCTCCTGCTGCTGGGAGTCCTTCCAGCGAGGATGGCTTGGACAAAGGGTTTCCTGCCTTGGGAGGTGCTAGCACCACCCCAGACAGGACTTTGTGTATTGAGGTAGGGAGGCCTGAAAGGAATGAGACATGCCTGGGGCACACAAGGTGCCCTGTGCATACACCGGTTCAAACCAGTTGCTGGGGCACTCCAGCCCCAGCTCTGGCGGGAAACCGGACAAAGGATAGGGGGTGTAGCCACCCCCCTTCCTGGTCCCACCCAGGGGAGGGACCTAGTCAGTAGTGCAGCCCCCTTTAGGAGAATAGAGGTAGGAGCTGGTCCCATTCCAAATTAGATTATCCTGAACTATTTAACAAGAAGAAACTCTGGCCTTCGACGTTCTGCTCCACAGAAGACTGAAGAATCTCCCTTGTGGGCAAGGAGTGTCCACCCTGCACAAGCAGGCACCATCAAGCGTCCACCGGCTTCACTTTGTCGTCTTCCCTCGAGGATCCAGACTTCAGAGCCCGACGAGACCCGGATTCCCAGACCTCTCCGACCTCAACTCACATCTTCAGCAAAGCTGAGACCCGTGGGTGCGACGAGACACGTGGGACCGGCCATCTTGAACGAACCTGCACTTCGCTTCCAGCACGACTCCCGAGGTAAACTCGACCAAGTGCTTTGGGGACTGAGAAGCCCTAACCCCGAGCAGCTCCTGCACCGACGATCAGCCCTCCAGCTTCCACGAGATCTGCGTGGGGCCCTTCTGCTTGTTTGCTGCTCGACGCGTTGTCTGGTCACTTACCGGCTGGCTAGTGGCCTCCCAGACGACGAACCTTTGAATCTTTGCTGCTGGTCTGGTTGCTCCAGACTGGCCCTTGCTCCCTTCCTAAAGAGGGGCACCCCGGACTCTCCTAGTCCGCACCAGACGCCTTCTTCACTCACCGCGTGGGTTGCCTTTGCCAAGGCCTGTTGATGCCGATTCCGGATCCAACACCGCCTACAGCGAGAGTCTGCGTGGGACAGCTCGTGCCTCCATCCTGGTCGGCGAAGACACCTCCTGGTCCACGTGGCTGCAGAGTCAAGCGTCCACTCTTCACCTGATCACGACGACGACATCTGGTTCCTTCCTGGTTCCACTCCAGTCACTGGCTAGTGACTGTGAACATTGTCCCCTCTGCTTTCAGGTCTCCTTCTTCAACAATCCACCCTTGGATTGCACCGGACATCTTCCTCCTGGTCGCCTGCAGCATCTTTTCTTTCAGGCTCCATTGACTTCAACGCGAGAACCCGACGCACTTTGACACCTATGCACCCGCGGCCCGTGGGTGAGGTAACAAGAGCATTTCGGTGCTCAAGGGTAGTTTAACTGTCCTAGTGTCCAGTTCCACAGTCGTTTTAGTCCTACCAAGTCAGGATTGTCCGTACTCACCTTTAACTTGAACTGTACTGTCCATAGACGTTGTTATGCATCTCGCGTGTGAGTTCACACTCTGCACACGCGTTCCGTGGGCCTCCTATTACTTACCTGAAGTTAGTATAGCGTGGTCCCATCGATCCTACAGCCTCTGGACAGCTCCATTCCTTTTATCGACTTTCACATTCCACTTACTTAGTATATGGTTTGTCGTGCCCCTAGGGCACCATTGTAATTTTGTGCAACATGTAGTGTTTTTCGTAAGAGATTGTCATGTGCTTAGCCCTCTGACCTCATAAAGAGTTCAGAGGTGTTATTAATAAATAGACTGTTTATTTTCATAACAAACTGTGTGGTGTCCTTTCATCTGGTATTCAAGGGGTTATATTGTGGTAAAACAGCTGGCTTCACATGCCAAAAGAGTTTAGCCTAAGACTGCTTTGTCCATGCTACTATTAGGATAGCTGGTCTATAAGGTTGACTTACAACCAATCACCATAAGGGTTGTTTGGACTGATACAAGGTGATCACTAGAACTAGTGAGCATCATATATCAGGCCAACTTCTCACACCATGTAATAGAACATTCCGGATGCAGAAGTAGTCCCCATATAAACCAGCATTCGGTTGTCAGAAGAATGAAAGGCCGAGTTTGCCATGCCTTTGAAACTGCCCTGCAGATGGCATACATGTGGTCATTCACATAGGGTAGTATTC
The DNA here is from genome assembly GCF_964261635.1 of Lissotriton helveticus. Taxonomy (NCBI): domain Eukaryota; kingdom Metazoa; phylum Chordata; class Amphibia; order Caudata; family Salamandridae; genus Lissotriton; species Lissotriton helveticus. Next base: position 1,737,377,994 of record NC_136057.1, on the reverse strand, counting down.
GTGGATAATTCAAGAAAAGCTGTCACTCTTCCTTCAATAAAAGAGACTAGTAAAGAAGCATTCAACTCCACATAATTCAACACAACGCCACACAGTTATGTGCCACACAATTCCACAACACAAAAATCCACACAGCATAATTCCACTACACACAACAAATTTCAACGCCTTATAATTCCACGCCACACAATTCCATTCCACATCATTCCACTCCATGCCACATAATTACACTACCTATAATACCATTCCATGCAGTATAATTCTACTCCAATCCACATAATTGCACTCCACATCATGCCACATAAATCCACACAATTGCACACCACACAATACCACTCAACACAATATATTTACACTCCACACAACATATTTACAGTCCACATAACACCACATAATTCAACCCCACACAATTACACTCCACATAAATCCACTCCATGCCACATAGCAACACTCCACATAGATACTCCACACCATGCCACATAATTCCACTCAACATAAATTCACTCAACGCCACACAATTCCAAACCACACCACATATTTCCACACTAAACCACATAGTTCCACTCCACAACACATCATTCCACTACACATCATGCAACATAATTCAACAACATGCCACATAATTCCGCTCCACTACATACCACTCCAAAACACACATTACCATTAAACATAATTACACTGCCTCACACACAATCCCACTCCACATAATCCCACTACACTGAATACCACATAATTACTATACGCATAATTCCACTGCACCCCATGCCACATAATTCCACTACACATAACTCCACTACACCACACAATTCCACAACAAACAATTCCACTGCAAATCCCATACTTCGACTCCACGCCAAATAATAGCAATGAACACATTATTACACAACATCATGCCACATAAATCTAGCCATCTCCTAATTGTCAGTCTATTGGCTGCCCCACATTAAGCGCTGTGCCTCGAGGCACGTGCTCTTTCCGTGCCCACATGATTAAACAAATGTTGAGCTTTTGTTAATTTCTGTCAAGTAAGGGTTTTACAAATGCAGATGCACAGACCCAGCCCTGAAAATGTTTGCCATGTAAATTACCCAGCAAGACCATGCAAAATATGGCCTACTCTCTTCAAAAGTCAAAGAAGTGTATTTCTTTAACATGCGAAAACTTTCTTCTTAAATCGCATCTACTTTCCACTGTGTCCCTAATATGTGTCCTGTTCATGTGATCCCTCCCTCTGTTTTCCACTCACCACATATGACACCAAATCACCTAATTCATCTCAACTACACAATTACACAACATGCTACATACATCCAATCCACAGCACACAATTCAACATTACGACACATAATTCAACAGCACACCACATAATTAAACTCCACTACATACCACAACACAAAATACCATTCCACATAATTATACTCCACAACACGCAATCCTACTCTATATAATTCAAAGTACACTCAATACCACATATTTACTATCCGCATACGTACACTGCACACCATGCCACATAATTACACTCTACAAATCAACTCCATCCCACACAGATCCACGCCTCACAATTTCACAACTAACCGTTCCAATCCAACCCACATAATTCCACTACACACCACATACATACACTCCATAACACAGATACATTGTCATTTACAACACCAATATCTCTAACTGGAGCAAATGCGAGACCTATGGCATTTCCAATGCTTGTTTGTACTTGGAGGAATATAGAAATAATCACTATAGAAAAGCCTGTTACTGACTTGAATAAGAGACACATGCTAGAGAGTCACCCACGTGCTCTTGCGACGTTGTGATGAATTTCCCTCCGTGTGCTTTCCACTGCCATCTCCTCGATGCCCGGGCGGCCATTGGCTTCAGTGGTAACTCTTCGTTCTCTCCTAGGTTGACGTCCTGGTGACGACGGCGGGTGGTATAGAAGAGGACTTCATAAAATGCATGGCACCAACCTACCTGGGAGACTTCAGCCTGAAGGGCAAGGACCTGCGACCCAACGGCATTAACAGGTGAGGAGCGAACAGGTATAGGGTCATGGAAGGCAGTTATCTGCTCAGTTGCCGAGGACCATCGCCTCCTTGAGGGGTGGCCAGGAGTCAGTGCTTTAAATGGGCCGGTACTCACCGGTACGGAGTATCGGCACTTTTTATTTTTATCCTCCTGAGAACCGGCACTTTTTCATCGCCACGGAGCGTACCGGTACTTATAACTGGTAGGCTCAGTGGTACTTGAGCTGCTGAGGATGTGGCTGTCTGAACGCCACTCTCTGTCAAAGTGCCACGGTAGCCCTGTGCTGAGCCGCTGCTGAATCATTCAGCGGCGGCTCTTTACATTTTGTTAGTGTGGCAGGGGAGAAAGCTCAGTATCACGCTGTGAGTGACAGGGTCCGATCAGACCCTGCACTGTAAATCACAAGTGTGAAATTGCGCAGGCACTGAAAGTACAGACAACTGGATGAGAGTCTAAAAGGAAAAAGCTGTAGGAAGTAGGAATTGTAAATAACATATTTAATTCTATTGTGAGCCTTTTGTGCCAGTGAATGTCTGATTTTGTGTGTGAGTGCGGAAGCGACAGAGAGAGCATCAGGACAATATGTGAAGGTATTTTAACCGAAAACGTGAGGAATGTTTTGTGTGTCCATGTCTGCTTGTTCTTGGGCCTGTGTGTGAGTGTGTACTCATGGGCAAGAGAAAGTATGAATGCTGTACCTAATAAAACAAATAAGAACTGAACATGCAAATATAAAATAAAAACGCAGAAACTAAAGCATAACACATTGTTTGGAATTCATAAATTTTTTGTGAGAAATTAACCACTTTATGTTCATACATTTATCATGTTTTTGGTGTGTCTGAAACTGCTGTAACTAACATGTTCTTTTAAATGCAATCAGCGCTTACACAATTGAAAGGGGCATAGAGATCTTTTCTATTGTTAAAAGCTTTTTATCCCCTGTGGCAGACTCACCATTGCTTCCTTCTTCTTCTCAATGGTGCGAGGAGCTATCCTGTTTTTTCAGTGAAAAAATTCAAAGGGATTTGCTCGCTGCCTTGCCCACAGGCAATATTCTGATGACTACTGTCTCTCAAACAGTTCACTGCCCCTCACAGCAGTTTCTGGATTTTTCAGTGGCTGAGGAGCCTGATGTTCAGGCTCTCCTTCAGTCCCTGAAATCGGGCTCACCTTCTGACCTTTGCCCTGCCCGGGTTCTCTCTGGAGTGGCGTCTACTGTATGTACTGAGGTCACCCAGATTGTGAACCTTTCACTGTCTTCTGCCACGGTCCCGGGATGCTGGAAGCAAGCTATGCTGCTCCCTTTACTGAAGAAGTCAGGGCTTGAGGCTACGGTACTGGGAAATTATCGCCCTATATCTTTGCTACCTGCCTTGGCGAAGATCTGTGAGAAGGTGGCTTTTCGCCAACTGGACAGCTTTATCGAGAGATCCAATGCCCTGCACCCGGCGCAGTCAGGGTTCAGGGCGGCCTTTAGCACAGAGACAGCTTTGGTGGAGGTGACGGAGGCCATTCGAGAGTGCCTGGATGGGGGCGGCAGAGCGGTCTTGATTCTTTTAGACCTCTCTGCCGCGTTCGATACCGTCCCCCATAATCTCCTCCTTGCTAGACTGTCTGAGATTGGCATTGGCGGGGGTACTGGCTTGGTTGTCATCCTTCCTTTCTGATAGGACACAGCAAGTATGGATGCCGCCGTATGCCTCAAAGGCCAAACCACTCTGCACGGGGGTCCCTCAGGGCTCCACTTTGAGCCCGTTGATGTTTAACGCCTACATCACCCCTGTGATATACCTGGCCGAACAGCTTGGGGCTAAGGTCATCGGATACGCCGATGACACCCAGCTGCTCTTTACCTGGCCGGATGACCAGTTGGATACAACGGCTGTTCACCTCTGTCTTTCCTCGGTGTTTCATTGGCTGGCGATGGCCCAGCTTAAATGCAACGAGGACAAGTCAGAGGTTCTCTTCTATGGGTCCTTCCCCTCCAACTTTAAGAATGATTTGTGGCCCCCGGATTTTCTAAGTCCCAAGGTGATGGGAGGCCCGGCTAAGAACCTCGGAATTTGGTTCGGAGAAGACCTCAGATTTGAGGACCATATCAAGAAGCTGTCAGGGACCTGTTTTGCTACGCTAAGGGCTTTAAGAAAATTCTTCCCTCTGTTGCCCAGAGAAGCTAGGGAAACGGTTGCGCGTGCCCTCATCTTGTCCAGATTGGACTATGCTAATGCACTGTTTAGTGGTATCCCGGCGTATCTGGTCAAACGACTGCAGGTTGTCCAGAACGCCGCGGTCCGCATCTTGTTTAGCATTCCGAAATGGCAGAGCGCTCGGTCACATATGCGCGCGCTCCACTGGCTCCCTGTAACCCAGAGAATTATGTTCAAATCTCTCGTGCTGTCATTTAGAACTGTCCATGACCTAGGCCCCGGCTACCTGAGGAAGCGCTTTTCCTTCTACACTCCTCGCTGTCTCAGGTCGGCCTCGATGGCCAAACTGACTCTTCCCCGCTATAAGCGGGCTAGGCTGGGCGGCCAATCTATTTCAGTGGTAACTGTGAAGGCTTGGAATGCTCTCCCTCTTCATTTGCGTACCGCCCAGTGTCTATCCAAGTTTAAAAAGGATCTCAAGACCCATCTGTTTGTTTGTCAGGCCTAGGCTGTCTCTCTGTGTTATGTTTGGTCACCTCCGCAACGCGCCAGAATACTCTCCAGTAGCAGAGCGCGCTACAAAACTACCTATAATAATAATTAGAAGACAGGTTATTAATTGTCTATATATGCCATGCCCACATGTGCAGAGTTAATTTGCACATGCAGGCAATTTGAAACTGTTAAGAGTCATTTAAGGGCAAAATGATTACTTGACAGATCGCAGTAGTGTCTTTATATAATCACTAGCAGCCCGTCCCGACGTTGTCCGGGTATGAATTGCTGCCGGCCAGTAGTATATTGTTTTGTACGATTTCGTTTTGATAGCATTTCTTACCTGTGACAGGCCTGTGAAACGCTCCGATTCACAGTGCACTGCTGATGCAGTTAAGAGTGCGCGTTCAGTAGTATGTGAACTCGAGTTTCCCTACTTTATTTTTCCTTGCAATATTATATAGCTCTAACTCGACAACATGGCATGAGCACAATTTACATTACAGAAGAACACATTCATTTGTGGTAGGCACGGGGAGACAAAGCGATTTGCCTGGAATCACAGGATGTTGAGCTGAAGCCGAGGTTCGAACGTAGCTCCCCAGCTCTAAATTTTCGCAATTCTAGAACTTGTGGCGGTAGGTGTGTCTAAAAGTGTATGTCGGTGCTGGCCATCAATGAGAGAGACCTGTGCATTTTTCAAATCAGTGGTGAAAAAATATGAGTATGTTGCTGGAGATGTGGGGCGCCGTGCCACCAGTGTACTTACCGGGGGAGGGTAAACACCCATTATTCCGCAACTTTCTTTCCGCATACCATCACTCCGTATACTTTCATTACGAAAGTACCATGACTCCGCAATGCCATTATAACGCATGGCATTACATTTTATATGCTTTACCACGCATACATTTACAACAAAATTCGTTGTAAATGCATGAATGGTAAAAGCATGTTTTTTTAAAATGTTTGGATAAGGTAAGTATGGGTATAGGGGTATATGTTTTGGGGTACTGGGGTATATGTTTTGGGGTGTTTGGGTATTTTAAGTGTTCAGATATAGTTTTGGGTTATGGGGTACAGGGGTAGTTTTAGGGTTTAGGGATAGGTATGGGTTTTGGGGTACAGGGGTATTTTTAGGGTTCAGGGCTAGGTTTGGGTTTTGGGGTACAGGGGTATTTTTAGGGTTCAGTGGTAGGTTTGGGATTTGAGGTACAGGCGTATTCATAGGGTTCAGGGCTAGGTTTGGGTTTTGGGGTACAGGGGTATTTTTAGGGTTAGGTTTGGGTTTTGGGGTACAGGGTATATTTATAGGGTTAAGATGGGTTAGTTTTTAAGGGTGTTGGGGTATTTTAAGGAGTAAGGGTGGGTTATGATTATGGGGTGCAGGGGTATTTAAAGGGAGCAGGGTGGACACCCGGAGCTGGAATGTACAGAACCTGGGAAGAAAAAACAATGAAATATTGAGCACAACGCTCGCTTTTTTTTTTCTGTAATCCCGCACACGCCCCCAGCATACGCCCACAGCACACAATATGAGACATGGCATGAAGGGCGGAACGTACCACACGCCCCCAGCGTTTGTCACGCCCCCAGCACACGCCCACAGCACAACGCAGACACGCCCTCAAGGGACTACTTTTCTGGCACGGTTCTTTTACCTTTTAAATGTATATGGTGGGCGTCTGCATAGCCTATGTCCTTCTGCTGCAACTGCCCTTTCCAACGCTGTATTGGGTGTTGTGATTGGTGCTGTGGTTTCTGAGATTACCCGCCTCAAAGGTTTGGGCTCTCTCTTTATTATATTAGTATAGATATAGATATAGATGCCCCGCCCTCAGCTCCGCCCCCTAGCTCAATTTGATGAGTACCTGCACTTATTTTTCCCCATGTAAAGCACTGTTAGGAGTGGTCTTTGCCAGGTGCTGTTGTTCTCCGACCCTTTGCCACTGAAAATAGAGAGGAAACGATGAGAGGGTTTCTCATAACATCAGGAAGAGTGTGTGCAAACCATGATTTATTATCTTGTCCCCTATGACCTAAATAACTAAAGAATTGTTGCCTTTCTTGCAAGCCTAGCCACAATTTTAATCTGATAAACATCAGTGTTCTCATTTGCTGTTTCCATTTCATGGTAAAGCTTTCTTTCCGGTGCTGAGGGACTTGAGCTGGCTTAAGTTGTGTTCCCTTTGAAGGCATCTGAGTACCATCCTGCCCCCGCCCCACCTCTTTTATCTTTCCCCGAATCTAGTTCACCGCTGACCTTTGCTCGCCGCTGATCACGTCTAATCTCCCATCAGATGTAAAATTCTGAGCTCCAAAACTCTTTTTTTTGTGCCAACTCTCTGCAACCTCCTTAGTAATACCATTCTTCGTGTGTCCCACCGCAGCAAATTGTACACTCTTGAGGTTTGGCCCAACTGTGTTTCTCTGAATTGCCAAGTTAACTGAAAATCTTTGAGTACATTTCTCTCAAGAATTCATAAGCAAATGATGAAACACGAATGTGATTCAATTCAATCTTGTACAATGGCACAATATAGCACTTGTTCCAAAATCATTCTGCAAATGAAGTTGTACCATTTTTCCTTAAAAACCTCTTTGTTGTCCTTAACTATTTTTCAAGAGTAATCAGAAATTTCATCATACTGTACTTTTCAGTTTTTATTATTATTCATATACTACTATATGAAGAATGCTAACAAAACCTGAAACGTACAGTATGATGTAATTTCCGATTACTCTTGGAAAATCAAGAATAATACAAATTTTCAAGGTAAATGGTACAACTTGTCAGCGTCATATGCTTAATGATTGTGTAAGAAGTGCTATGTTGTGCCACTGATCACGGTTGAATTACATTCTTATTTCATCATTTGCATATGAATTCCTGGGAAAAATGCACTCCACGATTTTCAACTAACTTGTCTGTTTCTGAGCTGTCTGCACATGTTGGTTTCGTGTTCGGACGTTGTACTGCCGCTGTCTGACTTTAGGCGCCCACATAGTGCATACCCCGCAGCGAACTCATGGGTGCTCATTTTATCAATCTCGTAAGGTTAAAATAATGAGTCCTTTCTGCCTGGATTTAAGCCTGTGCTCGATGCGGCGTGCACTGTTCTCGGCAGCAGGCTCACAGCTACTGGAGAGTAAAGCTGTGTATGAATGGAGCGGATTTGGATAACACGCTCTCTTACTGAGATGCACGCGCAGGATACACTCGGGCCTCCTCCACACCAGCACTCCCAAATGTAGGAGCAGATTAACGCATTTCAGCAATGGCTGCCAAGTTTCCCAGGTCCATGTAACGCATTTCAGCATAGCTGCCAAGTTTCCCAGGTCCATGTAACGCATTTCAGCATAGCTGCCAAGTTTCTCAGGTCCATGTAACGCATTTCAGCATAGCTGCCTTGTTTCTCAGGTCCATGTAACGCATTTCAGCACAGCTGCCTTGTTTCTCAGGTCCATGTAACGCATTTCAGCATAGCTGCCTTGTTTCTCAGGTCCATGTAACGCATTTCAGCATAGCTGCCTTGTTTCTCAGGTCCATGTAACGCATTTCAGCATAGCTGCCTTGTTTCTCAGGTCCATGTAACGCATTTCAGCATAGCTGCCAAGTTTCTCAGGTCCATGTAACGCATTTCTTCATAGTTGCCAAGTTTCACAGGTCCATGCATGATGTGCTGCACCAGTTCAGTTTTTTTTAATTGTGGAACTTGTAGTCATGTTCCATAACGCAATAAACAAGACTACAAATACCAGAATTCAGAAAAAACGGAATAGAGCAGCACATCACGCATGCACCTGGGAAACTTGTCAGGGCAGTTTCAGCAGCAGGTCTGTTAACCCACTGAGCTGTTCTACCAAAACCTTTGACCTGCAAAATAGACACTGACCCGTGTGGCGCATGAGCCAGCTGGGCTGTTTCACCAGAACCCGTTCATGTGAGTTATACATACAAGTACAGGAATCCATGTTGTAAAGGTCATTTAAGGCTGTTCGGGGACATCATGTGCTGTTCCATGGCGGATCCATTCCTAAAACAGTAACTGGTCTCCGCCCTTCTGTGTCGAGCGCATGCTGCCTTCTTTTCTGACATTATTTGGCAGCTATTCAGGCCCCGGATGTGACCCATATACTAGCTCGAATAGAGTAATCCAATCTTTTTCTCAGAAAATCTTCGCAAGCTGGCCCGACCACTCCTTGTAACTCGAGGCGTCTCCCACTTTAATCTGTGCCTTTTCCAATACTTTAATGTTCTTTTCGACATACAGTGGCACTGTAGTTTTTTTGTTTTTAAACACTGCTTCTTCTATAGTGCTGCACAACATGAAATAGTTCCATATATAATGTATAAAAATAAATAAAAGAAAATGTCATTTTGCGACTGTCTCACAGCAAGCCTGCCCATTATTTTTGGCTTAGGGACTGCATGTGGGGCACGTCTTAAAAATCTACTGCAGTGTAACATTTTTCCACACTAACTTGATATTGTGAAAGGTTATGTATTAAAGGTGTGCCAAAATATAAAGTGTACAGACTGTATTTTCAACGATCAGCCCACTCATGCTTGGTAAATATATGTAGCCCAACCAGGCCGCATGGGTAAAAACTCTTTATTTTCCATTCTTAAGTTCGGTACAGATTTCAAACTTTTCCAGGGATCGCAAAGAATACCAATATTCCTGGAAATCTGCTTTCCAAAATGTGCTCATGTTCGTGTTTCCCTGCAAGAAAAACCTTCATAAATAAATCCCTCATGAGAGTAATTTTGTGCACCTATATGAGCACCCGCTTACTGGCTTGAAAGCATGTTTGCTGGCTGCTGCTCCCTGTGTCTCTTTGGTGGGGTGGCAGTGATCTCATTTGTCCTGTTATCTTATGATCTTAGAGATTCTTTTAGAGTACCCTGTCGCCCATAGGGTCTTTTGGAACTCATGTCAGACCCATCTCCCCGTAACCTGCAAGAACTAGAGGGTGCTTCTCTCTTCCATCTTGTGTTTATCGACTCCTCCTTTCGTTTCTACCGGGGGCCTGCACTACCACTTGGACTGTTCTGGCTCAACACCCACTGCAGACCTTCCGTGTGGACTGAAGTAGGGCTTCTCATCCTCACCCAAAACCACCACTTTCCTAGTTTTTTTCTCTCCAGTTGTAGAGCTTCTCTTTTTAGGTCTCGTTGAGCCAGTGCATGCGCTGCTCTGCGAGACATTTAGTATGTGGCTTGCAAAAGTGCTACCACACACTTTTGCTGGCCTAGCGCTTGATGTTACGCGTGCTTCCACGCGCGCAGCCACCAGCTTACAGCGCCCGATCAGGCTCTATCTGGCTTTTCTCTCACCTGCTCTCCCAAGCGCCTCGCTTTGCCCCTCCCCCACCACAGAGCGTGTCTCGCGGCCGCATCCGCTTCTGCCCACCTTGTTGGTTTCAATCCCTTCGCCTCCACCAGTGCATCTTTACAATCACTTTTCCCCATTTGTTTCCTTAATGGTCCGCAGTGCTGTGATGTCCTCAGTGAAACATTAGAAGTCATCTCTTGACTGTGCTGGGCTATGAGTCCCAGGCTCTCCACACCACTGGAGTCAAGCTATCCAGGCTGAATAAAGGCTGATAGCCAGAAACCGGTCCTTGGATGCTTGATTCCGGTCTGGGAAAGACATGGCTTGGTAGTTCGGACTGGACTGTTCCCATGAGGCACAGGGTCAGAGCTGATTTGCATATAGCCAGTGTCTAACCCAGGGTGGTGTGGAGTGCAAAAAAACGATGGATTTAGGCCCAGATCCTTGTACTGGGGTGAATGTATGACATTGTTCTACATTCTGTCCATCAACTGTGTTTTTTGCAATTTTCACCCCGAGTGGGCTGGGTATGCTCAGACATGAGTCCCAGGCTCTCCACACCACTGGAGTCAAGCTATCAAGGCTGAATGAAGGCTGATAGCCAGAAACCGGTCCTTGGATGCTTGATTCCGGTCTGGGAAAGACATTGCTTGGTAGTTCGGACTGGACTGTTCCCATGAGGCACAGGGTCAGAGCTGATTTGCATATAGCCAGTGTCTAACCCAGGGTGGTGTGGAGTGCAAACAAACGATGGATTTAGGCCCAGATCCTTGTACTGGGGTGAATGTATGACATTGTTCTACATTCTGTCCATCAACTGTGTTTTTTGCAATTTTCACCCCGAGTGGGCTGGGTATGCTCAGACATGAGTCCCAGGCTCTCCACACCACTGGAGTCAAGCTATCCAGGCTGAATGAAGGCTGATAGCCAGAAACCGGTCCTTGAATGCTTGATTCCGGTCTGGGAAAGACATGGCTTGGTAGTTCGGACTGGACTGTTCCCATGAGGCACAGGGTCAGAGCTGATTTGCATATAGCCAGTGTCTAACCCAGGGTGGTGTGGAGTGCAAAAAAACGATGGATTTAGGCCCAGATCCTTGTACTGGGGTGAATGTATGACATTGTTCTACATTCAGTCCATCAACTGTGTTTTTTGGCAGCTGCCATGCAGCACTGCTATCAAAAAAGTACTTTTGCACATATACGTTTTTATTATTTACCGATCAAAATGGCGTCTGCGATCTTGGATCGGTGAACAAAGCAAATGGTGCCTGCTTCACTAATTAGGCCCACTTCTACATCATCACTACCCTTGCACACCATGTGCTATACACAGATTTAATGCCACCCTGTATCTATGTACCCCAAAACAACGCCTGCCCTAGGATCGTGGCCACCCCAAGAGTCTGCACTATAGCATACCACACAGTGCATGTCATACTGCAGAACAAGTGCACTCCTTACAAGCCACGCCCCCTGGGCTGCTTTACCCCTAAATGCACTAACTCGTCACCTGGCCTGTTCTATACCAGAATAGGTGCGAGCCCCTACTACAGGCCCCTGTAGTACGGAGGAGCCACCATATAACACCGCTCACACCACCCTAGAGCAGCAACAGAGTTCAGGCAACCCCGTATTAAGAAGTGCATTATGGGAGTACGGGTGGGGGTGCTTTAGGTGTGGAGGAACATGCAAAGGTGGCCGTGTAAACCTCTGTCACGTGCACCGCCAGGGATAGCATGTGGGTGAGAGCAGGGCTGCGCGGCTTGGCTGCTGAATGGGAAGAAACTACCACGTCTTTGAGTGGGTTTGAAACCCTCCCTGCCCGGCCGGGCCTGCCTCCCAGCTGTGGTATCGGTCTCTCGGCCCCTGTGCCCCAGAGACCAGCCCTCACAGGGGGGGGGGGGGAGGGCAACTTTTCCATCCAGGGCTCAAAAGCACAAAGCCTCCCTCCCCTGGGGAGCGGTGCATGACAAACGCACACTTTGTCTGAGGGGAAACACTGCTGCCCCTTCCCGGGGGTCCTGCTTCTTCTCCAAGTCCTCCGAGAGTCTGGGCAACTTTATCCAAAAACCCGCTTGAGGAACTAAAAATACCCCGGTGTATTTAAAGAACCCGAACTTCCAGGTGAGGTCAGCGCCAGTGCTTGAAATGGAAAAATAATAGTGCAGGTATTCTGTACCAGAGTACCTGTTTGTTTCTGAGAAGTGTCGGTACTCTTTAATTAAAAGTATAGCATTTCTCTTGAGAAGTGCCGGTACTCTCCCTCTAAAAATAAAAAAGTGCTGTTATTGTTACACTGATCACATACCTGTGATACAAAAAGGCTGAGCTGTTCCTCAGAACAAAAAGGAATGTACTAGTCGTGCAGGTATGTGAGGATGTTGTAGAATCTCAATGGGAACTACAGTTGGGCATCCATAGTATTGGATGTAATGCCCTCACACACCCTTGCGGGAGTCTGCGCCATTATCTGGGCTTGCTCCTCGTTGGGTCGGCGGTGCAATACCCAACGGGCGACACCTCAAAGAGGGGCACTTTGGCGGAGATCTTTTATCCAACTGCCGTATGATGAAGTGGGGGTGTGGGGCCAGAATAACGTAGACTTGGTCTGTGAGTTTAAACTCGGGCTAGGAGTACCAGGATCAGGTTTATTCTGGGGGTCCCCTGCTCTAATTAAAAAAGAAAAACTAACCGGTACTCGTTGGAATATTATGTTTCCTGTATCGAGTCTAGGTTTAGTATGTGCTCTGGTTGATCGACATGTTTCTCACCTGTGTCTAGTGACTGGCGATTCTTCAGGACCCAGAATATCAAGAAAAATAACAAAAAAAATATTTTCTTTTGAATTACTGTCTACATTGGTGAGATCTGTTCTAGGATCTAATGTTCCGTGACTATTTAAACAAATAAAGTGAGTGTAGTACAATGTCTATACCTGTGTTGCGCGTCATCTACCTAATGGTTAGAGAATCTAGGCAACAACAGTACCTGGCGATCTTTACATCGGATATAGACTTCCAGTCTCTTGGAGTTAGTCGTCCGTGTAACAAGCCTTCAGCACCTACCCCACGCCGCCATCATGAAACAGAATCTGCAACATGGATTCTGAAAACAATCAGTACAGAGCCCTTTCCATCATTTTCAAATCCAGAAAAAGCCCCAAAAAACCAGTGGTACGCGCTCACCACAGAGGAGCAGGGGCGGGAATCGAAACTAGTGATGCGCGCGCACCACAGAGGAGCGGGGGCGCGGAAGCGAGGTGATCGCGCGCTGCTGCGCGTAACAGACACCGGTGGGACGTGGGCGGAGCAAAGGCAGGACATGCAGGACCTTTGCCCAATTGCATGCTGTATTTTGTTTTAAAAAAACCACGCAAAAGCCAATTGCAGTTGGCGAAAGCAAAACCACACGCACAAGCGTGTGGTGAGCTTTCAGAACCCCGCACATGAGGTCTCGCGCTGCGCGAGCAGTGCTTCCCACTGCAACGCTAGGCGCGAGACATAAAAATACAGCTTCCCCTCTCGAGTGTCTAAATGTCAACAGAGCGTCCTTGCTGTAAGGGCAGTGTGAGTATCGGCCGAGTTAAGCGCAGCCCCCTCCCCCCCAGGCGGCAGTGTTGGAAAGACGGGGCCAGGGTCTATCACCCCTCCCCCAGCTCTTCTGTAGCACAGGAGGCCTGTCAGGATCTGGTGTTTGCTGTACCTTGTTAACCCACCCCTCACAAATCAGGAATGCTGTACCATGGAGGGAGGGTGCTGGTGGGGCAGGGGATTTGGTCTGGTGGCAGCACAAAAGAGGGGCCGGGGTGCGTGCCCCCATCTCAAATACCAGAAAAGATAATTCAGGCCTCATTACAGTCAAGGCGGATGTTATTAGCAAGCATTGGCATAGCTGATAGGTCTCGCTTTTGGGACCTTATAAGTATTTAGTTATGCAGCACAATCATTGGTGCAACAATATCAACCGTTGCATGGCTAAACACTTATAAGGTCCTAAAGGCGAGACCTATTGGTTATGCCAATGCTTGTTTTCTTTGCTTTATGGCTCTCGCTCTCCTTGCTAGTCTGCCTCAGCTCTTCATCCGTGCTCTGTCCAGGAACCCAGCTGCCTTCCCAGCCAGACATGGCCAGGCTTGTGTGTGACACAAGTATTGGCAGGCCATAGCTCTTTTGCAGTTATAATGTCTTTAGGTTTTGCAGAACAGTGCCTCTACCTGGAGACAAAAAAACAAGTATACATTCATGGGGCAGCACCATTCTTCACATCTGTCTTTCACCTTCAGTATTTCTCTCATTTCAGGCATAGTTGACTTTATTTTGCATTTTGGTCAACACTCATCGCCCCACTCTCGCACTTTTGGCTGACTGTTTTGGCAAGCTTTAATTTTAACTGCCAGACTCCTCCAGTTCTTTGCGAAGTCTGTTCCGATGTGCATTTAGTAAACAATTTGCCTATGCACTCTTTAACAATTCTTTTCAAGATGGAAAGCGAGCTTCTTTAAACACACCTATTCAGCTCCGTCAATCAATCAAGGGTTGGTAAAGCACATCTACTCACCCGTGAGGGTCTCAAGGAGCTGGGGAGCAGATCCGTCTGAGTGCTGGGGGTCACTGGAAGAGCCAGGTCTTGAAGCCCTTTCTCAACTGAGGTAGCATGGGAGATAGTATGACGTGGAGGGGTAGGGTGTTCCAGGTCTTGGCAGCAAGGAAGGAGAAGGACTTTCCTCAGGTTCTGGTCTTGCGGATCCTTGGGACGGTGGCTAGGATAAGCTGGGCAGAGCAGAGGTGTCTTTTGGGTGCGCGGAAGGCGAGGCGGCTGTACAGGTATGTTGGTCCGGCGTTGTGGAGGGCCTTGCAAGCATGGGTGAGGGGTTTGAAGGTTATTCTTCTGTTCACCGGGAGCCAGTGGTGTTCGCAGAGGTGTTGAGTGATGTGGCTGTGCAGGGGAGGACCTCATTCCCATATACGCTATTGTTGAGTGGGTACAGGCACAGCTAAATTATACAGCCTCCCTCTCATTGATCTGAATGTATTATTATTGGGTGAATGTGAGGAAATGGGGTGTATTATCTTGTGTGGATGTGCGACCTCACCGTGTAATACACTTACCAACCTCTTAGGACCCTTGGGTTTCTTTTGTCAAACCTTCAGCTCAACCCAGTAAGGCTTACACAAAGGGACAAGTGTTAAGCCTTTAAACAGCACCAAAACAAATAAAGCCGAAATCAACCTGACACCAAGGAAATCCGATACCAGTTTATAACAAGCATTTGCAATGCAATAGGTCTCGGATTAATTAAGTTTGAGCTATTGGCATTGTTAAATATTGCAACACCAAGTGCAACAAAGTCTATAAATTGTATGACAAATAAATGTGTATTTATTTTTGTAGCAATGGTGGCATGCTGTGCTTTAGATGAATATGTTTAAAAGTAAAGTGCACCATACTGTGATTGCTACAATAGTTAATTGTGGATGAGTTAACAATTGATGTGTGCACAGATGGCTGGTGGTGTGTGTGCCTGTAGAAATTGTGCTCTGATGGCTGGTGATGTGTGTGCCTGGTAGAAGTGTGCACTGACGGCTGGTGGTGTGTGTGCCTGGTGGAAGCGTGCACTGACGGCTGGTGGTGTGTGTGCCTGGTGAAAGAGTGCACTGACAGCTGATGATGTGTGCCTGGTGAAAGCGTGCACTGACGGCTGGGGCGTGTGTGTGTGCCTGGTAAAAGCATGCAAAGACGTCTGGTGGTATGTGTGTGCCTTGTGAAAGTGTGCACTGACGTCTGGTGGTGTGTGCCCGGTGGAAGCGTGCATTGACGGCTGGTGGTGTTTGTGCCCGGTGAAAACATGCACTGACGGCAGGTGGTGTTTGTGCCCAGTGCAAGCATACTGACGGTGTGTGGTTGTATGTGTGGTTGTATGTGTGGTTGTGTGTGGTTGTGTGTACTTGTGGTTGTGTGTGTGTAGTGGGGTGTATTTGTGTGTGTGTGTGTGGCTGTGTGTGTGTGGCTGTGTGTGTGTGGCTGTGTGTGTGTGGTTGTGTGTGTGGTTGTGTGTGTGTGTGTGGTTGTGCGCCTCGAGCTGGGACTCCTTTTAAATAAAGAAGAGGCGCATGCACTGGTGCAGTGTGCGCTTCTGGGTATGCACACAGACACATACTCTCTCGTGCTCTCTCACACACCCATACACACACCCATACGAACACACTCTCACATCACATACACACAAACACACACACACACTGTGCTGGAGCAGGGCACAGGACATGCCGCTCTCGCCTTAAGACTCCATAGTGTTAGAGCACATGTACCAAGGGTGGCACTCACAACACAGGCGTGCATGTGCGCCTCAAGCTGGGAATGCTAATAAATAAAAAATGAGAGGCGAGTACGCTTAATTGCGGTGTTGTGATTGAAAGCACAATTTGTGCAGTGCCTGGAGATGATGAGGGGCCTACAGCGGGTTCCTCTCATCACCACATGCTGCCTCAAGGCGGCTGGCGTGGCCCACGCATGCTTTGTGTTGGTGCTGAGCATCGGACCAGAGCGCACCACTCCCTTCTCTAAATGAATACTCAATGAGCTCTGCACGGTAAGCCGTGATAGGAACCTCCTGCGTGCATATTGCATATGCAATGAAGCCAATGCTGTCATTGTTACTGCGCGGCGTCTGAGAGCCAGGGCCACACAATTGGCTTCCAGTTGCCCAGAAATCCTAGACCCGGCGACCGTGCCATAAACCCAAATATGCGCCTTCGGATTGGGCCTCGCGACGTCACGTGAACTGTCTACGGTAGAAGCTCACGCGCGCGACCCGATCTGAAGGCGCGCGTCGGAATCCGACGCCGCCATAGGGAATGCTGCACATACAAGCAGGGGTCTACAAAGGAAACAAGACGTGCAGAGTGAGTGCCGGTTCGGCGAGAAGGGGCGGGACTGCGAGAGCCGATTTTGACTCGCGCCTTCGGATTGGGCCGCGCGACGTCACGTGAGCGGTCTACGGTAGAAGCTCACGCGCGCGACCCAATCCGAAGGCGCACGTCGGAATCCGACGCCACCATAGGGAATGCTGCGCGTGCAGCCGGCTCTTGTAGCCACATTCCAGCTCGTTGTCGGGGCTGAGACGCCAGCTATAGTTCTCTGGCGAGAACGGGCTTCGCGCGTTACTAGCCGAGACCTAACAATGACTGTATTTTTAGACACAACAACAAAAAGATCCACCAGAGGTGTTGGAGATCTAGAATTTACAAGGTATAGTAAATCAGTATTTCACTTAACTGCAAACAAGCCTTGTAAAATTCAATAAATTTGCCAATTAAGAAGAGAAAGAAAGATTTCCTTTTGTTATTTAACCCTCACATACCCTATTGGTGTCATGCTTCATCATCGGGTTCACTCAGACTCCTAAAGGTCTGGGTGGGCTCAACCGTGTTTCAGGGAGCTCTTAGGAGATATAGGCAGGGGGACTTAAAGAATAGAAACTATTTGAGACTGAGAGAAAAATATTCGTGACTGAGAAAATAAGGCTCGTGTTAATTGTGCCTCATATCTTTCATCCATGCTCAATCAGTAGTCATTAGTTGCGTAAATGTATCAAGTTCATGCACTCCTGTTCAGTAGTACTTAGTAAAACAGTATATGTAATTCACGCCATGTTCTCTGCCAATATGCTTTTAATCACCCTTACCCTGTTAGGGGGGAAAATGCGTGTCACGGGGTCCCGGGAGGGGGGTAGCCTTGTAGTCAAACGCTATTAAGATCAGAAAATGAAGAAAAGGGCTTCCGCGTTAATATTGTAATTAGAGGTTGCATTCCGTAGTGCCTCTCTCGTTGTGTCAGAGTAAACCCACTTACACATGTATGCAAGATATGAGGCACAACTAACACAAGGTTTTATTTTCTCAGTCACGAATATTATTCTCTCAGTCTCCAATAATTTTATGTTAACAAATGTGTGGCCTCTGGTTTGGATGTTTTCTAATATGGCACGAGTGATTTGATATGTTTAGTATGTGTGGTAAACTGGAACAGGCTTTTCATTTTTCCGCTTTCATTGTACAAATGGTACGCTATGCTAATGCACACACTGCTGTTTCTGGGCAGTTTTGGATTAATAGTTTCAATACAACTTTACAGGGTTTGGTCACAGGAACACAGACCATGCATGAACAGGATTAGTGTACCCATGCATGATGAGGAGTTGCACTTTAAGACTACGCTTGAAATACAATGTTGTTTGTCTTTTTCCTTATTTTCTCCTTTTTTCTCCCACAAGGCGGATTTTTTTTGTGACAGAACCAGGGCATTAAGTATTCTCTCCATTGTGATTGTTTTTTACTATCACTATATGCCACGATGGTTGCAGCTTTCAGTACCTTCAAAACTAATACATAGGTCAGCGTAGTTTGGTTTGATCGATTCCAGGGAGGATATTATTTTTTGCCCAGATAATAGGCCGGGACCATTTTTGGCCAACCATTTGGGCTGAAACATGTTGGCAGTCTTTTAGGGTCTTCGGACCATAACCTCCTATATAGACCAGTTTTATATCTTTTTTAACATCCACTACATCCCTACTAATAAAGGGATACCTGGAGGTGTAGTAGGATTCTTATTCTTTAAGTCCCCCTGGCCTATATCTCCTAAGAGCTCCCTAAAAACACGGTTGAGCCCAACCAAACCTTTAGGAGTATGGGTGAACCCGATGATGAAGCATGACACCAATAGGGTGTGTGAGGGTTAAATAACAAATGGAAATCTTTCCTGCCCACTGTTGGAGTTTTTGTCACCAAAAGAGCTAATTAGGCCTTAGGAGCCATTTTGGGGTTTGGATACACTTATTGTGAGTAGAGTTTGAGCTTGGGCGGAGGTATCTTCACCCTTCACCTCTCTTACCCCTTATTGTGGATAGTGGGGTACTCTCCACTGCCTCTTAGTGATCACATCCCAGGATGCACCATTATACCTACTTCCAATATGGCAGGGCCTCTCTCCCGGCATGTGGAACTCCCTAGCCCAACACAGAATTGTGGTTACACGCCCCTGGAATACCAGTTTGATACTTGGTCTCCCCTCTCCTGTCCCTGTCTGTCTGACCAATCGAGCAGCCCTTCTCCCTAGTGTTACCTGTGTTCCCTACAAAGGTGTCTTCTCACCTTTTGGGCCAACACCTGTGTGGCTTCCTGCAGGATGGAGGTGACGCCTCCTTCCCAAGCAGGCCCTAATGTATCCTTTAATGGGAGTTGTTAGCATGTCTCCCCAGGAGGGCAGAAAGCGTTTTCTTTAGCAGGACCCCATGTGAACCAATGTGGGCTCAGGGGACTAAAGACCACAAAATTGCACCTTCGTTAAAGTTGCACAGTTCAACTTGTTACGTTATTTTCGATTTGAGAATCAAGTCAAGCTTAATGTAACTAGTCGTGTGATGCCATGGATGACCTACCTTGGTTGCACCGTTTCAGCGTTAGCACATCTGAGGGGGTCCGCGTGTAACTCTGTACTCGCCAATTGCGCGACAAGCCTTTCCCTACAAAAAATTCCAGTTTTGCGTGTTTACTACCAGAACATGTAAAATACATGTTCTGCCTGTGAGATATGTGATACCCTGCCTTACAACTTGATAAGCCTGTCAGGGTTGACTTATACATTTACCACGGAAAAGTCTGGCTTTCTTCCCATTACTTTAAATGGCAGGCCATCAGTTTAAACTGCTCTTCCAGCCTGGAAGAGGTGGCTTGGGAGTCTTGTTTTACTTTTGTCACACCTATGGTGGCACAACCAGTGCTGCAATCCCTCCGTTGGGATGAGGGGAGGGGGTGACTATACAAAAAGAGGAATTTCGTCACAGAAGTGCTTCTCTTGGTTATATTGGGCTTATTTCCATAAGCAGTTATCCACATTTTTCAAATTGGATTCATGGTGAAGTGGAACAAACCTGAGATCTTGTGTCCGGCTGTGCAAACCTTCTCTGTGTGTGGCCTGACCAACACACAACATCCTTGTCCTGAACTGCTTCTGCACATCCTGTGCCTTACTGGCCTGCAGATGCCCTTACCAGAACACCTTGCAAATGTTCTGTGCCTCCTCCCCCGTCAAATGCTCCTGTCAGACCTCTCTGCAGATCTTGATGAACTGATTCTACATGTTGTGTCCGATTTCTCTGCATATGCGCAACATCCCGGCACACACTTCACTTGTGACCTCCCTTCACATGGGACTAGCTTTTGTGCTTCCTTGGCAAATCTTTTTTCCCTGGGTAACAATTTGCAGTCTGTAGAATCTTATCAGATCTGTCTGCACAGGTCCCATGACTCCTCACCAAGCCCTCATAACACGCTCCCTACACCTGCTTGTGTTTTCTGAGTATCTCTCCTGTACTGATGTTCAGTGTAACCTCCCTGCTCAAATCTCTACCTTCCCTTGACGTCTCGCCACCAGGCACCCACACTTGTCTTGCTGTCCTACTCCTTCACACACGGCTCAACGTTATTTTTTTTTCCTCTTTTTCAGGACGGGTAATCTGCTGGTGCCCAATAACAACTACTGCAAGTTTGAGGATTGGCTCATGCCCATCCTGGACCAGATGCTTTTAGAACAGAATACGCAGGTGAGAGCACGCCTTCCCTAAGGGATGTTTTGTTATACGGTTATGTGGGCATCTCATGGGCAGCACATTGGAGTGAAATAAAGGTTAGAGGTTGAACTGGGATATGGAGTTATAAAGAAACAAAATCTGTGACTGACCTGTCTTGTGTAATTATGACATCTTCAACATATTTTTTCCCTTTCTGGACTCACTTTTCACACCCGAGCCTCTATTGCCTTTAGTAATGCTTCATTGGACGAAGCAACAGTATTTATTTAGGTCCGGTTAAATATTTCTTATGCCACTGATAGGAAGTTTTTAAAATAATACCACACCATTCCTTCTTGGCCTCTGTAGGTGATCATATTATACATGCACTTACTTAGTTGACTAGCCTCCTGTTTCAAAGTGAGCAGCCTTCACATCATTGTGTTGGCCTATCTTTTCTTGCAAAACATTCTGAGTGTCCCAGCTTGCTTGGCATATTTTAGCCCAGTATGTTACGCTCTTTTGATTTTACAACTAAGTCCGTGTAGGAGATTGGACTTTCAGAGTTGCAGTATTGAGGTCACTAATGCCTTCTCCCTATATTTTAGGGTAAAATAGCAGTTTTACATTTCAGATTGTTTATCAGTCTGACTAGCACTCGTTCCTTTAGTCAGGTAGGTTTTCTCTCTTTTCCAGCGCAAAGTCCACATTACAGTACTCTTCTCGACTGCCAAGAAACCAATTTTGCTGATTGTATATTTTACCAATAATAGTTTGAATTCAACTGAAGAAAATGGGGGATGCCGCAGAAAGGAATCTAGTGTAAAATTGGCTTATCTAGCAGACCAAAGACTCAGAAATGTGGGGTGTTGATAGGATGATACTGTGTTGGTAGGGGCACTGGCAGTTGGGACAGGTGAGAAGAGCATTGATGGGGAGCCACAGAGATGTTAGTG
This sequence comes from Lissotriton helveticus, assembly GCF_964261635.1. NCBI lineage: Eukaryota > Metazoa > Chordata > Amphibia > Caudata > Salamandridae > Lissotriton > Lissotriton helveticus. Next base: position 1,737,356,457 of record NC_136057.1, on the reverse strand, counting down.
ATTTGGAAAATGAGACTTTCGGTTGTGGGGCTGGGAGTGTGATCCCTTGTGGTGAGTAGAGCACGGTGGGGTTGAGTGTTACCAGAAGGGGTTTGAGGGTAGCTGGTGGTTGTAGGTATGGATGCTATGTATAGAAAGTTTTTCATGGGTGTCCACGAAATCTGTGGTTATTGGGCTCAGATTGTGTCAATTGGAGCCGTGTACCACTGGTGTCTAGGGATTTAACCTTATCATTGGATTCAAAACTGAAAACCAAGTACTTTCCGTTAGCCCTTGATCCTGAGGGTGGCAAATTTGAGCAGTGCAAGGCTTACTCAGGAAGGAACTCAAAACAACATGTATTAATCGATTAATAAATAATTGTCCAGCCAGTACTTGTTTTTTTTTTTTTTTGCAGAGTTTTATATAGCGCGAAATAGACCCGAACTGAATCAGGTATCAGAGCGCTTTACATAGCACCAGTTACGTTACATGAGGACACGCATTCATTTTTAGGCACGGGGAGATTAAGTGATTTGCCCAGAATCACAGGAGGTTTTTGGCATCGTTACCGAGACTCGAACCCAGATCCCCAGGTCCGGGGTCGAGTGCCCTAGCCGTTAGGCTTTATTCTACACACAATGCAGTACTATACATAACATCACAGGGCATTAATCATATGTTCCCGAATGTCTAAAGAGCGGTTGTGGTGCGACAGTTTCCGTAGGCATCCTTTCTGCTATACTGATAATCGGCTTGGGACTATTTTTCCCTGGGGCTTTATGGAGAACGGTGAAAATGTGTGCAAACCCATACTTAGCAGTCCGGAATGTGTTCCTCTTTCTCCTCTCCTTTTTCCTACTCTCTTGTAGCTTGAATTTCTTCCACCCTCTGCACACCCCAACGTCCCACCCCAAATAGCATCCTACCCTCTAGGTGGGTGTACATAACGTGTGTGCCTGCATTCATTTTTTAGTTGGCAGGTTGCGCCTGCATCAGTTGATGATCAGCAGGCCAGCTCCACTCAAGGTTCAACAAGTTTGTCTGTGCAAGATTCGTTTAATCTGTTTTTTCTGGAAAAAATTCCAATCATGCACTGGTTTTTTATAAGGTGTTTATAGTAGTATTGGCACTCTATCCATAAGAGTGAGTGAAAGGAAACAGCCAACACATGTTTCACCCCTTTACATGGTCATCCGGCCTGGGGCTTCCTCAGGGCGTGTAGAACTCTTGGAATATCAGTCAACGTCGTTTTTATAACAAAGTCCTAAGGATTCTATACCCCCAGCTGAAGAATCCTTAGGACTTTGTTGTCTGTTTTCTTTCACTCACTCTTATGGATAGTGTCAATACTATTATAAACACCTTATAAACAAGCATTTGCAATGCAGTAGGTCTTGCATTAGGAAAGTTTGAGCTATTGGTATTCTAAATGAATTTTTTTAAATTTATGTGTTGGTTTTGAAAATGGCGAAATTAATAGTTTTGTTATTTACAATGTCAATAGTTATACATTTCGCAAATGTGACACCTATAGCATTTGTAATGCAATATGTGTTGTATTTACGTGACTTAGATGTATTGATATTACAAATAACAATGGCTTTTAATTTTTTTAAATAAGTAATACTTAAATAAAAGTTATTGTAATTTATAATGGCAACGGCTTAAACTTTTGTAAATAACTTTTGTGAAGATTATGTTCAGTGTATTTTATTGTGACGAAAATCCAAGAACAGAAGTGAAATATTAACATCTTTTTGTGACATTTGTAATAAAGCTTGAAACATTGAGAGAGCATATTTGAACCAGTTGTTGTTGAATGGTTGCACAGATTGATGCTGTGGTGGCGCTGAGTGATGTTGTGGTGGCGACGAGTGATCCTGTGGCGTTCAGTGATGCTGTGGTAGCGCATAGTGATGTTGTGGTGCCCCTGAGTGATGCTGTGTGGTGCTGAGTGATGCTGTGGTGATGCAATAGATAGAGTGAGTGCGATAGATAGAGTGAGTGCGATAGATAGAGTGAGTGCGATAGATGGGGTGAGTGCGATAGATGGAGTGAGTGCGATAGATGGAGTGAGTGCGATAGATGGAGTGAGTGCGATAGATGGAGTGAGTGCGATAGATGGAGTGAGTGCGATAGATGGAGTGAGTGCGATAGATGGAGTGAGTGCGATAGATGGAGTGAGTGAGTGCGATAGATGGAGTGAGTGAGTGCGATAGATGGAGTGAGTGAGTGCGATAGATGGAGTGAGTGCGATAGATGGAGTGAGTGCGATAGATGGAGTGAGTGCGATAGATGGAGTGAGTGCGATAGATGGAGTGAGTGCGATAGATGGAGTGAGTGCGATAGATGGAGTGAGTGCGATAGATGGAGTGAGTGCGATAGATGGAGTGAGTGCGATAGATGGAGTGAGTGCGATAGATGGAGTGAGTGCGATAGATGGAGTGAGTGCGATAGATGGAGTGAGTGCGATAGATGGAGTGAGTGCGATAGATGGAGTGAGTGCGATAGATGGAGTGAGTGCGATAGATGGAGTGAGTGCGATAGATGGAGTGAGTGCGATAGTGAGTGCGATAGATGGAGTGAGTGCGATAGATGGAGTGAGTGCGATAGATGGAGTGAGTGCGATAGATGGAGTGAGTGCGATAGTGAGTGCGATAGATGGAGTGAGTGCGATAGTGAGTGCGATAGATGGAGTGAGTGCGATAGTGAGTGCGATAGATGGAGTGAGTGCGATAGTGAGTGCGATAGTGAGTGCGATAGTGAGTGCGATAGTGAGTGCGATAGTGAGTGCGATAGTGAGTGCGATAGTGAGTGCGATAGTGAGTGCGATAGTGAGTGCGATAGTGAGTGCGATAGTGAGTGCGATAGTGAGTGCGATAGTGAGTGCGATAGTGAGTGCGATAGTGAGTGCGATAGTGAGTGCGATAGTGAGTGCGATAGTGAGTGCGATAGTGAGTGCGATAGTGAGTGCGATAGAGTGAGTGCGATAGTGAGTGCGATAGAGTGAGTGCGATAGTGAGTGCGATAGTGAGTGCGATAGTGAGTGCGATAGTGAGTGCGATAGAGTGAGTGCGATAGAGTGAGTGCGATAGAGTGAGTGCGATAGAGTGAGTGCGATAGAGTGAGTGCGATAGAGTGAGTGCGATAGAGTGAGTGCGATAGAGGGAGGGAGGGCAGTGGATGGATGGAGTGAGGGCGATAGTTAGATGTAGAGGGAGGGCGATAGATAGATGTAGAGGGAGGGCGATAGATAGATGTAGAGGGAGGGCGATAGATAGATGTAGAGGGAGGGCGATAGATAGATGTATTTATTTATTTATTTGTGCGTTTTTATATAGCGCGGACTTAACCGAAGGTGTCAGAGCGCTTCACAATAGGAACAGAACTGATACATGAGAACATTACAAGTGAACAAAATACAAAAGCTAACGTTACATTAAATGAAGCAAAAAAGACAATTGTGAGCCAACAAAATACAAGAGGTAGCAAAACGGTGCATTACAAAAGTGACAATCGTGAACCAACAAAATAAAAGAGGTAGCAAACGGTGCATTACAGGAGGAAAAAGTGACGTGTGCAGGTTACAAAAGCGTACAAAGTAAACATAGAGATATAATACTGCAATATAAGGAGGGCACTCAAGCACAAGAACAAACATTACGTAGGCCATGGTGGCACTTGTGCAGGTATCGAAAATAAAGAAATGTAAGAGGTAGAAAACAGTGTGTTACACGAGAAAGTGATGGGTGCATGTTACACACGAATACCAAACACAGGAAGAAAGATAATACTGCAATAAATGACAGACTCTCAGACCACAAGAACACACTGGGAAGACACTTCCATAGTCATGTAAAGTAGATTTTTCTATAGTGGAAGGGCTTCCTTCAGATAAAAGAGAGGGCCTGGATTAGATTTGGAAGTGTCTTTGATGGAGGAGAACTTTGAGGTTAGTTTTGAAAGCTTGGGAGGAAGTGGTGGTCCGGAGCTGCGGCGGAAGGGAGTTCCAGATTCTCACCACGTTGCCTGAAAAGGATTGTGCCATCGTTCTTTCCTTCTTGAAAGTGGGAGGTTCAAGCAGGAGATTTTCCGCATTCCGTGATGGTCTAGAGCCTCCAGAGAGTTTCAGTTTATTCGCCAGGTAGCGAGGAGAGGAGGAGTGCAAGGCTTTGTGGGTGATACAAGCAGTCTTGTATAGATGGCTCTAGCCTCGATTGGAAGCCAGCGGAGGGTGGATAACATTGGTGTGATGTGGTCGCTTCTTTTGGCCCCATAAATGAAACGAGCTGCTGAATGGAAGACCGATTTAAGGGGGGACAGGTGGGATTTGGGGAGGCCAGTAAGAAGAGAATTGCAGTAGTCAAGTCTGGAGAGGACCAGCGATTGCACCAGGGTTATAAGGTCCTGCACCGGGAAGAAGCGACTGATTCCCCAAAGAAGGCGCAGATGGTAACGAGCAGACTTTGCAATGGAATTGATGTGGGGGGTTAGATTGAGTTTTTTGTCGAGGATGACACCCAGGGATTTTGCGCTGTCGGCAATGATGGGTTTAGTGTTCAGTAGATTCAACTGATCCATCCATGATTGCACCGGGGGAGGAGAGAATGAAGAGGAGAAGAGGAGGAATTCGGTTTTGGAGGGGTTCAGAATCAGTTGATGAGTAAACATCCAGTTATGAATGGAGTCGAGAGTAGAGCTTAGGATCGAGAGATCGTGAGTAGAGGCAACCTTGAGGTAGATTTGAGTATCGTCAGCATAGAGATGGTAGTGGATTCCGGATTTACTTAGGAGATTTCCTAGTGGTTCTAAATAGAGGTTGAACAATGTGGGTGCAAGTATAGAGCCTTGAGGAACACCTTGATCTACCGCCACAGGAGATGAAAGACTGTTCGCTATTTTGATCATTTGTGATCTGTCAGAGAGGAAGGAGGCAAACCATTTAAGCACAGTGCCCTCCATGCCCATTCTCTGTTTAAGAATGTTGAGGAGGGTGTTGTGATTGACAGTGTCAAAGGCTGCAGAAAGGTCAAGGAGAATTAGAAGACAGGACCCCCCGAGTCGAGGATCCTCAGAGCGTCATCAACCACTTGCAGTAGGGCTGTTTCAGTGCTGCAATTTTGAATGAAGCCAGACTGGAAATTGTCAAGAAGATCATTGTCCTTGATATGACGAGAGAGTTGTTTCGCTACACATCTTTCTGTAACCTTCGCAAGAAAGGGTAAGTTAGTGATGGGGCGGAAGTTGTTGAGGTCAGACGCATCAGCAGTTGGTTTTTTAAGAAGTGGGGTGACCTGCCGAGTTTTGAAGGAGACAGGAAGGGAGCCTTAAGAGAGGGAGAGGTTGACCAGAGTGAAAGGGTATAAAAGTCAATGGCAATGGCACTGGGGATGGGGTCCAAATGATGATTGGAGGGCTTTGTTTCGCGGATGCATTTGAGAAGGGCATCTTCAGATATCGGGTCAAAGTTTTGCCAAATGGCTAAGGACTTGCACTCCTCTGGAGGGGTAGGATGAGCGACCTGATCCACAAGAGATTTCACTTTTTCGTCGAAGAATATAGCGAAATCCGCTGCTCTCTTTGCAGAATCCTCCAACTTGGAGGAAGGGGGAGACCGGTCAGGACTCTTGATGAGATCTAATAGTTTTTTGGGTCTATTTTTGGCTGGGTCAAGGAGGGTTTTGAAGTGCGCCGCCTTCCCAAGGAAGATGTGTTTGTGGTACTTGGATTTTGCGGAGCGAAGCGATCGGTGGAGGGCACTTGCCTCCATTGTTTCTCCAGGAATCTTAGCTGCTTCCTTTCTTCATAGAGGGATTTGTTGAACCACAGTGCTGAGGGGGTGGGCCTTAACCTTTTGCTTTTGAGTGGAGCGACGTTGTTGATTTCACCTGCAAGAACTGTGAGGCATTGGGAGGTGAGATCGTCAACCTCTAGGTTTGGGTCTAGCCTTGGAAGTGATAACAAAGCTGATTCACAGAGGGGACAGACATCAATATTTTTAACATCTCGGAACCAGGAGATAGCCCTCTTGGGTTGGCCAAGTGTAATAGCGTGTGAAAGTTGAATAGAGAATGGGATGAGGAGGTGGTCGGACCAGTCTACGTGAATAGGGGTAGAGATGGAAAGCATGCCTGCTTTGGAAATAACAAGGTCCAGGATTGAGCCCTTAGAGTGTGTTGAAACTGTGCAGTGTTGGATGAGATCGTTAACAGAGAGGAACTTTGCGAGTATTGGTCACTGATGAAGTCAGTGAGTTCCTCCAAAAACGCAGGGCCGCTCCGAGGCGGGCGGTAAATGACATGGAACCTAAGGGGTGAACGGTGATGCACTTGTAACTCAAAAGAAAGGCATTCATAGGTGAGGAAGGAGGTGACAGGAGAGGCCTTAAGTTGAAGGGAGTTTCTAAAGATGACTGCAACACCTCCCCCCGTGTTTTCAGTTCTGTCATTCCTAAGTATAGAATAGCCTGGAGGTAAAAGGAGATCAAACATAGAATGCGAGGTATCTTTGAACCAGGTCTCTGTGAGGAAGAGCATGTCAATATTGTGGTGGGTGATGGTATCTGAGATTTCAAGTTTGTGTTTTACTGCAGATCTGCAGTTGTGGAGCAGACCACGCAGCTCTGTCAGGACTGTTTTGGTGACGGGGGCACTTGGGCTCTGAAGGGTGATCGGGATGTTGTGCTTATGTGGGGGTGCTCGGAAGGGTTTCGGTGGTTGCTTGGTTCTGACAGAGGAGATGGTTGGAATAGTGTAGATAGTAGGGTTGCTAGGGTATGCAGGTTGAGGAAGGGCGGCGTTCAAAGGCTTGTGCGAATTAACAAAGTTTTCAGACGACTGATTGAGCTTGGCTAAATTGAGGTGAGGGACGAGGTGCATCTCGTAGGAAGTTGGGACGGAGGGGGGGTGCACGGAAAGGTGAAAATCTTAGAGCTTAGCAGTGAAATTGCATCTGTAAGCTGGGAGATGTAGGTGATAAGGGAACCTAGCTTTTTTTCCAGCGAGAGTAATGCAGAGCACGGAAGGTTGGGTGGATCGATGGACACAGGTGGGGGTGGAATTGGTGGTGGAAGGCAGGGAGGGTGGGTGGATAGGAGGTGAGTTGGGGTGTAAGGTTCAAAAGTGGGGAGAGGTGGAGGTTGAGAGCGGGAGTTAATGAATCGGAGGTTAAGGGAGAGTTGCCTTTTTTGGTGTTGCAAGAAGTAGAGGAACTAGGGATAACTTTAGGGGGAGAAGGGTGCGGAATACAGCGGTAGGGAAGAAGGAGAGGGGAGGACTGTGTGGAGTCATGGGAGTGAAGGAGGTTTGGGAGGAAAAGAGGTGAGGTGGTTGTGGGGGGCATGTCAGGTAGGAGAGGAGGCTGTGAGGGAACGGGCATCTGGCAGAGTGGGGGGGGTTGAGAGAAAGGGAAGTTGGGGAAAGGAAGTGGTACTGTTGGACCCGAGGGAGTGAAATGGACAGGATTACCAGGGGGGAAAGGGAGTAGCATAGCATTGCTGGAGGAGTGGGAGGGAGGAGAGAGATGCAGTGGGATTGAGGCGAAATCCGGGTGAATAACGAGGGGAGGGGGAGGTGGACAGGAAGTATGGAGGAAGGGATAAGGGGAGCGTAGGGATAGTTCACTGGGGGAGAAGGTTGGAGGAGAGGAGGACTAAAAAGGGGGGTGACTGGAAGGAAAATGGGGGGGGAGAAGAGATTGGAGTACCGGGATGATGCAGATGGACGAGGAGCGCATTAGCTAGCGGTGAGGCTGGAGTGAAGAAAGAGGGGGCTTATTGTGAGGGGGAGGAATAGGAGAGGAGGTCACAGGGGAGGGGGGCCAACCTGTGATTCTTGAGAGTGCAGCCAATTGGAGTGTAGGGGGTCAGGGGAGGAGAGAGGGAGTAATGGGTGGAGCTGGAAGGAGAGTCAGGTGAAAACCCGGTCGCAGCAGAGGGGAGTAGGGAGGGGAAGAGGTGGTCAAAGAGCGAGAGCCAGGTGTCATTGCCTTGGATCATGACAGTACCGTTGTTATAGAGTGAGATAGTGAGGTAACCATTGAAACGTGTGGAAGGGGGACATTTTTAGCTGTTTCCCATGAGGGATAGAGGAGGAGGAGGTGACGTTAAGGGACTTGTATAAGCTGGTGGACCAAGAGGAGGTGTCGTCAGTGAAGAAAATGAAATCATTTTTGAGCCTCCCAAAACGACTATTGTGATATTGATCAACAAAAAGGGAAGCCGGGAAACGTTCAATAGTATTATGCTTCAATCGTTTTGTTGCAGCTTTAGTCAGGCTGGGAGGATAAATGATTTTGAAGCAATTAGTTCCAACCTTAACTCGAGTGGTGGCCATGATGGGAAAATGTGGGGGAGGAGGGTGGGGGAGATAGGAGGAAGGTGTTATTGGGAGGGCGGTGGAGAAGAGAAATAAAAGGGCATAAAGGGGGCACATAATCCAGACGTTGAGGTGAGAATATCAGAGCTAATGTGCCGTCCGGGACTAGCAAAGCCTACGTATGCACAACCGTCTCATCATCTCAAGACCATCTGTAGAGGTGCGGAGAACATACTACATGAAAAGCAATTTCTAGCACCAACATTGAGGTACTGGCCTGGCGACTCTACAAACCTTGCAGACTCCTTGGCCAACTGGCCATCTCAGAGGGGGACTCAAATGCCCTGAAACCATAGTGTCAATAGTGCTGTTCCTGCAGCAGGACTCCAACTTAATCAGACCTGTCTCCACAGGAAAAGTAACTTAGAAGGTCTAAGCAATGCAGCTGGGAACTGTTTAACTTGCTGCGCATCTGTAAACGACCTAAACGAGGCAGCTGGCACTACTTGCTGCGCAGCTGTAAAAGGCCTAAACGTTGCAGCTGGCACTACTTGCTGCCCAGCTGTGAAAAAGGCCTAAACGAAGCAGCTGGCACTACTTGCTACGCAGCTTTAAAAGGCCTAAACGTTGCAGCTGGCACTACTTGCTGCCCAGCTGTGAAAAAGGCCTAAACGAAGCAGCTGGCACTACTTGCTACGCAGCTGTAAAAGGCCTAAACGGTGCAACTGGCACTACTTGCTGCGCAGCTGTGAAAGGCCAACAAGGTGCAGCTGGCACTGCTTGTTGTGCAGCTGTAAAAGGCCTAAACGGTGTAGCTGGCCCTACTTGCTGCGCAGCTCTCACTGGTCGATAGAGGATTTAATGTCCTGGCCAAGCTCGTTGCGCAGCTCAGACTTCAAGTCCTTGAGCATGGACTGGAGAGCCGCCTTAGAGAGGGCCATGGCTGACTTTTTTGAGTTACCCCTGAGAGCCGGTCGAGTATCAGTAGTAGTGAGAAAATCCGATATTTTGCCTGTTCCTTTGTTTGTGCCTTTCTTCGGAGGCATAAGGGAGTGGGTTCAGACTTTCAGGTGCCCCAGAACTTGTCAGGGGCACCCTTGATGTAGAGGTTGGGTCAAAGGGGGGGCCTATTCTGTAGCAGGAGGTTCAATCAATCAGTCAATCATAGCATTTGTATAGCGCACTACTCACCCGGAGGGGTCTCAAAGCGCTGCGTTGCGTCACTCAGTCTCCCAGCGTGTTACCAGACGCGGCAGCGCCATCAACCTCCCCAGCCGCCTGCATGCACTTCTCCACTCTTTCGCAAGGCCGTAGGCAGAAGATCCCTCTAGGCTCACGGCTGCCTGAGTGCCGTATTGGTAGTCCTCTCCAGCCGTCTCATGCCCCACAGGTCGCTAGGCAGTATCAGGGACTTCGCGCACGCCACCCCGTAGGGCTTTAGCCAGGCGCAGGTCTGTTACTATCATACCCTACATCCGCTTCCCCTCAATACCATGACTGAGCCACTGTCGTAAATTAGTGCTCCTCGAGGCTCGCCGCCATTTCAGGGCGTCTCGCCGGCCGCCATTTTGAAGTCAGGCAGCCATTGCTCTGTTCCCAGTGCGTGCCGCACTTGCTGCCCCACCAAACTTGTGCCAGGCGCAGATCAATCTCTATCCTGCCCTCCATCCGCTTCCCCGCTAAGCCTTGTCTGGATCGCTGGAGCGAGACAGTACTTCTCAAGGCTCACTGCCACCTAAGGGCGTCCCGCCGGCCGCCATTACGAGGTCAGGCATCCGGTTCTCTGCTCCCGAAGTGCGCCAAATGAGCTCCGATCAGTGAACTCCCAGAGTCAATCTCTCTGCTTGCCTCCAATTGAGCGTGTGACATCAGGAGAGCCTTCAGGCTGGTAAGGGGAGGGCGATAGATAATGTAGAGGGAGGGCGATAGATGGAGGGAGGGCGATAGATGGAGGGAGGGCGATAGATGGAGGGAGGGCGATGGATATATAGATGGAGTGAGGGCGGTGGATAGATGAAGTGAGGGCGGTGGATAGATGGAGTGAGGGCGGTGGATAGATGGAGTGAGGGCGGTGGATAGATGGAGTGAGGGCGGTGGATAGATGGAGTGAGGGCGGTGGATAGATGGAGTGAGGGCGGTGGATAGATGGAGTGAGGGCGAGGGAGTGAGGGCGATAGACTAATTATGTGGCGTGTAATTATGTGGCACTGAGTGGTATTTGGAGTGTATGTTGCGTTGAGTGCAGTGTAAAGATGTAGCATGTAATTATGTGGCACTGAGTGGTATTTGGAGTGTATGTTGCATTGAATGCAGTGTAATTATGTAGCATATAATTATGTGGCACGGACTGGTATTGTGTGGAGTGTGTTTTGCATTCAGTAGAGTGTAATTATGTGGCAGGTAATTATGTGGCACTGAGTGGTATTTGGAGTGTATGTTGCATTGAGTGCAGTGTAATTATGTGGCGTGTAACTATGTGGCACTGAGTGGTATTTGGAGTGTATGTTGCATTGAGTAGAGTGTAATTATGTTGTGTGTAATTATGTGGCACTGAGTGGTATTATGAGGAGTGTATGTTGTATTCAGTAGAGTGTAATTGTGTGGTGTGTAATTATGTGGCACTGAGTGGTATTGTTTGGAGTGTATGTTGCATTGAGGGCAGTGTAATTATGTAGCATATAATTATGTGGCACTGAGTGGTATTGTGTGGAGTGTGTGTTGCATTCAGTAGAGTGCAATTACCTGGCGTGTAATTATGTGGCACTGAGTGGTATTTGGAGTGTATGTTGCATTGAGTGCAGTGTAATTATGTTGCATATAACTATGTGGCATTGAGTGGTATTTGGAGTGTATGTTGCATTGAGTACGCTGTAATTATGTGGCGTGTAATTATGTGGCACAGAGTGGTATTTGGAGTGTATGTTGCATTGAGTGCACTGTAAATATGTGGCGTGTAATTATGTGGCACTGAGTGGTATTTGGAGTGTATGTTGCGATGTGAAGCATCCTGATCCTTTTGCGTAATACTTCTGAATGCAACACCATTATTTTCAGTGCAATAAGTATACGAAAGTTGTTATTACAATGGCCAGTGCTTAGTTTGTGCCAGTGAATGGCCCCTAATGGAACTCATTTTCGGAGGCAAGGACTTATTTTGCATCCTCCTTCTGCAGCTCAGGGAAAAAGCCAGAAGGTGAGAAAGAGGGAGGGAAATGAAGATCGGAACACGGCAACAGAGAGACATAGGAATGGAAAAGAATGTGCAGGCGTGCGATAAAGCGACGGGTAGTGCAGGGTAGTGAAAGAACGAGGCATGGAGTGGAAACGAGAAAACGTAGCCTTGGCATTTGGCTGTGGTGGGCTCCTAAGACAACATATGGGCCCATGCATTTAAAAAAAACTTATTCTCACCAAGTTAACACTTGCTTCGTTGCCTGAAACATATCTGGACTGAGAACAACTGTGTTATCATTCACAGCTCTAAATATGATTCCCAAACTATTACTGAGCCGTTGGATGGGAGAAGTTGTACTTTATAAATGGAAACGGAAAGCCAAATGATGCCACAAGACGGACAGCTCGTGTCTTATCGCAGTTATTAAGATGATGAAAGGTGCGGGCAGTTGAATAGGGAAAATGCCCACAGCTATTCTGACACTACCTGCTTCCTTTCCCGTAGGCAAATCCAGGAGAGGCTGAGTCTCTCAAAGGCAAAAGAGCTTTCTGCTGTCTAGAAATCTGCAGTATCGTTCGGCTACGTGGGCATCAGATGTGGTTGCCTCGGAAGCACTTAACAGGCCCAGTATAAGGAGCTGGAGTTTAATAAAGTGCGGCTTGAACGGCGAGACGAGGGCAGACACGGAGCACGGTGTACGTGCCAGAGGAACAGTGGCGCAGGGCAGGACTGTGCCCGACTTGTGAATACCCCTCTGAATGCCGCACGTTATACACATGCACACATATCTTCAATGCCTTAGACTGGCAGTGTGTTTTGTTGGTTATTCGCTACCCTATGGCTGAAAGTGGAGTATTAAAGGCTTACGGAGTGCTGGGAATGGTCGATGGGGCACAGCGTACCTGAAACATTTTGGTGGGAACAGAGCGGTGCAGGGGCTGGAATGTGAGCTGACACAAACACATGGGCAGTGCATAGCGGGCAAGAATCCAGCTCATGCCAACCAGTACATCAAAGTATCCCGCACGCCCCATTATTAGGCAAAGCCGGCATATGCGCACACCCTAGTAAAACCCTAACAATTTAGCGGAACACTCAAATCAGCTGGATAACTAAAAGAAAGCACAACCGCTCAGCAAAAAATGAGTGTCTCGGAGGCGAGTGAGGAACTGGCAGCTACTGGAGTGTCACGAGGACGTAGGAAGTCTCTCTTGTATAAAGACTAGACCGTGACTGGATTTGCACCAAGGGGTACTGCGGTGGAAGTAAAAAGTGACAGATGTTTCTCTGGCGACGTGCAAAAGTGGGGGGGGGAGGCTTAAGGCTTAGAAAACGATGCTGCAGAGCGGGTGAATGGGAAGAGCGGCCGGCCGTGGGAGGGGAAGTAGGACAGTGCTGGTGTGCAATGTGCACATGGGGGGCGGGAAGCGGCAGCCTTTGAAGTGTGATTGGGGCGGGGAGCGGCAGCCTTTGAAGTGTGATTGGGGTGGGGAGCGGCAGCTTTGAAGTCTGATGCGAGGCACAGACAACAAATGGTGGTTTGTGACGTAGCTGGTTTGTGCACGCGCATAGATCACATGAACTGTGCCTAATCCGCCGTTGGTAGACTGTTCTTTTTCCCTTACTATAATCTCCGCCAGCAATGCGCAAACGAATTGGCAGGCAGAGACCTAAAAAACCAGTGTGTGATTGACATTTTTTCAGAAAAAACAGATGAAACGAATCTTGCCCAGACAAACCAGACATTAGGGGGTTAGGGGTTTTACCCCTGTCAAGGGCAAGAACCAAAAAAGAGAATGTATGCTCATTTTCCGGCCAGTAAGGGATTGGGACCTTTTTACCCCTTATCTCTATAAACCGCTCCACTCAAGGTTGTCTGCATCCGGCATGGCTCACCAAATAGCAGCGTTGAGGTTGCATCGGAGTCATATTTCTCGCAGTGCTGAAGGTCCTGCAGCTTCGGTTGTTCCTTGGGCCTGTTACAAAAATCCACCACACAAACAATCTAGATGGCCATCCAATGTTGCGGGGGTGAATGTGATACAGTCTCGTCAATTGTTGATAATTTCTTGGTGCTTGTTATCCAACTGCAGATTGCAGTTGGAGTAGGGTGACCAGGCTTCCCGGATTTGCTCCGACGGTCCCGGTTTTTCAACAGTTGTCCCAGCAGATTTCGGTAAAAGTGGCTCATGTCTCGGTTTGTTGAGAGGGTAAACTGAAAACCGTGAGAGGCACTTTTTTAGGTGTTCTAAAGCCGGGCTAGTCAGCGGTTATGGGTAGTCAAGTCAAGTACATCTTTATTCGAATGTATGAAAAACATCCATAAAAGCATATCAAACATCAAAGGAGCAATATACAGTACTTATCCAATAGTTAAAAATCATCTGACATAATCAATTAAAATGCACAAATGATATATTTCACCCTAATCTACCCCTCTCCTCCCCAACCTACCCTACTCCCCCTAGTCTATCCCACTCCACCCCATTTCAGTCTACCCACTCCAATCTACTCCACTCCACCCCAATCAACCACACTCTACCCCTTTCCAATTTACCTCACCCCATCCCAATCTTCTCCACAGCACGCCAATCTACCCCACTCCCCCAATCTACCCCGCTCAACTCAATCTACCCCACTACAAACTACCCCAATCCATTCTACTATAGTCCACCCGATCTACCTCACTCCAGTCTAACCCACTCCAGTCTACCTGACTTCACTCTTCCCCAATCTACCTCACTCCACTCTACACCTATATATCCCGCACCACTCTACCCTGCTCTACCTTACTCCTATGTACCCCACGCCATCTACCCAATATACTCCAGTTAACCTGACTCCATCCCAATCTACTCTTTTAGTCTACTGTACTCCAATCTACCATTCTAAAATACTTAACTCCCCCACTTCAGTCTACCTTACTCCACCCCTTCCATTCTACTTCACTCTATCCCCTCCATGCCAATCTACCCTACTCCACTGGACCCTAATCTACCCATTCCACTCTTCCCAAATCTACACCACCCTACTAGCTTTTAGCCATGCTGAACAGCAGCCACACTTGTTTGCAACAGGGCTAAAACACATTGCCAAAGCCAATTGCTCTTGCATAGGCGAGACCTTTTGGCTTTGCCAATGCTTGTCTAACTTTATTATGTACAGGTCTGCAACTAAGCCATTTTTTTTTCTACACCATTTTCGCAATGTTCAAAATCTATTTCACTTAATTTCATATATCGTACTATCCCCTTTTGAACTTTTAGCAAAAAGTGTTGCTGATCACCATGTATGGCACCAGTGTAGAACATACACTTGTAGATGGGTAGTAACAAAGGTAAAACTATTCTAGTTAATCAAAGCCCAAACCAAGAGTGTACCCACCAACCCCAAGGCTACCCCCGACACCCTACCCAACTGTGAGGATTTTCCCTCCTTTTTCATCACGAAGTCAGAAACCATAAAAACGGACCTGCTCAACGACCTTCTTTTCCTTCCTGCCCAGCAAAAGATCTCCTCCCAAGATGCCCAACCACAGGCTCCACAAAATTCAACCTCAAATACAACGCATCCTGGTCCTCCTTCTACACTTACAGTGAAGATACTATACTAAAAATGCTAACCGCCTTAAATTCCTCTAGTCACTTCACAGACCCACTCCCGGCTACCTACCTAAAAGACTTCATTCCACTGTTATTACCTATCTTGACTAAGATTATAAATACCACCCTCCATCAAGGAACCATTCCAGAAATCCTGAAAACAGATCAGGTATCCCCTATCCTAAAGAAGCCAACAGCCGACCCAGCAGACTTAAATAACTATCACCCGATATCCAACATCCCCACTCTAGCCAATCTCTTGGAAAAATGTGTTCACATGCATCTTCGCAACCATATTCAACAATTCAAACTGCTCAACCAATATCAATCAGGCTTCCGGACAGGTCACAGTAGGGAATCAGTCATGACCCACATAATAGACGACGCACTAGAAATTCTTGATCAAAACAATGCTTGCTTATTAATCTTACTCGACCTTTCATCAGCATTTGACACTGTCAAACACGACAACTTGCTAGAGCTCATGAGATACAGAATGGGATTATCTGGATCTGTACTTACCTGGTTCACATCTTTCCTCCAAAATAGATCTCAAAGATTCAAGGTCAATCAATCCTTGTCCAACCCCGTGCCAGTCTCGTTAGGAGTACTGCAAGGCTCTTCCCTCTCACCCACACTTTTCAACCTATTCATGGAGCCACTCACTGAACTTTTCAGTCTCTCCAATGTCCACTTTCACATGTATGCTGACAACACCCAACTATACAACAAGATCTACTCACTTGAGGGCATCACATCTTTCAACTCAACGCTACAAAAAACTCAAATATGGTTGGCCGAAAACCATTTGAAACTGAAATCCCTCAAAACGGAATTCTCCTATTCACCCCCCCCCCCCCCGATCAATCTCACATCATCCTCGACTGGATAAAGCACCTAACAGTACTTATTGGGCAACCTCCCGTTGTCAAATCAGCGAAATCGCTGGACGTGACACTGGACAAAGACCTAAAGATGCAGAAACATACCCGCGCCGCCACAAAAGGAGCAAATTTCCACATAAACACGCTGAGAAGACTGAAACCCTTCTTAGCAGCAAACAACTTCAAACAAGCTCTTCAAGCCCTAGTAATCTCAAGAGTGGAATATGGGGCGGTAGCCCTTTGTGGCCTCCCCAGATCGACGACAGCCCCACTTAGAACCTCTGTCAACTCAGCTGCGAGACTCATCACTGGTTCAAAAAGAAACTCTCACATCTCTCCAGACCTTAGAGCCTTTAACTGGCTACCGCTCAAGGCTAGAATTCAACTACAAATCGCTTGTGTGACGCACAAGACCTTACATCGTAAAACCCCATACTACCTAGCTCAGAAACAGGTTCTCTCCTCTGGTAATAGAGCCTCCAGAAGCTCCAGGAGTCTTCTACTGAGACCACAACGATTTGCCAGAAAGAAAACTTACAACCGGTCCTTCTCTGGAATGGCTCCCAGTATCTGGAATGCTCTGCCCTCTGAAACAAGAGTGAACTCTTCCACAGCCTCATTCAAAAAAGAAGTGAAAGCGATTCTCATGGCCAAATTCACTTGATGTATTTACTTATTACTGTAATATAATTAATAGTCTGTATTATTGAGCACCTTGTATTGGAATCACCTATATTTAGATTTTTTTTTTATGCCTGTACCTGTTTCCGTCATGTGCTATGTAAAGCGCTCTGATACCCGCAAGGGTCTTGTTCGCGCTATATAAAACCTTCAAATAAATAAATAAATGACAAAACGTAAAAAGACCAGTTATATTGGGTTGTCAGTGCTTATGTGCAAAATCTGATCCACTATAGGAAGCACTCTTATAGCGTCTTGCCTGGCCCTGGTTTGTAAAGTGCCCCTATACTAAATATAAAAACAGGTGATAAATAGAACTATAAAATTATTATATTACACAATTCTATGTTCCACCAAATTTTAATAATTCTAAGACATTTGAGCATTTAATACTACTGAATTCAGCCCAATCAGGATATTAAAACCATAGTCTTTTTAGTATTAAAAACCGAACATAAAAATGACCCCAGTCTGCAACATATTTCTAAGGTAGGTAGTGTTTGCAAGTATACGTAAGAAGGACGGCATTGGGTAAAGCTGTGCTGTTTTAATATTGGTAAAATGGATCTTTTCCGTAAACTAGTATAAAACTTGCAATAGAAAACCACATGCATTGTATTCTGGGGCAGCAGGTTATCGCATGGACAGTAAATCAGATTTTGTGCCCAATCATTCATTTTTGGATAGCTGACCAGTCGATGGAAGATGTCAAGTCTTAGCCCGGTTAAAACAAATCTGTGTCTACCATGCAAAACAGATTTCAGGGAAGGTTGCATATTATAAGGGTTTCAGGCCTTTCAAAATACTCGGAGCAACCCATATCATGGAAAAAGCGTTAGACATACGTTAACCATAATATTCTTGTGTGCAGACTAAGTTTTAAGCAATCCCCAATAATTGCTTGATTCAGTGCTGTGTACTCCGAGGTCCAGATTTTGAGCCAGAGGAGTATTGGTTGCAGCTTTGAGTCTGAGACATATTGTGCCCCTAATTCAGCGTGGGTAACATAGGCTGATGTACTTTTAGGGTTGGCAAGTAAGTATCTAAAAAAGTCATTCTCCACCTTTTGCAAATTAGCACAATTTCTGTATCCCCACAATCCTGCCCCATATGTAACTATGCTTCGACACTTGACTTTATACATTTTCATCACTACCTCGGGGGGATTTGTGCCAAAGCGTTTTGCAAAGCTCCGAAGGGCCATACAGGATTTGCTAAATAGTAACTTCCTATTTTCAGTGGCTTTATTCCACAGACAGTCTCTATCAAATGGGACACCCAGGTAGGAAAATGTATTGGTAAAGGCAATGGGGGTGTCATCAATTCTGTTATGAGTAAACAATTTAATTAACAGGTATGATGCTTGTTTTAAAAATTACATTTTATTTATTTTCTTAGTGCCTCTTCTATGTTTCTGTGGGGATGAGGGCTGTCATTCTTTGCCACTTTATTGTTGTCAATTGTAGGCCTTCGTCTATTTTTTTGTGAAATGTCCTGGTTTTTTGATCACAACATCTGATCACCCTAAATTGGAGGTCCTTTATCATGGAGATGCTCCCTGGTGCTAGATGTACATGGTGAGACTTGCCTCTTTGGAGTCTAAATACATCCTCCGGCTTCAGTGTGTCTCTAATTGCTTATGCTGTGGGGGTGGACACACACACCACACATACGTTGGCTACCCCAACTGTAGCTCAAAGAGTTTCTTGATCGCACTGGTATAGAGATTTTGGTTATAAACAAAGATATCCGAAGTTTCTGTCCCATCTTTATCATCTTCCGTGCGTCAGACGGCCCCCGGCTGTCTGGCGTCATGGTGGGCATGTGCGGAGGACGGCTGGGGGCCGTCCGAACCGCGCATGTGTGGATTTCCTCCGCAGAAAAAATCCAAGCAAGGGGAAAGAGGGAGGGTGCAATAAGCAAGAGGAAAAACGATCAAATTATTTCTACCCCTGAGCTACTAGATCAAATACCTAGTCCCCTACAGGTAGTGCCCCCTAGAACAGAACACTTAGTGGTTACCGTGCTAATCCATCATAACGATCACAAATCCCTTACTCCTATTAATCTTGATACTCAGGCCCCCATATCAATTAGTAAGGGACAATGTGACACCGCTACTCCTGAGCTGTTAAACAAGATTGCTGACCTACTTAAACTTTCTTTACTACCAATAGAACAAAGGCTAGCACAGATTGAGTTGCAGCTATCAAAGCTTATCACATTCCAACATCACAATCAAACTTCTGGAGCCCAAAAAACAGGGACAACTAACAATAAAAAACAACCCCCCTTAAAGCCCACGAATACGACCTCGAAAGCAACTAGTGTACAAAGGAGTGCCTCCCATACTACAACTTCTAATGTGTCGAAAACTAACATCACCCCTAATTTGACAAATAAGACACCTGTCACTCGACTACAGGATAACATACAGGCCCCAAATATACCTGTGTCAAATCTAGTGGCAGATAATAAGACTGTAACTAAAACAACCTCTAATACACCTGGGCCATAATTTCTAGCTTCTAATCCCCCAGTTCCAAGAGCAAATAGAAACACCTTTAGAAATGCGGGGGATACTAGACACGCAGCCGATCTGCCACCTGAGGCCTCACCTTATGTGGTGGTTATGACGGGTGCCCCAGAACTGGCAGAACACGGCGTCGAACCGGGTTGGTCCCTGATGAATAAGGCACAACACTGGCTGCAGACCAATCGTCCCATGCCTCCTAATTGGCATGGAAGGATTAGGTCAGCACGCAGAACACCATGGGTGGGTAAAACTAGGAAAACGATTCCAGGGGATTGTATAGTGATAACCTTCGAAGACCCTCGAACAGCGGAATATATCTGCTCTTGGGGTGACTCGAATGTAAGTGGTGGTATTAATGTTAAACCACTTTCGTTTTTCTATCCTTTTAGGCAACTAGATGTTTTTTCCCAGGATAGTGATTCTTCCTGGGGAGCACCCCTCTCCCGCCAAGCTGATTTCCCAAACGCCAACCATTATGGGGGTCCTAGACATCACGAGCAAGATAATCCTTGGCATTCAGTGGGCCCACGATATTATGGCCAACGATACCAGGGTGGAGGTTGGGAAGAACCGAGGCCATACATCCAGAGGATGACACACAGAGATCCAGCTCGATGGGATCCGTGGTATAACATCCCGCTGAACAATAGATTCAGTGTACTAGAAATGGTCGATTGACCACCAACAGGAGAGGAACCCATTACTCCTCATTCATCCCCCCTCACACGGAACACAAGTTCTCCTAACCAAATAGTGATATCAGCGCAAAATAATGATCACCAATATATATACCCATCCTCTTCTGGAACGTAGCTGGTCTGCGATCAAAGCTTGAGGATGGAACGGCCCAACATTTTTTAGAATCTTACAAAATAATTTGCCTTCAGGAGACATGAACTACAACAGAGCTCCATATACCAGGATTTAAAACCTTTTTTATTTCAGCAGTAAGTTCTATAATAGGTAGGCCCAAAGGTGGACTAATAGTGTATATAGCAAACACTTTGAAAAATTTTAAAGCCTCTATCGTCCACTTGGATCCCAATTACCATATTCTATCACTCTCCCTTGTCAACAAGGAGACCATTTTATTGATCAACTTGTATAATAACTTAGATGAAGATCAGTTTATGATCGTCCTGAGAACCATACAGGAGAGAATAACTCTATTTCACCAACGGAAAGGTAGCCATGGGGCAATTCACTTACTATGGGGTGGGGACTTTAACCTTCATCCATGCCCACTGGCGAACCTACATTGCTGTGGGATTGTGGATGAACATGAAATACCCTTAATACACTTTACCCATACCAAAGCAGGGAACGCTCTAAACAGTGTGCTTTCTGAACTAGATTTGCAAATTGCTAATCGGCCAAGGGCGGATTTAAAATCCCTTCATCCGACCTATGTGGGCAGAGGTCACCAAACCACTATTGATTTTATTCTCTTGTCTTCTGGACTACTAGATATAGCCAGAATTTTTCAGATCATTAACACATTGAGTGACCATTCTGCTTTGAGGATGGAGCTCTATCTACCCCACTTTAAATCTCAAAACACCAAAATTGCTAACACTCTTGCTCAGAACAAGCTAGAGGTGGGGAAACAGAATGGTTTTACAATTAAGTGGGAAAAAGTTAATCCCAGTGAAACCACAAAAAAACTGGTCGAGCTGACTTATCCAAACATAATAAAATGTTTGGACCTTTCAACTAGTCACGAAGAAGTCTTAGAGAATTTCACAGAAATATTAGCAAAAATCAACAAACTACTTTCACCCAAAGTAACGAACAAAAATTCAGGAAAGAAAGGGTGGTTCAATCACATTTGCACCACAGCCCTCACTAAATTAAAACATGCCGTACATCATAAACCGAGGGACATGGGACAAATCCAACTTCTCAGACGCCAATATATAGGGGAACGTAAGCAAAGAACAAAAGAGCTGAAACAAAAACTCTGGGAAGATTTACATAAGAGTGCGGTCACAAAAAACAGCGAGGCTTTTTGGCGCACTGTCAGAGCCCCCTATCTCTCTGACACAAACACCCCCAAAATCGAAGTCGCTGTAGACGAGGATAAGTGGGTGGCGCATTTTTCCAAAATATTTAAAAACAATGTAACCCAAGATCGCCCTGATAACTTGACTCCTAAAGTACAATACCCAATCCCCGTCCATTTTGATATATCTGACCTATTATTGGCACTCAAATCAAGCAAAAGCGGGAAAGCCCCAGGGCCTGATGGGGTCCCGGTGGACCTCTTCAAGCATAACTTGGACCTCTGGGCACCCATCCTTACAAGAGTATGCACTGCTGCTGCTAATGAGGGAGTTCTGAACTCTTGGACCAAGTCTATAATGGTCCCTATCTTTAACAAGCATTTACAATGCAACGGTTTTGCCTTTGTAAAAGTTAGAGCTATTGGCATTGTAAATGACAAATTTTTTATTTATTTGTTCGTTTTGAAAACAGATAAATAAATGGCATTGTCATTTACAATGGCAATAGCCTAATCTCTCGCAAATGCCACACACACACACCCACAGAGAGCCCCCCACACAGAGCCCCTCCACACAGAGCCTCCCCACACACACACACACACAGGGCCCCCCACACACACACACACAGGGCCCCCCCACACACACCCACACAGAGCCCCTCCACACACACCCACACAGAGCCCCCCCACACACACCCACAGAGCCCCCCACACACACACCCACAGAGCCCCCCCACACACTGCGAGCCCCCCCACACAGAGCACCCCCTCACACTGCGAGCCCCCCCACACACTGCGAGTCCCCATCCACGCGCTGCGAGCCCCCATCCACACACTGCGAGCCCCTAGAGAGTAAAATGCATAGGGCCTGTGCAATGAGTAAACAACACCAACTCCCCCCCCCCCCTTCCAGAAAGATGCCACGGAGGTGTTATCTGTTAGCAAATGCCCCGGATCGAACCAGGGACCGTGGCTCTAAAGGAAAACGCTTTCCTTGGCTTTGCTACACTTGGATTTTCCAAATCCCTATGATTTAGGTGATGTAACAATAATGGTGGCACGCCTCCCCCCTGCCCCCACTGCTACGGGCTACCCAGGTCTGAGGGACGCACAATGCAGTATACTACTGTCGCAAGAGGTGTAATATATCGTGGCAGATAATCCCGGCCACCTCTGCTGGCCACGAGTCAAGCAGAGCTTCCCGACAGCAGGTTGCTCACGAGTTAGCACTCAAGGCAAGTATCAGGTAACAGGACACTTTGTTGTGTGTACACGCCTGTCCTCCCGCACCACGAACACAAATGATCGAGTAAAGCAGCACTGTGACACGTCACGCTGCTCCCTGTGAGTGCTAGGTCGTGGGGTGCCGCCCAGGCGTTATAGCCACGAAGGAACTAACGTGGGAAAGGGGGAGGGGGGGCGGAGGGGGAGGGTGCAAAGCAGAAGACAGACTGAAAATGTGGGGCGTATAAAACAGATGGAAGGGGCAAAGGAGAGTGGGAGACTGGTGGGAGAAAGGGGTGACATGTTAAGACAACAGGCAGATGGGGTTAAAAGTGGACTCGGTCAGAAAGAGAAGAAGGCTGATAGGGGTGCTGTAGACGGAGGGTGGGGGTTCACTTGAAGCAGGAATAAATAATACAGGGAGTAGAGGGTACTATCTGAAATTAATGGGTGAATCCCTGAAAGCGGGGTGAGATTATTTATATGACGAGAATTAGGGTGCAAGGTGCGACGGGCTGAGAGCGGGGGAGAGATTCCATGCTGGGAGTGCGGATGGCCCTGAGAAACGGTAATTAGAGCATGGCAGGCTGAGAAAAGGGGCAGTTTACAACCTCTGAGAGAGACGAAGATGTGGGGTGACAAACAAAGTGTGGGGCGTGAATAGCGGTATCAAGCTTAGAGGGAGGGGTGAGGAGATGCTAACAATTGGGCACAACGATGATCTACAAATAAAAGGACACGACGGGGTGGGCATGCTGAACCTGAGAGAAGGGGGAAAGCGGAACGGACACACGGGGAGGGGGCGGAACGGCACAGACGACATGACGGGGTGGGCATGCTGAACCTGAGAGAAGGGGGAAAGCGGAACATATACACGGGGAGGGGGCGGAACGGCACAGACGACATGAGAGGTGGGCGGGGGGGCTCACGGACAGCGGGAGGGGGGAGGGAACGGCAGCACTCACCTCGACTTCCTCCAGCGGCGGTTGGCCGCGTAATGGGAAAAACAAACAAATTTTAAAAAAACGAAACTCCGCCCACCGCCGCGATGACTACATCGCAGAGGCGGAGAGGGAAAAAATCTCGGGAACGCCCCCGAATCTGGTCCGGCCTTGACGGACAGATCCGGCAACCAATGGCTAGCCTCCATTTATGGAGCTAGCCAATGGGAGCAGGGGGCGAGTAGGGGGCGAGTCCCTGTTCCCCATTGTAAGACATAAGATTTTGCTAGCGCATGCGTACTTCGTACGCATTGCCAAGCAAAACCTAAAAATGGCACACGAGTTTTTGCAATACCTCCAACCCACACCACACTATAGTAAAATATTATAATCATGAATGCAGCTGGAAGCAACGGTACGCGTAGAGAATCATAAAAGTAACCCAAAAAGATCTATTAAAACTTGCCACTTTCAAATTCAACTAAATCCCCGATACCAATAAAACGTGACCGCTTCAATTAAATGGCTTCAGTTTTGAATAGTCCAAGGCAAATGAGATTACATTCAAACCCGCATGCGCTTGCAGTTTGTCCCTTTGAAGCTCACAAATGTGCATTTTTTTATAATTGCTGACAGTACCAGAACACAGCAATTAGATATTTATTGGAGTTTAATTGTCCATTGATACCATACCTATATCTTTGAATTCGATCAAAATGCCTGTGGCTAGTTAAGGTACGGGATTGACTGAAAGATCACCCCAACTACCAGTTATATTTTTTGTGGAAATGGATCTGTGTAATGATTACTTTGCTATCATACCAGGGCCTCAAATAGCCACGTATGCAGCCTAGTCGTCTCGATTTCTGCACTGAACGCAAGCAGTGTTTCTGGATGCTTTAAAACTATAGTATATCGTTGATGAAGTCCTCCTGACAAGTCATTCCGCTCTCGAACGGGTACCATCGGCAGCAACTTCAGGCAGCTCTTTGCAAACGGACGCCTACCACTAGGTGCCTTGCCCACTTCAAGAATTACTACCTACCACTTTAGTCTAGGTTACAGTAGGACCACCCACCCACCCACTAAAATGAAAGCTCGAACTGGCAACTTGACCGGGCTAGAAAACCATTAACTACAGGTCATGGAGTAGTGGGAAACACGGCAGCTCTAAGACTATATGCACACTGGCACTGCGGCAAACGTAATAGCCAAGGCCAAGGATTTTCTGCAGGGGGGGGGGGGCACAATAAAAGAGGTTATGGTAATAAAAAGATAAAAGAACGACGTGCATAACTTTATAATATTCAATCCAAACTTGTCTGGGAAAAGGGTGGATCGCATCGTGGCAGTTCAATATCCAAATACACTAGTAAGCAACTGAAAGGAGACCTGCTAACTTTCCCATAAAGCGTTTGGCTGAATAACTGTAGGTGCAATTTTAGTACCTTGTGATCTAGAAACTAAGGGTTAAAATAAGCATTAATTATGCGGGGAAAATTGGTAATTCTAAAGCCATGTAATTTGCAAAAACAACTCACTGTGAAAATGGCAGATACGGTGCAGTTGAAGATCATTCAATGCAGACATGTTTTAATAAAAGTAAACGTTTGAATTGGCCTGGGCAGGTTTTACTCATTCAACTGGCTTCGGGAGTTTCAGTTCAAGCCTTTCGTGCTTCCAGCATCTCATTTAATTTACAGGTAATTAACGCATTGCTGCATAATTTGGCAGTAAACGTTTGAATTGGCCTGGGCAGGTTTTACTCATTCAACTGGCTTCGGGAGTTTCAGTTCAAGCCTTTCGTGCTTCCAGCATCTCATTTAATTTACAGGTAAATGTAGCCTTTGAAGGGTGTGCTTACCTTACATGTTGCTAAGAACTGAAGCCTAAAAACTGAGTGGGGGGAAAAGTGAAAGCTTGCAGCAGCTTCCAAGTAAGTGTACAGTAGTATGAATGGTCAAAGAGGATTTATTTTTACCTGTCTCCGTTCGTTAATCATGGAAGATGCCTCCAATAGCACTCGACAACTTGTACTAAATTATTCAACGAGATTACTAGAGTGGTAGTTTAATGACGGCACACCTGTGCACCGACTCATGGAGGAGCGATACATTCCAACTAATTGAACCAAAAAAGAAAAAAGTTGCAATTAACACTTGAGACGGTGCTAATGAGATGGAGTGGGCGAGAAAGCAGAGTGCTTTACCTTTAATAATCCATGTGGAAAATACTCCCAGAAGAATCCCCTGCCCCTATGTGCACAACTGGATTCAAATGGCGTTTAACCTGACCCTTTACACGCTGCTTTTCTGCAGACCTGAAATACCAGAGCTGCTGGAACCAAGAAAGAAAAAAAACTGTTAATATCAACTGGCATTGCCAGCCACATTCAAGTACATAATACACACAAACCTGGAATAGCTAAAAATTCAATTTATTTTTATTTCTTTATTGTCAAAGAAGCCGTTTCAGTCCTGAAAACATGAGCATTAGTAAAGGCGTGTGCACATTTTGAACAACAAACATGGCAGATCGAGTACCCTTTAGTCATATCCGTTCTGTTTCTATTCCCTTTAATCGCCTTAGACAGCCAAACGGGTGGACCAACGAGATTGTCAGGATATTTATGAAGGATGATTAGGGTGAAGGGATCTGGGGAAATGTGGAAGCAGGTAGAAGATGGGAAACAGGCAACCTGTTACATAGCAAGGGCAAACAAAGCGAGACACTGAGTCTAAACATTGCATTTTTCGAAAAGATGCATGCTTGGTGGGTGCTGAAACCTACACAAGAGAACTTAACTTGTTCAAGTGTTTTATGGGGTCCTGACTCTGAAGGCAACGAACACACGTCCATGTTTTTATTGGTCCTTTTTAGTAGCTAGTCCGGGATTCACCACTGTGATCGATGATGCAGTCAGTCTCCCAACATTGCCTGATCACGTTAAGAGTCCTGCAAACGGCAAATGTTAGGTGAATATCTTTCTTGAAAAGCGATTCCCACCCCTCCCCCCTTCAGTGTCTGATGGCGGAATGAGAGGGAATCAGCACACTGCCACAATACCCCAGGGCGGCCTCCATGAACATGTCCATCTCCATCAGATTGATTAGTCACACGGGCCAAGGCTGCAGCCTGTGAGTCCACGCATCAGCGACCGTGGCCTTCGAGGCTCTTGAGCAGGGTCCAGTCTGCAGCTGCGGGGTCCGTGTTTGTCCGCCGGTGCAGGGCGGAAGTGGGTCGGAGGGTGCGTGCTCGGCTTGGAGCCCCCCCCCCCCCGCCTACATTCCCTGGTGTACCAGTCACTTCCCTGCCAGCCAGGGCTGCACATCTCACAACACCGCCCGCCCAGATCATGACCACCCGGACCCGCCAGTCACACGACCCACCGCAATACCCCGGAACAGTCAGTCACACGCCCTACCCCGGTCACACCACCCCCGTACCCGACGCAATACCCCGGAACCTCCAGCCACACGACCCTCGTACCCGCCCTACCCCGGTCACACCACCCTCCGTTCCAAGCCTACCCCCGGTCACACTCCGTTCCAGCCCTACCCTGGAGCAGCCAGTCACACGACCCCGTACCCGACGCAATACCCGGGAACCTCCAGCCACATGACATGCCCTACACCTCGGAGCAGCCAGTCACACGGCCGGCAGTACCCGGTTACACTCCGTTCCAGCCCTACCCCCGTCACACTACCCTCCGTACCCGCCAATCGTACCACCCTCCGGTCCAGCCCCGGTCACACGATACTCCGTACCGCCATATACCACGGAGCCGCCCGTCGCACGGCCTTCCGTCACCGCGAAGCCACCGTTCAACTATCCATCATACCCGCCTCAGAAACACGCCCGTCACACGGCCTCCCGTCACCGCCGCCCGACTCCCATGTCACAGTACCGCGACCCTCCGCCACGTACCCGACAGTCACTCACACGAATTGACCCGAGGAGACTATAAGGGCACACCCCGGGCTTTTCAGTTAAGATCCAAAGTGGAGCTGTCGACATTATACAAGATTGCCCCCCGCCCCCACTCCCGCCGAGGCCCACGCGAGCGATCACCCCGATGACGCACAGAACGACCCAGCCTGCCACGGCTAACTCCGCAGCCCTGCGGTCCTCCAGCCGACCCCGAAGACCCTTACACTCCGGAGGACACCAGCCGCCGCCATCTTACCGGCCGCCCATCGAACCCTCTCACTCGGCACCGTCCGTTAAAGTCGGTATCGATTGCGCAGCCTCAACCCTCGAGCGGCTCTTTAGAAAACGCACCCGTCTACACCACCCGGCCCGCTCTCCCTCCCAATGTCCCAAAAAACCTCCGCTCCTCGTCTCCTCCCGCCATCTCAGAACACCCGCAAGCAGACCCCCGAGCACAGCACTCACCGCAAACCGAGGGAAAAAAGGCAGCCAATCACCGCGCAGGTCGCCCGGCGAGCCTCCCGCAGCCTGAACCAATGGCAGCGCGGCTCCCGGGTGACGTCAGCGGTTGTTCCCTCGGCTTCTCCGCGGCCCCGGGGCTGCGGCGGTGATTTTCACGGGCAAAACGGCTGTGCACACGACGGCCGGAGCAGGAAGGCGGGCATCAGGAAACAAGCGGGAGGGGGCGGGAAAGGGGGAGGAGAGACGCAGCGCCATTGCGAGGCCAGCATCAGGCAACAAGCGGGAGGGGGCGGGAAAGGGGGGTGGAGAGACGCAGAAGTGCCGGCAATGCCGGACCAGATTCTGGTCCGGCATTGACGGACAGGCCCCTCGTCCAATGGCTAGGCTCCATTTATGGAGCCAGCCAATGAATGACGAGGGCCGACCCAAAGCCACACTACAGTTCTCATCAGGATTTCGCCTGCGCGAAAAAGATGCGCAGAGCGCATCTTTTCGCCAGGCAAAACCTAAAAAGGGGGACCGACAAGACGTGAGATGCTACCGTCCCATCTCACTGCTGGACTCGCTCGGGAAAGTTGTGGGGAGAGTAATCCTAGAGCGACTCCTGCAGTGGTGTGAGGACAGAGGCATCATCTCCGATCTCCAGTTCGGATTCCGAGAGGGCTTCGGAACGGTGGAACAGGCCCTAAATCTTAGCCTGTTAATGGGCAAGTACATGCAGGCCAAGGGGACCACGATATACATGGTATACGTGGACCTCTCCGCAGCCTTTGACTGCGTTTCGCACTCAAAGCTGTGGTCGGTTCTATGCTACATGGGAGTAGAATCCCCTCTCATAGATTTTTTGAGGGAGCTCTACACAGGAGCCTCGGCCAGAGTGCGCTACGGACTCAAGGGCGAGCTGACGGCCCCGTTTGGAGTAGAGCGCGGAGTCAGGCAAGGTTGTGTCCTGGCCCCCCTCCTTTTCTCATTTTACACCAACGGTCTGGAGGAGGAGATGCTGAGGGGGGCCCAGGACCTCCCGCGCATTAAACAGCGCCTGATTCCCGCTCTGCTTTACGCGGATGACGCGGTTATCCTTGCGCGTACTCCCCGAGAGCTCCAGCACTCCTTGAATAGATATACAACCTTCATGGGGGGTCTGGATCTCCAGGTAAATGTCAAGAAAACGTTTGTCATGGTATCAGGTACGAAGAAAAAAGGAGTAAAGGAAATCTACCTCGACAATCACAAACTCGAGGTCACCACCAAGTACCCGTACCTTGGTATCATGATGGACGATCGATTGACATGGAAGGCAGCCGTAGAAACAAGATGCCATCTGTTTAAAAGATCAACAGCGGCTCTGATAAGTTTCTCCCAGAGATTGGGGAAAAGGCCCCCTTTAGAGCTACTGAAAATATATAGCGCCAAATGTCAGGCCATTGCGCTGTATGGAGCGGGTGTCTGGGGACACACTGATTCAAGCTCCATTCAGATAGCAGAAAACGCGTTCTTAAGATTCCTATTGGCCACCCCAAGAGGCACCTTAATCTACGCCTCCCATCTAGAGTTAGGAATCCCTTACCTGGAGGACCTGATCAAGATACAACCTCTGATGCTGTGGCGGCGCATTTGGACGTCTGTGAAAAATGCGCTGACCCAGTCTATCGTAGCCGACACAATGGCTCTGGACAAGTCTTCCAGAGTAAGATGACTTTCCTATATCAGAAATTTCCTAAGAGATCTTGGACTTGAGAAATATTACTCCCACCCAGAGGCCATAATTGATCTCTCAAAAAAGGCATTAAAACAACAAGCCCTCCACCATCTAGAGACGCTACGAATGGCATCTGAAGCGTCTAAAATCTCGGTCATTCATGCAAATATGGTACAAATAACGTTTGGCATCCAGCCCTATTTGACACTACAGGTATCAACCTACGAGAGAATGTTGATGACCAGATTTAGGCTAGATACTTTTTTCAGACTGGTCGCGTTTCCCATGAGAAAAGGAAATGAAGCTAATAATTCTTTATGCCCCTGCGATGAAAAATCAACTCAGTCTAACCTACATGTAACCATGTTTTGTAAATTCCACCGCCCACATAGATCAATTTGGTTACTTCCTATACTGAGGAGCTGGGGCATCAAACAATGTAGACCAGCAATGCTTAGACTCCAAATGCTTGAATCTGAAACAGTTTGTTACTTTGTTCTCAACTTTTTAAAATGTGTCATGAAACACAGGCAAAATTTATAACAAGTATTTTTTAACCAGAACCGACTAATGATATGATTCAATAACATGATGTCTATCTGTCATCTGATATATGTATGAAATTTTAGTGAATCTCATTATCTTATGTAATATTGTAATGTCTATTGTAATTCTGTTTTTCTTTCAATGCCTCTTTTATGGTTTTTCATTTTAAAAAAAACTGAATAAAGAAGTTTATATTTATTTAATATTAAAATAGCAGAAAGCAGTTGGGTATTCTAACGACCACTTCTGAGTTGGGTTCTTGGCAGTTCTGCTCTTATGCTTATTCCATTCAGACTGGTCCAACCTAAATCTTCGTCATGAAATGTGAGCAGGAAGACAGGATGATTGGAACCGGGAACAATCCAAAAGAAGGGAATAAAGATAAGCAAGGCTTCACCACTTAACTGCTTGTTAACCTAATAGGGGTAGCTGTTCCAGAAAACATTGGGCATGGAACGGCAAGGGAACACTCCCTAGCTTCAAAGGGGCCATCTGTCTCCTCTTCGTAGCACTTTTTTGTCTTACCCACTACAAAAGGATCTGTGAAATGTTCAGCAATTCATATCTGCTATGCGAGCTCTCCCTCAAACCTCTGTCTTAAGTACCACTAAAATGTCGTGCTGATGAAGTGAAACCAAATATGGCTACAGTCACTTGTGTCATATATGTGCTTCACAAGCATCCTTTAGCACACAAATAACATATGCACAGACAACATCCATATCTCATATGTATGGGCGGAGGACCCGTTTGCAGGGAACTTTCAGACAAATTTGGACAAGTGCAGGACAGGCAAGAAGGCCACTCTTCCCTAGCAGATGACCCCTGAAAAGGCTTCCCTTGCTGATGAAATCTACTTGCTACCACCACTGTCAGTTCTGTACAGCAAGCACACTCCGCAATGAGGGAGAAGATGGTGTGCCTTCCAGAACGTGGTGTCCTCCTCTAGGTCTCAAGTCACAGGAAGCTCCTTCAGTGCACATGCATTATTGTCATGTTTGCTGAGATAGGGGCCTAAAGAGTCACAACTTACTACAGTGATTTTGAGGTAGGAAAATATGCAATTAGTTTCTCTGTCCAACAGTACGGCCAGTGTGGAAGTAGATAGAATGAGGTGTGGTTTCTTCACACATGAATGAGTTGTATTGGGGCTCCTGGGGATTATAAATGGTGGGGTGGCGTCTGATGGTGGTTACAGGCCACGTGGTGAAGATTTATGTTCTAGTCACTGGCAGTAGTTACAGTGCTAGGAGAACCAAGAATGCTCTCAATGACTGGTGCTATGCTGGTGCTAGATGATCATACCATTTGATTATGACAGATAAAAGGGAAGCCCACTGTGGCTAGGGTGGGGTTTACATGTCCCATCTAACATCTACAATTACCAATTTATGGTTTACATACTTTTCAATAGCCACTCTCCGGTCTTGTTCAGTAAAGTCTCACAAATATTTATCTCCCCATCCAGGTTATTGTCATCATTCTTTTTTTATTTAAACGTTAGAAGCCTTTCCAATATTCTATAGTTAACTATTCATGCAGCAACATGGGTTGAGCACCTGCCTGCTATTATAATTTTCCCTAAGGGCCCATAAGTGACTATTCTAATTTTTGTCCAAGGAAGGCACTGAGAAGTATGCCACATCTTGACAGAGCCTTTGTCTACTTAGCACCATCTCAACTAAATCCTCTTATCTTCCCAGGGCATCAAATGGACCCCTTCAAAGATGATCGCACGGCTCGGCATAGAGATTAACAACCCAGACTCCATTTACTACTGGGCACAGAAGGTGAGTGCTGTGTTGGCCCTTGACCTGTGTTGGGGAGTTTTGGGTTGTTTTCAGTGCACTTACTTTTGTCTCTCTGTCTCCAGAATAATATCCCAGTCTTCAGTCCTGCCTTGACTGACGGGTCCCTGGGTGATATGATATACTTCCACTCCTACAAGAATCCTGGGCTAGTGCTGGACATTGTGGAGGGTGAGCTGATCTAGTCTCAAAATAGTTGTATGTGTCTCTAAGTAGTGATAAAAATTGTTTGTGTTTGGGCTGTGTACTACCTTTTATATGACTACAGTAGCTCTGTTATCCTCAGATGTTTCCATGGGACATCCGTTACAGAAGCAGGCTGTCTAGGGACAGATGGATGGAGGGATGGGAGGTGAGTGGTTCGATGGACTGAATGGGGAGAGGGATAGATGGAAGGAGGAAGTGGCTGGTGGGGCAGCTATATTGACTAGTGGAGGGAGAGATGGTGCGGGATGGGTAGATGAATAGAGGAAAGGAGGGAGTGGGTGGAGGGACAGCTATATTGATCAGTGGAGTGTGGGTTGGGTAGACTGGACCATGTACCCCATACCAGGAGTTGAAGCCAGGCAGCACATTGCTCCAGAACCTAAAGTTAGTGATTAGTCCGGAGTTATCAATTATTGGAATCAGTGTTTAGCACCCAAGAAAACCATTCCATGCAGTCATTCCAGTTTCTTTGTGGTAGATTAAAATTAAAAGGGGTTTGGTGTGATCATTAGTGGGAAGAGAGGGATATGTCATTTAACGGAGATTTTTTGGGTTAATAGATAAGCTAGATGAGATTTATTATTGCTATGTTGCTGGGGTATGACTTTTAAAAAAAGGAGCGATTATGATATTTGACATGAGTTGAGGGCAATTTTTCAGAAATAGATTAATAGACATTAAGGCAAACAAAACTGTTTATGGTAAATCTAGCACCTGCTAGTTTGATTGCTGAATAAATGGAAGAATAGATGGGCAGAATTGTAGATGCTGCTGTTTGAAACAAAAGGAGCACAAGCAGGTTTAAGCTATGGGACACAGATTTGGTCGGTCTAAATAATCTCACATTCAGATATGAACTAAGTTCTCCTAAAAAGTACGCTTTACACCACTCAGTTGACATGCACACCGGATGTCCGCAAAAAATGTCTCATAAGCATAACTTTAGTGTTAAGCCAGAAGGAGGCTCACTCCTCCTGTATCAGAGAAGAAGGTGTGTTTGCTGCGAGGATTATAAAAAAATGGTGTGCCTCCAGCAATAATAAGTGTCAACATCCCAGGTTATGGACAATAGTCTTGGATATTTGCTGTGCCCCTCTAGGTCTCTGAACCAGGCTCAGAATTAAAGGACAGGCCTAGGCTTCAGCGCACAAGCTCGATTAGTGTGTGAGCTGGGCCACAATGTCAGAATATTAGATATCAAATTTAGTTGTCACTTTGGGCAGGAGTTCTAAGCCGGTTTACCATGAAGGGGACATCCTGACCCAACAGATAACTACTCGCCATTTCCAGACCCATTTGTCCTCTTAAAAAAGAACAGAGAGGCAACGTAAACGAATCAATCCGGACTCTTCGAATGATGTTAGATATGATCCTTTAATGGAATCTTGGACCACAAATTACATAGAATGATGCAAACGTGCACCCGAAGCGCAGCAAACGTGTTTCGCCCTGAATAGGGCTTCCTCAAGGCAGTTATCCGATAGCTCCACTCTTATGTAGGTCACGAAAGACCAGGAGATGGGGGAAGGGAGGGGAGGGAGGGAAAGGTAGTTCGGGTTTAGCAGATTATATAAGTTCCATATATGACAGTTGGACGCTGTACTTGAGAGATATCCGGAGAACTGTCCGACGTGATGAAAGTTAATTTGAAAGAAATGCTACCATAAGTTAAAGTTTAAAGGAAAAGGAAAAGACTGATACAATGTGTAATGATTGAATGTAATGTGAAATAACTGCTTCAGTCACGAATAAAGAGTTTAAAAAAATGTAGGTCACGAAAGTATCCGGATCAATACTTCAAATACTTTCGAATTCGGTGCATCTTCATTACATAAAAACAAATATTCTTAGCGGCTACCTTTGTCTATCTCCCAATGTAATTGAGAGTCCGTAGTCTCTTAGAACGTGATGTATTAAATCTCCAAAATCAGTAGTGCAATCCAAATTCCGGTTTCTGGTGTTCACTAGGATAGATGATACACCTGGGGTTATACAGTATTCGTAGTCGTTACTTCATTTCCATTCGTAACGCCGTGCCTCTCCACCCGCCGTCACTCTCAAAACAAAACAGACCCCTTTGTCCCATCTTCATTTCATTGCACACTTAAAAGTATGCTTTGCTTAGATTTGAAAAAAAAAATTTGTTATATCACTATGTTTTCACTTACCTTTTGACTATTTTGCACCTCCTCCTTCTCCAATAATGTATTTATTTATCTTAATCCCTTAATGTGCTAGTGAATTTGGCTTAATTGCATTCATCAGTTGTGGAGAGCATATTTTTATGATTTCAGTGAGTATATTTGTGTATTATTTGGAATGGAGGTGATGTATTGTATTCTTTTTTTCCTCTGACATTAGTAGTAATCTTGCGTACCTAAGGAATATATACATACATCAAGCAACATTTGGAATGCAAAAATAGAAACCTTCGATTAGCAACTTAAAAGGCAGAGTATAGTCGGAGAAGGAATGTTTGTTAACACGTTATTGTGAAAGACCACAACTGAGAGATGCTAGCCTGATCATTTCTTGAACTGAATTCCTTAGGTTAGTGGCATGGCAAGTAAACTCCTCATTTACATTTTTTGATTTGCTTAATGAACTGTGTTTTAGCTACATTTTGGAGTTACTTTTCCAAAGAATGTTTTGGCAGCAAGGGGCACTTTATGGTGTAGATATGGAGATTGCATCAGGAGTAAGACTCTGTAAGGTTTGCAGCAGGTTATTTTGTTGTCTTATTACCTTGAGGGGAAACTAAATACATTTAGTTAGTTGTGGTGTAATCTTTTTACGACCCTTGATTAGATTTTTCACTAAGTGAATATATCTTGATGGGGCGCTAGATATTTTACTGAATAGCCCGTTAAAACAAGAGCTTTGAAGACTTCCCATAATGTCTTTGGTGATGGGCGATTTGATTTTTGGGGGATTTACATTGCGCCAGTTAAGGAGATGTATAAGATTTTATTAAAGACAATGAGGTGAGTATAATAGGCCTTCGAGACAGTCTCTCCAGCAGCACACCCCATCTCTCATTGTACAAGGAAAACCAGGTAAGAATCCAACATCAGGCAGAACAACTTGGGAAATCTTCAGCACAGCATCTAACGGGAAGCCCGGGAAGAAGATCCAAACAGGGTTTCAGGAAAGCTTGCAGAACTTGAAGTTAAAATCAGTCGGAATCTGAGCATATAATGGGAGGTAAAATAAAGTAAGAAGGCTCCAAAGGGGCATCCTATGCACCAGGAAGAGGCTGTTACAATCTTGGAAGGCAAAATGAAATGAGGTAATCTTGATGTGAACTTAAACAAATTAGCATGGCAGTCTGGCAACCACTACAAAACATTTGTAGTCTAGCAGGTAGGTAATTAATACATAGGAAAGAGCGTCAGGGAGACACTACACTTACAGACACAAAACCACCCGGGAAGAATATCGTACTCATCTCGTTGTCTTTAATAGAGTCTTATTTTTTTCATTAAAGCCAGGAAAAACCCCATTTTACCATGAGACAATGAGCCGGTACAGTATGCAAATTCAAATCCTATTGAACACCAGATCAGACATACATGCAAGGGTTTTTGTAGAAAGTCCTAAACATAGTAGCAGCTGTTATAAGGATAGCCTCTAGAAAGGTCACACCATCTTGAGGATCCCCAGAGACTTCCCATGCTAAAAGATGTAGTTGCCCTTAGACAACATGGTCATTGTGTCAACCATTCAGATCTAGAAGCGGAGTCAAGATTGAAGGAAAGGTAGAAACATACGTGGTAAGCTCTAGCGGATGATGGAAATAAGCTTCAGAGTGCCAATGTGAAGAACTGAAGGCCACTGTGCAAAAGAAACACCTCTCCAGGAGGAGGAACCTGGGGAGAGGAACAAAGGGAGGGAACACATAAGATTGGAAGAGAGACCAGTTCTGGATAAAGGCTTCTGTTGCTTAGGTGTCTGCATTCGGAGGCTATCTCATGAGAATTGGAAGTTGAATGTTCAGCTGGAAAGCAAAAAGGTTCAGGTCCAGAGAACCCCAGAGAAGACCAATGCGAAAAACATCATTTTGGTCCATCACCCAGTCACTGAAGTCCCAGAGAGGTGTCTGACAACCACTCCACTGTGGAATTTTAGGTACCTGTAAGGTACTTCACCACTGCATAAAGGTTGCTGCAAAGACCGTATTCTCACAGGTCCTGGTAGAGATCGGTCATTGAATTTGTTCTTGCAGTTTAACGTTTGTTGATGTGCCTGACTGCTGAAAGATTGTCCATCCTCAGCAGGATGCAGAATTGATATTTATACTTGGTGGAGTACTTGATGGCAAAGGTGCTTGCCAAGAACTACAAGGCATTGATATAAAGAGGGGAGGAGTTGGCCTAACGGCTAGAGCGCTCGACCTCTGACCTGGGAATCTGGGTTCGAGTCTCGGTAACGACACCAAAACCTCCTGTTAGTCTGGACAAATCACTTCATTTCCCCGTGCCTAAAATGAATGTGTGTCCTCATGTAAAGTAACTGGTGCTATGTAAAGCCCTCTGATACCCGATTCGGGTCTAGTTCGCGCTATATAAAACTCTGCCAAAAAAAAAAAAAAAAAGATTCTTCTAGGAAGAAGACCACAATTCCCTGGTCGAAAGAGTACCGAGTTGGCTCCCCAGCCTAATCTACTAGCATGTGAATTGATGATTACATAAGAAGAGGACCCAAGTATTTTACATAAGGAGAGGAGACAAATATGACTTGAACAGTCAGGCTTACATGTTTACGAGCCACCACTGCAGCTCCATGCAAGATTCAATGTCCAGGAGAATGAGATCTGAGTAATTGGAATCCATGACGAAGGAGATTTCGAGCACTGCATGATAAAAAGAAAAAATGCAAGGAAAGAAAGGGAGCTGTTGGCATTGGAGTGGGAAGGAAAGGGGGGGATATAATGAATGGGGAAAGTGAATGCTACAAAAGCGGAGGAATTGAGATGGTTTAGAAAGCTACATTACAGCTGTGTTGCAGATAACAAGGAAAAGAGGGGTTTGGTGGAAGATAAGGAGAAAAGGGAAAGAAAATGTGCGCACTTATCAGTTGCCTGGAGCAGCAGTAAGAGAGGGCGTGTGATGCTAGAAAGGCTGTCTTATAGGCCTGGTGACAATATAAGCCTTTGTCATCACACCTCAAAGAGACTGCATATTGTAACACCCCATTGTCTTGTGGAAAAAATGTAAAGATGGAGCTTTCAAATGGACGTTTTAAAGGTTTTTATCCAACTTGGTCTTGCAGATTTAGTTTTTTTCAATAGTAAAGTAGTGGGATTTGTTGTGGCGCAAACCCTAAGGACCCAATCATCTTGGACTGCCTAGCTAATGGATGTCCAGCAGAGACCCACGAGGACTTGGTGCACTCCACATTTGAACAAATCTGCAAAAGAGAAATGTGCACTTATAATGAATGTCGATGGGACTAGTTGACAAAGTAAGTGGGAATCTAAAAAAAAAATCTGACATGGATCTCACCCTCCTTGACATATGTTGCATATCTTTGGTGTAGCTTGTCTGAAACCTGAAGAGAAAAATCTTAAAATTATGGAAGCCATCCAATAATTTCTACCCGAGATTTGTGAGAGCTAGAAAAGCCCAGGACCAGATGCCAAGGAAGAATTGCTGTGTAATCGAAGCTTGCTTGTCTCCAAAGGTATTTTTCCAGATTTTGACTGACTTTTATGAAACATATACCATAGAAGAAATGTTTTTTTTCATCAAATCAGTGCGCTTCATGCTACTGTGAAGATTGTAAATTATTCTCTGAGCTTGTAAACCACTGCATTGCAGTAAAAGCTCAATTCCCTTCGGACCCTGGCCTCAAAATTATTTTTAAATGTCAGGTGCGGTCACCTCCTCAGGCCAATTGACAGATTTACTGCATCCCTCTACTTGGCCTTTGTACCAGCAAAGTTGAAACAAGCCTTCATTGCCACATTGGTTCAGGCCGGTTTAGCGGTTGATGTAAACCCCTGCCCAATCTTCAACGCATGCTTCCATCCATGCTTTTGGAGTGGGCAGTTGTTTAGGATGGCTCTGGTATCTCTGGAATCTGATGACATTCCGCATCCTACGCAAGTGGGCATCAGCCCTCTGAGTGGGACAAAGCTGGCCATTGTGTCCACACTGTATCATTTGCGCACAGATTTGGACATGTGGAGTGAGGGTCCTAGTGTTTTTGAATGGCTTGTCTCTTTTGAAACAGTTGGGCATGAGATGTTTTACAAGAGACTGGTGTGTCTTTCTCATTCCTTTCTGAATGAGTGAAACAAAGCTGAGTTGCTTCGCCCTTTAATTTATTTACTACTAATTACCAAATGCAGAGTATTTGGGGCTCTGCAGTCTGCCTTTCTAATAAGCACCACCTTGCACGGGTTAAGATCATTGAACAACATGTGTTTTATAACTGTATCATATCGGCGAAGAGACAAGATCATACATTGAGATCTTAATGATGGATGCAGGTAGCACAGGCAAAAAAAGAAGCATCAGTTTTAATATAGACATGCTCGTTGTTCTTCTGATTGTTGATGGAACCAAGGCAGACCTTTTTCATCCTAAACTCCTACAGAGATTTTGTTCTTTGTCAACTCTCGCATAGCTTATGCTTACAGCATTTATTTGGGACTGCCAAATGATGTATGTGAAGACTGCGCTGTTTGCGCAATGCTTCATTGTGCTTGAGTTTGCATTGAGGTGCAAAGAGTATATCTCTCTGGCGCTTGCATCTTTATATTGGATTCCGGTCCATCGAAAGATTACCTTCAGTTCTTTGTTCCTGGCCGTTATTCTTTCTTGAAACCTCAGCGCTCTGTCAGAGTGCAAAATGTGTATATTGTTCTGCATCTGGCTTCTCAGCTCTATCGCCGCTGCTCTCCTCCTAATTCCAAAGTTGGGAATGTAAGGCTAGTCCTTCCCAGTCCAAGCAATGAAGCTATGGAACGGCATCTAGGTAAAGTCTGAGCTTCTAAAGCCCCGCCCCTCCACCCGTCAGATGTTATGGTAGTCGAATCTGTGAGTGCACCACTGTAGAGTGGCCTCAGGGTACCATCTGAGGTCCTTGAAAGGGCCAGGTCTATGGTAGGTGTATATGGTGGTTGCCTGCAGTATAACTTCTGCCTCAGTGGTGCTGAAGTGCTTTACAAAAACTTGTGACATGACATATTTAGGTAGTATTTGTGTTCTTTTTTGAGTTTCTGAAATCTATGATCCAGAGTTGTCTTGCTCAGGTACAGTTTTAGGGAAAGGGTGGTCACTTTGGGTTTGGCAAGAAAGTAATTCATTTTGTTGATGTTGTCCATAGACCATCCCATCAAGTATGCTGAGTGTCTTCTGCTTGAACCTTCACCTTCCCAATGTGTTCGGAGACCTGGCTGTATTATACAACCATGAAGCTGTGCCACCCTCAATTAAGGGTCTTTTAGTCCTCTCTCCTCCTGAACTACCACCCCCTTCCAAGAAAGGACATTAAACTTGTGCCCCGCAGTGCAGCACATGGAGGCCACTTGTCTGTCTTATTGTCTTCATCAGTTTCTCTACCCAAGGTTATTGCAAGTCGCCGTCTCAATCACTTCTCCTGCAAATGTTTCTCATTCTTTGGCATCCCGTTTTTTAATGGGTATCTCTTGAAGCTTTTGACGTCTCTCTCTATTAATTTGTTAGCCTCTATTTTTATATTACTTAAATTCTCCCACTAGTCCTCCCTGTCTTCCTTTGCCTTTTCCTTTTAATCACCTTGTTTCTTAATGGGGAGGGGAGAGCTGGGATATCGCCCCTTCCTATCCTTTTCCTGTTTCACCACATCCTTTCTTTTTTCTTTTTCTGTCTGCACTTATCTCCAGATGAGGTTTTTGTTATATTTTTTATTTTCACCCCGCATTTTGTATTTGAAGGGGTGTTGTTTGGGGTTACTGCCCTCTTCTGTTATCCTCTCCCTTCCTGTCTTTTTCCCTTTTTTATTCTGTTTTCCTTATCCCATCTTGCCATTTTCCCATTTTTCCATACATTTTATTTAATAATTGGAATATTTTAATTTTGTGTCATTTGATGGTGTTAATTTCTTAGTCTTAAATGAGCTAATTGTTTGTGTCTTCCCGTCCACTCCAACTGTCGCTAACTGTTGAATGAACAGTTGAGGTGTCTAATTACAGTACTAAGTGTGCCTATTACATTGAAGTCTCCACCATAATCCTTTTTTTGTATAAGCAATTTTATTGAGTTTTCAATATAACCAAACAAACAACACCATTCAGAATTACATCGCGTTAGAGTAGTCCAGGGTAAGCACATTCCACAAGATACGAAAAGTGACGTACATACAAACCTAAGGTCAACATATCCAGAGGCAATTTGTAGATCAAATCAGCCCATCTTAACTCTCTATCACTCCCACCCATTTCCCTCATATTCGGTGAAATTTCTCGGGACAACCCCATGCCACATAAAGAGGCCGTTCCTGGGCGGCCCACCAGTCCACCCCCTCCGCGCCAATGTTGGTGCGGTAGCATTCAGCCAATGGGCAGCGATATCTCTCGTTCGAGGCATGTGGGCTGCTAAATTCATATCTAGTGCATAGATCGCCGCCTAGTGTTGGGTCCGGATGATTGCACATTGTTGTCCTGGAAGAGTCTTCGAAGTATCACGAGATAGGTGGCTCCTCCCCTGGACTACAGTGCGCATGGGCATCGACTCCATCCCCAGATTGTTTTTTTCCGCCATTGGGTTCGGATGTGGTTCTCGACGTCTCCGTGTCGGAACCGATAAACTTTGTTCTTAAGGCCAAAAGGCCTTCGTTACCAGCGTCGGTATTGTTTGCGCACGGTCTCGAGCGTCGTCCGACTCTCTGAGCCGGAAATCTACGGAGTCTATTTACTCTTCGCACTTCGAGG
This sequence comes from Lissotriton helveticus, assembly GCF_964261635.1. Taxonomy (NCBI): domain Eukaryota; kingdom Metazoa; phylum Chordata; class Amphibia; order Caudata; family Salamandridae; genus Lissotriton; species Lissotriton helveticus. Next base: position 1,737,315,546 of record NC_136057.1, on the reverse strand, counting down.
CCCTCTCGTCGCAGCAAGACCCGACGACCTTAACATGGAGCGGAGCCCGTTTAAGTTCTGCCCCGTCTGTGGATCCAAATATCCACACATCGATGTGCATCCGGTCTGTAATAAATGCCTGTCACCGGACCACAACGAAGACGACTGCATGGCCTGCTCAAAATTCAGGTCAAAGAAGATGCTCAAGCTTCGGCACGCGGCGCGCCTCGAGGCCCAGCGAGCGACACCGGCACCCGACAACATATTCGACGACCCTGTGGAGGAAGGCGGTAGCCATCATCTCCAAATTTCACCACCGTCGACGGAGGTCCAGTCTGATCCCGAGGAACACGTCGGAGGACAGGACCAGGACATTGAATACGTCAAGGAGGTAGGGGACGACGAAGAAGTTTATGGGGCCGCGGAAGATAGCTCAGAGGAAGAGCTATGCCCCGAAGTCTATATTACACAGGCTCAGGTCACGGGATCGCCACTCGGCCTTACCCACGACCCTGCACCGCTATCCCCGGCCCCGCATTCTAGCCCGGCCACGGACACTCAAGCGGAGCCGCCATCCAACGTATCGAAACCGAAACCTTCGGTTTCTACAACACCCAAGATGGCCGACGACCAGGCAAAATCGAAACCGAAACCAGCGGATTCGACAAAACCTAAAATGGCCGACGTCCAGCAGAAAACGAAACTGAAACTAACGGACTCGACAACATCTAAGATGGCCGACGTCCCACAAAAAATGTCAAAGCCTGCTCCTTCGTCGACTCCGTCCACCTCCGGTCCACAGAAGTCGAAGAAGGCTATCGAGCCAACAGCGCCGCAGAAGGTGCACAAGGACTCATCCTCCAAGAAGGGCGTCCGTCAAGAGTCGGCCTCTGTTGCTCCGGCACGGACGTCGAAGTCTGTTCACACGCCTTCAGACGCTCCTACGGCGCCGTCAACTAAACGCCCCGTCGAACAAAAATCGACTACAGGCCACGACCCGAAGGCCGCAGCCACTACGCATCGGCACAAGGATGTTGGAAATGCAGCATCAGCATCGGCGCCAAAGCCTACAACGGAGCCGCGCCGCGTTGCAGCTGAAGAATCGTCGACGCAAATACCGTCGACACCGAGGGACTCCGACGCCACCGGACACCGAACGTCGGCTACGACACCCTCCGCCTCCTTCACTAAACAAGTCACCGACTCCCTGAAAAGGATTCGAGAAAAGACTTTGTCGGCGACGGCTCCCACGCCATCGGCTCCAAAAGAGGTTGACACTCCTCAGAAGTCTTCAACCAAGCTTATTTACACTCTTCCACCAAAGGTGCCACCAAAGGCATTTGCGCCTAAATCGGTGCCAAAGACTTCGGCTCCTTCGACGCTTCAAGCCTCAGAAGAACACTCTGAGCGTTTCATCGATGCCCAAACAGGGAAACTGACCCTTTACAAAAGGAAGATCACTTCCCAACCACTGGAATCCTATGTTATTCCACTGAAGAAAAAGAGGCCAGCACAGGACATTCCTGCCCTTATTGAGCCTATCCTACCACCACCCAGAAGAAGTCCATCACCTTCCCCAAACCAATCAGGGGGAGAGGGTGATGAGGAAGACGACCAATACAATTTCCCAGTGGACAATGACCCTGATGTTCAGCAGGACACATATGACGACACTGGGGACCAAGGTGGCCAGCAGGTGGTACAAGATCCACAAGGTTTTGGGCCACGTACATCTCCAACAGAGGATTCTGTAGCATTTAATGCTTTAATCGAACGGGCAGCGGCAAATCATAATGTGGACATGCATGCTGACCCGGTGGAGGAAGATTTCCTGTTTGACACTTTCTCTGTCTCAAAGAGAACAGTTAAAATTCTTCCTATGCTCAAAGGTGTCCTTAAACATGCCCCAGAGATCTTTAAGGAACCAACCAGGGCAAGAGTGGTGAACCCACGTATCGAGAAAAAATACAGGCCAGCACCTGGAGATCCTGCATATATTAGAGGACAGTTGCCTCTAGACTCGTTGGTGGTCGCCAATGCCCGCAAAAGGGCAAACTCCCAAACTACGGGTGAAGCTCCTCCCCCTGACAAGGAGTCGAAAGTGCTTGAGGCATCTGGCAAAAGGGTGGCTGCGCAGGCTGCCAATGTATGGCGTATAGCGAACACACAGGCACTATTAGCGCGTTACGATAGGGCGCATTACGACACCCTAGAACAGCTCCTTCAACATCTACCTGATGAGTATAAAGAAGCAGCAGAAATGCTCATACAAGAGGGAAAGCTTATATCAAACGCTGCAATAAAATGTGCACTTGATGTGGCTGACACAGCGGCTAGGGGAATTAACACTAGCGTCATGCTGAGGCGACAAGCTTGGCTTCGTATATCTGGATTTAAGCCTGACATCCAAACTACTATCCTCAACCAGCCCGTCAATCCTGACAGACTGTTTGGCCCAGATGTAGACACCACACTTGAAAAGATTAAGAAAGACAACGAGACTGCTAAGTCCATGGGGGAACTTCAGTCACAACAGTTCAGGGGCAGCACTTTTCGTCGCTCAGGAGCACGGGGTGTTACCAGAGGACACTTGGGTCAACAATCACAATTTTCAAAGGGTACTGCACAATCCTCCTACCCCAAGCAGGGTAGAGGAGGATACAGAGGTAACAGTGCCAAGGGCAGGGGCAGAGGAAACAACACCTCACGTTCCTCTGCCTCCAATAAACAGTGACTCTCTGTCACTGCCCCCCGACCATCCAACACCTGTCGGGGGGAGACTCCAGCAGTTCCTGCCAGTCTGGACATCCATCACTACAGACAGGTGGGTGCGAAAACTTATCCAATAGGGTTACTGTTTGGAGTTAACGTCCACTCCTCCCAACATTCCCCCAAGGCACCGTCCTATGTCGGCAGAGCACTTGCACTTATTGCAGCAGGAAGTCTTGGTGATGCTGCAAAAAGGTGCAATCGAGCTCGTACCAGTGGAAGAGGAAGGCACAGGAGTCTATTCCCTGTACTTCCTCATCCCAAAAAAGGACGGATCCCTCGGACCTATTCTGGATCTACGCCCCCTCAACATGTACATACTGTCAGAACATTTTCACATGCTGACACTGCAACAAATTCTTCCCCTGCTAAATCGAGGGGACTTCCTAGCAACCTTAGACCTCAAGGATGCTTATTTCCACATCCCACTCCACCCATCCCACAGACGGTACCTCTGGTTCACCATTCAAAACAGACACTATCAGTTCAAAGTCCTACCCTTCGGGGTAACAACTGCCCCCAGAGTGTTTACGAAGTGTCTGGCGACAGTGGCGGCGCACCTCAGGAGGCAGAACGTACACGTCTACCCGTACCTAGACGACTGGCTTGTTCAAGCAAAGTCGGAACAACAGTGCGCCGCGGACATGTCCCACACTATTCAACTCCTGCACAGTCTGGGGTTCTCGCTCAACTACCCAAAGTCGCACCTTCAACCTGCCCATGTGTGGCAGTATCTGGGCACGACAATAAACACCCTAACTGCTATGGCTCAGCCAAACCCAGCCAGGATCAACAGCATTCAGTCACTGATCCAGAGATTCAGACCGCAACGCTCCCTGCCAGCGAGAGTGTTCATGCAGTTGATAGGCATAATGGCCTCCTGCATTTTCATAGTCCCGCACGCGAGGTTGCACATGCGTCCTCTCCAAGAATGCTTGGCAAATCAGTGGACACAGGCTCGGGGACAACTGGCGGACCTAGTGTTGGTGACCGGTGGGGCATACAACTCTCTGCATTGGTGGAATCCACACAACCTTTGCAAGGGACGACCATTCCAAGAGCCTGTGCCACAGATTATCCTGACAACGGACGCATCTCTCCAAGGGTGGGGAGCTCATGTGCTCCACTACACGGTGCAGGGACTGTGGTCCACACAGCAACAGAAGTTGCACATCAACTACCTGGAGTTCATGGCAATCTTCATGCCGATGAAGTCCTTCAAGGTACATTTGTGCAACAAAGTCGTGTTGATCCGGACGCACAACATGACGGCCATGTACTACATCCAAAAGCAGGGAGGTACTCACTCACCACAGCTGTCTCATCTGGCTCAGAGCATGTGGAAGTGGGCCATTCAGAGGAACATTTTCCTCATGGCGGAACACCTCCCCGGCAAGGACAATCAGATGGCGGATCTGCTCAGCAGGTACAGCCATCAAATGCACGAGTGGGAGATACATCCATCAGTGCTCCACCCGTACTTCCAGCAGTGGGGTCTTCCAGAGATAGACCTGTTTGCCACAAGGGAAAACGCAAAATGCCAAAGCTTTGCCGCCAGGTTCCCTCACCCGGAATCGCAGGGGAATGCGATATGGATGAACTGGTCAAGCAAATTTGCGTACGCTTTTCCCCCAGCGCCCCTCATTCCGCTGGTGGCAAGAAAGCTAAAGCAACACTCGATGACTCTCATCCTGGTTGCTCCAACATGGGCACGCCAACCATGGTACACCACGTTTCTAGAACTTTCCGTGGTACCGCATCAAAGGCTGCATCTCACACCCAGCCTCTTGACGCAGAACCATGGCGACATTCAGCATCCAGATCTGCAACAGCTCAATCTGGCGATCTGGCTCCTGAGGTCTTAGAATTTGGCTACCTCAACCTGCCTCCTGAATGCATGGACATCATCCGGGAGGCACGGAAGTCCACGACCAGAGCTTGCTATGCTGCAAAATGGAAGCGATTTGTCATTTACTGTACAGACAACAATATCAACCCGCTAGATGCATCCATTCCTAACATCATCTGCTATTTGTTACATCTTTACAAATGCAATCTAGCGTACGCTTCCATTCGGATCCATCTATCCGCCATAGCGGCTTATCTCCAGAATAGGCAGCACCTCTCTGTTTTCAGGGTGCCTGCCATTAAAGCCTTCCTAGAGGGGCTGAAACGAGTCATTCCTCCTAGAACTCCACCAGCTCCTGTATGGAACCTCAATGTGGTCCTCACTAGGCTGATGGGCCCACCTTTCGAGCCACTGCACTCATGCAAACTTCAGTTTCTAACGTGGAAAGTGGCTTTTCTCGTTGCTATCACGTCGCACAGACGTGTTAGTGAGCTGCAAGCGCTCACTATCCAAGAGCCATTCATCCAAATACATTCTAACAGGGTGGTGCTCCGCACTAACCCCAAATTCCTTCCAAAGGTGGTGTCACAGTTTCATATCAACCAAACTATTAACCTGCCTGCATTTTTCCAAAACCCACAAACGGTAGCAGAAAGAATGCTTCATACATTAGACGTTAGGAGGGCGCTAATGTACTACATTGACAGAACACAACCATTTAGGAAGACACAACAACTTTTTGTTGCCTTCTCCGCACAACACAAAGGCAACCCCATTTCCAAAGCAGGAATAGCCAGATGGATTGTTAAATGCATTCAAATCTGTTATCAAAAGGCTAAACGCACTTTAACAATACCCCCAAGAGCGCACTCCACACGCAAATTGGGGGCCTCCATGGCTTTCCTGGGGAACATTCCTTTAGAAGACATTTGTAGAGCAGCCACATGGTCTACACCACACACATTTACCAAGCATTACTGCGTAGATGTGCATTCCAAACAGCAAGCAGCTGTGGGACAGGCTGTTCTCAAGACACTTTTTCAAGCTTCTGCAGCTGGCACGGGCAACCGCCCTTAATGGAGGGACTGCTGTGTATTCTATGCACTAGATATGAATTTAGCAGCCCACATGCCTCGAACTGAATATGCTACTTACCAGTATGCATCTGTTCTTGGCATGTAGGGCTGCTAACATTCATATCGCCCGCCCTCCTCCCCGGTGCCCGTAGCGGCTGCAGACACTCTCTTGCATTCATCATTAGCATGGACATCCTTTACACTATTTCACTCCATCTCTGCCACAATGGCTAAAAACAATCTGGGGATGGAGTCAATGCCCATGCGCACTGTAGTCCAGGGGAGGAGCCACCTATCTCGTGATACTTCGAAGACTCTTCCAGGACAACAATGTGCAATCATCCGGACCCAACACTAGGCGGCGATCTATGCACTAGATATGAATGTTAGCAGCCCTACATGCCAAGAACAGATGCATACTGGTAAGTAGCATATTCATTTGCTACCACCAAGGGCGTGTTCAGAAACAGCATTTCGGCCCTGCTACCATCCAATCCATCAGTGATGCCCAAAAGAACCCGTGTAGGAGCCAGAGGAACCACTCAGCACAAGACCTCCGTCAATTCTCTTATTAAGGACTCCCAGTACCTCTGTATTGCAGGGCAGAGCCACACCATATGGTAGAAGTCTGCGTGGGGGTGGGAGCAGCGGGGACAAAGGGCATCCAAACTTAGCCCTGCGCTGTGAAGGCGCAGCGGGGTAAAATAGGCAGCATGCAGGAAGTAGACTTGGACCAACCGAGACCGTGATAGTTTTAGGGCCCATCAAGGCATCCCTCCAGTCTGCATCCTTCAGAACCCCAAGTCAGCCCTCCCACTTATCGCAGAGTTGAGAGAGGGAGTTGGGGGTATTATTGATAAGTGAACGGTATATTCTGGAAATCCCCCCTTTCCCCAAGTCACCAGTCATAATCTGAGCTTCCGGCGGACTGTATTCCGGCAAGGAAGTACCGTCCGGGATGTATGAGCGGGGGGCATGGCGCAGCTGCAGATAGCGGACAAATTGGGAGGAGTGGAGAGAGTGCCTGGCCTGCAGGTCTTGAAAGGAGCGCAAATGGGTACCGCTCCAGACATCGCCCAACAGGGATATCCCAATGAGGTCCCACTGCTGGAACCCTGCCAAGGAAGCCACCTCTCCGAGCCAGGTGCCGCACCACAGGGGGGTATACTGAGTCAGCCTGCCCGACCAGCGGGTGTGGCGCAATGAGGCCCGCCAAGCCAGGAACACATTGGTGTCGTATCTTTGGTGCTACATGGCTATGCACAATGGTGAGGTGAGTTGGCACGGAGAATGTTTGGTTGATTCAGCTAGTACGTTTAGTGATTTTTGGCAGGCAAAATAATAAGACAAATAGCTCTGGAGGTTGTGTGTGTTGTTTTGGGGAATGGGGTCTAAGCAAGCGGAGTAGGCTGTATTGTTCACTTATTAGATCCATCTGTTTTGTTCACTGATTAGATTGTTGCATGATAGTTGTGTTATGTTGGTGTGGTGTTAGGCCATTCTTCCTTTTGCCACTCGTAATTTACTGGACGCCTAGCCAGAGTTTAGAGGAGAACTGGTGCTACTTGTGGCAGGACTGAGAATACACTAGAATAACGTAATTCTTCCTATTCTCCCCAGACATTCGGCGGATCAACAACCAAGCTGTGTTCGCCAAAAAATCGGGGATGATAATTCTAGGTGGTGGGCTCATCAAACACCATATTGCAAATGCCAACATGATGGTAGGTGGCTTGAAAATGGGTTAGGGGAATTTACTTCTGCAAACTCCCAATTTTACACCTGTACTGTTCTCACTTCTGTGCAGAGAAATGGAGCAGACTTCGCTGTTTACATTAATACTGCTCATGAGTACGACGGGTCAGATGCTGGTGCCAGGCCTGATGAGGCAGTATCCTGGGGCAAGATCCGCATGGATGCCAAGCCTGTGAAGGTGGGTATGGTATATAAGATATACAAGCTTGCTCGAAAGCCATACCGTTTAACATGTTTTGGGGTAAACATCCAACCTTTGTATCTTCCTTAAGGTGTTTATGATGTATTTCAGGTGAGACGTGTTTACTCTAGATATAGGCCTTATTTAGTAAGGTGCCTTTCTGGTCAGACATGCATTCTTTGTTCTCTAGGCTAAGTAGTTGGGTAGTATAATCTGTCAGGTCATATATGAATTCTTCAGTCTCTATCCACTGGAGGCATGTATTGTATGTGGTCAGACATGCAGTAGTAACGTTTTCAGGAGTTTCTGGGTAGTCTGGTTACTCTGCTCAGTTCATATATATCAGAGCCATTGAGTTAAACCTACTACCAAAATTGATCACCAAGTATACCCATTTAGCATTTGACAAGTAACCAGATTGGACAGTCTAAGACTTCCTCATGGAGGTGGTATAGGGTTAGAGATTCAGCACCCAAAAAAGTATTGAAGAGAAGTTAACAAATTGCCATCCATCTAGTACTTTGAGTTATAAAAAGAAGGAAAAACATTACCTGTAATAATTCGTTTTTAGCATGTAGTGCTGTAGATTCACATGCTTTGCACACTCTGTCCATCTAGTTTTGGGAGCAGATGTTACAAGTTTTTTTTCTTAAAGTAGAGATCTTAGTTTCGAGTGACTCTTGATACCTACCCTGACATCCACAATGTACAAGGACATTCACTCCACCTTAGCTTGTGTTTTCGGATTAAAGCAAGTAGGTGTTGATATGCAGCCTCAGCCCAGCACGGATTATCGCAGTCCATTGTCGCATATAGAATGACAACGGGCCAAAGCCAGCAGGCACAGCATGTGATGGGAGCTCCTGCTCAGCCTTAGGGCACAGCTCTTCAAATGGTGGGTGGTCCATGACTTCATTCCCAGGGGGGGGCACCACTGTGTCTGCAAGGAAGGAATAGTAAAGGAAGATAGCCTGGAAGCATCGACGTTTATCTGGTTAGTTCACAGGCTGTCTTCTTTTATATGCAGAAGTTAAACAGCATAAAGGTTTGCACTTGTAATCCTGAGTGTTTCCTGGGGCACTGTCAGTGAGTAGGGAAACGGGGCTCAAGGGTAAACACAATAGGCTAATAACTATGTAATTTTTTCATCTTCATATAATTGCATATATAAAAAACGCGCACACACAGTAAATGAAACAAGCATTTGCAATGCAATAGGTCTCGCAGTTTTGAGAGTTGAGCTATTGGCATTTTAAATGACAGTGCCTTTTATTTATGTATTGGTTTTTAAAACATAAATAAAAGGCATTGTCATTTACAATGCCAATATCTTAAACTCTCGTAAATGCGAGACCTATTGCATTGCAAATGCTTGTTTGGGCTGGGTGACTGTGCTTTTTGTGTGCAGGGAGCCATTTGAAAATCTTGCAAAGTATTCTGAGAAAGTGGCAGCAGGATGCGCTCACAACATTAGTCGATTTATTCTTAGTGAGTTTGTCATCTAGGATGATGCACAGCTTTCTGGCGTGGTCAGGTGGTATGGGTGTGGGCGTGGTACCTAGTTTGGATGGCCACCAGGAGGAGTCCCAAGGGGAGCACATGTTTCCGATGGTCAGGATCTCTGTTTTGTCAGAGTTGAGTTTGAGGCAGTTCTTCCTTATCCAGTTGGCCACGCTGGTCATGCAGGAGGTGAAGTTAATCCTGGGGTGGTGTTCGTGTCAGTGAGGGAAAGGATGAGCTGTGTCATTGGCGTAGGAGACAATGTTGGTGCTGTGGGCTTTTATGATGTGTGGGAGAGTTGCCATGTAAACATTGAAAAGGGTTTGGCTGCTAGAGGATCCCTGGGGGACTCCGCATACGAGCTACTTGATTTCAGATGTGTATGGAGGGACTCTGACTTGTTGAGTTCAGTTGGAGAGGAAGGAGGTGATCCATCTCAGGGCATGCCCTTCAATGCCGGAGTCCGGGAGCCTGACGATGAGGGTACAATAGGAAACGGTGTCAAATGCCTCCGAGAGGTTGAACAGGATGAGAGCATCGTTTTCACTTTGATCCAAGATGGTCGGATGTCGTCTGTTGCTGTCAGGAGGGCAGTTTCTGCGTTGTGGTTGCTGCGGAAACCTGACTGGGTGATGTCCAGGAAGTGGTAGTCTAGCTGGGAGGAAAGTTGCCTGTTGATCTCTTTCTCCAGGACTTTGGACGGGAAAGGTAGAAGCGAGATGGGTCTGTAGTTGCTGAGTCGTTTTGGGTCTGCCGTGGGCTTCTTCAAGAGGGCTGTGACTTCTGTGTGTTTCCAGGTATCCAGGAAAGATCTCCTAAGGATGGAGAAGTTGATGATGGTGGTAAGGTTGCCACTGATCAGTGTTCTTCCCAGGTTGCACATGTGGTGAGGGCAGGGGTCTGTGGGGATCCTGAATGGATGGTCTTCATAATTTTGGCAATATCTTCTGTGGTGAGTGGGCTCCAGTTTGTTAGATAGTGGGTGTTCCTGGTGGTGGTGGTGGTGGGTGGTTGCATGATGATGTCTTTTGCTGTGGTTTGAGGTGCAAAGTTAGTGTAGATCTTGAATATTTTCTTGCGGAAAAAATCGGAGAGGTCTTCGCCATGGTCCTGTGAGGGCGTAATGAAGTTGCGGTTGCGGTTGTATTGGTTAAATCTCTGGCTATATTGAAAAGTTATTTGCCAGAGTTGGAGTAAGATTCTAGTCTCTGTAGAGGGCTGCTTCCCTGGCTTCTTTGATCTCAGCATGGTACCTTTTCAGTGCGGAATTGTAGGCGTCTTTAAAAGTGTTATCTCGCTGGTTATCCATCTTCTTTCTAGTTGTTTGCTGTAGCCTTGGAGTTTCTTAAGTCTTCCATGTACCAGCTTGCTTGGGCATGAGTTCTTGCTTGCCTGATTTACATCTGGTGAGCCAAAGTGTTGGCGCAGCCTGAGATCCAGATGTTGAATGTGGTTAGGTCGTTCTGAAGGTCTCCAGTGACGATAGACTGGTTGGATCTGAAGGTGTGGGTCCAGTCTGCCTCTGCAATGTTGGGCCAGTTATACCTGATGTTGATGGCTGGTTTCTGTTGGCTGGAGTGGGGCACGTTGATGTAGAAGTGTTCGATGAAGTGGTCCATCCACATAAGCAGGGTGAGGTGGCTGAAGGTGATCATCTTTCCGACTGTGACTATTCAGTCGAGGGTGTGCTCGGCGAAGTAAGTCGGGCCTCAGATGAACTGTTTTGAGTTCAGTGTTGTCAGGGCTCTCTAGAAGGACAGTGGTGTTCTGGTCTGTTGGTTAATCAAGATGGAGGTTGAGATCGCAAGCAGTAAGAAGTTGATGGATCTGATGGTGATGATAGGGATGGAGTCGGTGAGGAGGTTACTGAAGGTGGTGTGAGGACCTGGAGGTCGGTTGCCATAGACTGAAAAGCACTATCATTGACCCTAAAGTGATAGCTTGTGAGCGGTAGACGCCTGGAATTGAGGACAGTTTACCCAATCTGCGCATCTTGTTTGGAATAAATTTCTATTTGGTGCTTCATAAAAGTGTAGATATTAGACCATGTTGGAGCTTCCTACAAAACATCCCACTTGCATGTTTGAGCTGGCAGTGACATGTTTTGTAGGAAGGTCGTTGTGGCTCCCTTTTTTGAGTACAATGTGTTGTAGACTGAGTGCAGAGTATGTTTGGCTTTGGTGTAGAAAACGTAAATACATTTTGCAACACAAGTTAGCAAGTCCTACTTTGGAAATGGGTTTACCCAAGTGTGGCTGGCCAAAAGATATAAAGAGCTGCTTTGTCTTTCTAATAGATTTGGTATGGTCAGTACATGATTTCTCTTCACATCTAAAGCTTGTAAGGTACTTTCCGAAACTGACTGCAGTTGGGGGGGAAAAATGGACAAATCAGTTGTTTGATAGGCAAAGGAGATAACCATGTTAGTTCGAAGGACGACCTGAGCTTTGCGCTCCTGAATAAGTGGCTCTTCTAACTTTTGGACCTGGCAGTTCAATGACTCTATGAAGGGAAGTAATTGGAAGGCTTTCTTATATGAAAGCAACTTCAATGGAAAAGACTTTGACAGCTCAAATGGCAGATGCATTAGCCGGGTAAGAACAATGTTGAGGTCCCATGATGGGACTAGAGGAATTCTTGGAAGGACCACTCTTTTAAGGCCTTCTGGAAAGGCTCTAACAATAGGCATTTTGAAGATTGGCTGAGATTTCCTATTTAGGAATGCCGCCACAACGGCAATGTGTACCTTTATTAAAGATACCTTTAATAGGTACAGGAAGTAACAGATGGTATCTTGCACAGAGGCTCCCAAGACTGCTTGCGGAGAGGCTTGAGGGCAAATCTTTTCTATTTAGCCGCATGACAAGTCTTTTTAGTGCGTCTGTTGGCTCCTTAACATTTTTAATCCATTGCTCTATAAGTGATCTATAAGTTAAAGATACCCAAACTCCTAATGCGTCACATGTTAGAGCACAAGATTGAGTGCCCTGAGGTTGGAATGTAGCAGCTGAACCTGATGCTGCATGAAGAGGTCTGAATCGTAAAGGGAAGTGATCCTTTTGAGGTAATAAGGGGCGGGGTCAATCAAACTGTAACTATACACAGAAGATCCCTAACACCATAAATTCATCAACAAATTCCTAAGGCTGTGCTTATTTCACACCTTACAATACGAACATATATTTGAAATCTTATTTCACTCATCATTCATATATATCCGATCACTGTTATACCACAGAAGTTAAAATAGCATATAAGTGCCCACAAAAATGCCCATATTCAGGAGAAGGCATTAAATGCTCACCTTAAATGAAACTGTACACTCAAGAACACAGAAATACTTTTCTTTCTGGACTTCTCCGTCGCCAGTCTTATGTTATTCAACACAAAACAAAAAAGCGCATAGATGTCATAAATGTAAATAGCAACTTAAGACCACATAAACAAACTTAAAACTCTCCCATAAATTACATACCTATTCTATACATATATAAATACAAGTACTTTTTCTTACATTGACAAAAACAAGAAATAAAACATACATAAGTGTCCAACATTCACATTTTTTAATATTTAAAGGAAAAAACAACTAATTTCAAGGGTCCTACATCTAGTGCTGTTTATTATCACACTATTGTATTCCTTTCATGTGGGGTCTATACCGCTATCCTCAATGTGTGGTCCTTCAGATACCAGGGTGACCCTATAAGAGTGGGGCACAAACTAATTTTCGTGTTCATAGGCTCAGGGAGGTCTAAATCATCTCAATTAGATCTGTGGTCATTTATTAACCTCATATGGACACCATGTGCCCTCAGATCCTTATCTACGCCAACGCGTTTTGACCTGATGGGCCTTGTGCTTGATCAGGGATTTATGATGTTGGGAACACGTAGCTGAGTTTGTCAGTAGATACTACTTCATGGATGATCGCATATTGGAGATGGTATTGCCATCTGCTCAATTTAAGTGAGCCTTGTTTCCTCCAACTCAGAGCGTGTGTCCTCCTAGGTGAGGGTCTCCCCTAGGTGGAAGAGGGTACCATGTATTTGAAGTGAATCAACTCCCATTGCTGGTCAGTTTGTTCAGTACTTGTTTGGTCCCGGGCGGGCACAGGGAAAGTCACCGTTACTGGTGTGCTCAAAGTTTAGACTATGGCTGCGCCTGTAGCTGCTCTTTCGTTTGTCGGCCTCCATTCATCTGAAAGAGACACGTTAGTTTTAGATTCTTTAGGCGTCCCAGGCGCCAGACTGAATCCGGAAAGTTTTGCTTAGCAGTACCCCTGCACGTCAGTAGGTGGCGTCCTGTGGCTCTGCGGCCGTCGCTGGCGTTGTAAGCACCGAGATGACGTCACAGAGATTACTTAGGCGCCACCCATGCGTGCTGACGTCAGTTCTTTCTTTTTCCGCGCCAGCAAGCGCAGATCTGGATTGAGCACGTACCTTAGTCACTATTTGACTACTATTGAGCCTTTTGTCTCCTCCCTTTTTTCTCCTGGTGCACGTAGGGATGCCTGGTTTTAAGTCCTGTGGGGCCTGCCGCCGTAATAGGTCGATGGCAGTCCCCCACGATGTGTGCCTCTACTGCCTGGAGACTGATCACGACTCCCGGGACTGTCGAACCATGGCCCCAAAGGCTTGAGGGAACGGCACTGGAAATTGCTGGAGGTCTGGCATTCGTCTCACCGCCCCTCCGGGTCTAGGGGCCGTTCCCGGGACCGCTCGTGGGACCGGAGCCGTCACTCCTCGGGCTCCAAGTCTTCGCCTTCAGATTCTGGTAAGCGACGCCATAAAAAGAAGTCGAAGAAGCGTGTTAGCTCTCTGACGTCCCCCCGTTGCTCCTCGGAGGCAAGCGAGGAGGACAGGGGCTCCGCCCACGGTCTACCCACCCTACCCTGGTCCGTCGGCGACTCCTGAACAGGTGCAAGAGTTTCCTGCTGCCATGGACTGCCTTTTTATGCCACGGGCTCCCGCTGGCGTGCCTTCGGGCCCAGCGATCCCGTGTAGAGATCCTGTCAGCCCTGTGGCTCCGCCAGTGGATCCAGCCTCGGCGCCACAGGATCCTACGCCATTGGCTCCGGCCCCGGCGCCGCCCTCGGCTACACCCTCGGCACCGCACTGGGTGCCGTTCATTCCGCCCTTGCCCGGGTTGCAGGACCATTTTGTTCTGACCAGGGATCCACATTGGGAGGCAGCGCTGGTCCGGCCGGCGCCGTTTCCGACGCCATTTGTCCCTTCTCCGGCTCCCGCACTGCCACCACGACCGACCCCTCCGGTGCCGGAGCCGGAGAAGGACTGGAACGGATCCGAGGACCCCCTTTCCTGGCAGTGTGACTCCGAGCAGGATTGGGTAGATGGACCTGGTAGATGCCGGCAACCTCGACATCTGTTCTGACCCGGGGTTTGCCTTTCCCCCGCCTACGATGGAGGAGGGCGCTTCCTACACGATGGTGCTCCGTCGGGCTGCTGAGGTCCTCAACCTCGACCTCCCCATAGTGGCCCTCAAAGCCAACCTTTTCACCGCAGTGCTCCAGACGGCGTCTACTTCAGAGCCGTTGCTTCCCTTCAATGATGCCCTTACCGACGTCCTCTTGGGCACTTGGTCACTGCCGGCCACGGGGGCCCCAGTGGATAAAAACATCGTCAGACGCCACCGGCCGGCACCTGAAGACCCTGACTTTCTGACCACCCATCCCATGCCTGAGAGTCTGGTCATCCAAGCCTCGATGTCGCAGAGTGCTTTTCCCACAGCTCTGCCGGGTAAGGACTCTAAGAAACTGGAACAGTTTGGTAAGCGGTTGTTCTCTTCGGCCAGCTTGGGGCTGCGGTCGGTGAGCACTGCCTGCTTATTGGGCCGCTATTCCCATGCAGTATGGGATTCTGTTGCTCAGGTCTAGCCTCACTGTCCTGAGGAGGTCCAGGCTGTCCTTTCTCAGGCGATTGGTGAGGGTAAGGATGCGACTAAGTTCATCATTCGGTGTGGTTTGGACACCGCTGACTCGTTGGGCAGGGCGATTTCTGCAACGTTGGCGTTGCGACGCCACGCCTGGTTGCGTTCGACTGGGTTCTCGCCTGATGTCCAGGGCTAACTCATGGACA
The DNA here is from genome assembly GCF_964261635.1 of Lissotriton helveticus. Classification (NCBI taxonomy): domain Eukaryota; kingdom Metazoa; phylum Chordata; class Amphibia; order Caudata; family Salamandridae; genus Lissotriton; species Lissotriton helveticus. The sequence continues at coordinate 1,737,300,339 of NC_136057.1, read as the reverse complement.
TGCCCTTTGATGGCGATAAGGCCGACAGTGCACGGGAGCGCTTTAAAGACTCACGGGCCACAGCCAAGTCCTTGGGTCTTTCTGCTAAGAACCCGATCACTCCTGGTTTTCGTTCCCTTCGTGGCCAGGGCAGGGGCACCCAGGCACGTTCCTTTAACAAGCCTGTGCAGAACCAGCCTCAACGCGGCCGTGGTCGCAGCTTCCGCAGTGGCAGGTTGAGGAATCAGCGTGCGGGTCAGTCCACCTCCACCCCCAGTGCTCCTACCTCCAAACCTTCCTAGTCCATCCTTCGTGGAGCACCCAACGCCGGTGGGTGGCAGGATTTGCCACCACCTCCCCCACTGGCACGATATCACATCGGACAAGTGGGTGCTGCAGATAATCCGCAAGGGTTACTCCCTTCCCTTTCAGTCCTCCCCTCCTGCCATGCCGCCTCGGTGCCACCACTTGTCGGGGGATCATTTAGTTCTTCTCCAACAGGAAGTCAGGGCCCTCTTGGCCAAGGGGGCCATCGAGTACGTTCCCAGGTGGGAACTAGGGACTGGTTATTGTTCCCACTACTTTCTAGTCCCCAAGAAGGACAAGGGGGGCCTGCGCCCCATCTTGGACCTCCGGAACGTCAATCCCCAAATTAAAAATGCTGACTCTGGCTCAGGTCCTGGCCTCCCTCGACCCTGGAGACTGGATGGTAGCGTTGGACTTGCAGGACGCATTCGCGTTACCTGCGGTTCACGGTAGGCCAGGAGCATTTTCAGTTCACCGTGCTCCACTTCGGCCTTACCAGTGCCCCTCGGGTGTTCACGATAGTGATGGTGGTGGTCTCAGCTCACCTGCGCAGGTTAGGGATGTCAGTCTTCCCCTACCTCGACGACTGGTTGCTGAAGGCGGGCTTGCCGCAGGCAGTCACCCACCTTCAGACTACGACAGACCTCCTGCATTTGCTGGGGTTCTCCAACAAGTCAAGTCAGGGACATTTGTATAGCGCACAAATCACACCCGGGGAGTCTCATGGTGCCGAAGTCGCACCTGAGTCCCTCTCAGAAGCTCCTCTTTATTGGAGTGGTTCTGGATTCGACACGGTTTCGGGTTTATCCTCCCGAGCAGCGAGTCTGGGATATGCAGGCGATGATTCCTACCTTTCGGCCTCTATCCCGGGTTTCAGTCAGGATGACCCTCCGGCTCCTGGGACTGATGGCTTCCTGCATCCTGCTAGTACAACATGCCAGGTGGCATATGTGGGCTCTGCAGTGGGACCTGAAATTCCAGTGGGCACAGCATCAGGGCAACCTGTCCGATCATGTCCATATCTCGGAGGGCACTGCACGAAAGTTGCAGTGGAGGCTCACGAATCACGATTGGGTCAATGGCAGATCCCTCTCCCTTCCCCAATCGGAGCACACAGTGGTGACCAATGCGTCCCTCCTGGGATGGGGAGGCCACATGGGAGAGGCGGAGATCAGATGCCTCTGGTCTCCGGCAGAGTCCCGGCTCCACATCAACCTTTTGGAGCTGCGAGCGATCCGACTTGCACCGAAGGCAGTCCTTCCCTCTGTCCGGGGAAGTGTAGTGCACGTGTTCACGGACAACTCCACCGCCATGTGGTATTGCAACAAACAGGGCGGGGTGGGGTCCTGGACCCTATGTCAGGAGGCTCTGCACTTCTGGACCTCTAGACATGGCTGGAACATCAAGGCATTACCTTGGTGGTTCAACACCTGGCAGGTTCTCTGAATGCCAGGGCGGACGAACTCAGCCGCCCGTGCACAATGGATCACGAATGGCCCCTGAACTCTGACGTGGCGCAAGGTCTCTTTCTGCAGTGGGGAGAGCCTTGGTTAGATCTATTCGCCACCGAAGAGAACGTCCAATGTCATCAGTTCTGTGCGTTGGAAATTCCAAGGCAGCACTCACTCGGCAACGCTTTTCGTCTTGAGTGGAGCTGCGGTCTGTTGTACGCCTTTCCGCGTATACCACTTCTTCCCAGAGTGCTGGAGAAGATCAGGTGCGACCGGGCCCAAGTAATTCTTGTGGCTCCGGATTGGGCGCGAAGGTACTGGTATCCTGAGCTACTCAATATGGCGATCGATTCCCCGATCCGACTGCCTCTTCTGGAGCATCTTCTGTCTTAGTAGCAGGGGACGGTCCTTCACCCGAACCTGTCCATCCTCCACTTCCATGCGTGCAGATTGAGCGGCGACAGTTGACAGCTTTCGATCTTCCTTCCGAAGTCTGTCATGTCATTCTGGCAGCCAGGCATCCCGCCACAAAAATGGTATACTCCTGCAGGTGGAACACGTTTGTGGCATGGTGCACAGATAAGTCTGTGGATCACCTTTCTGCTCCTCTTTCCAAAGTCCTTCTGTTCCTTCTTTCCTTGGCCCAGCAGGGCTCTGTTCTGGGCACTATTAAAGGTTATCTTTCTGCCATCTCCGCCTTTCTAAGGCTTCTTAATCAGCCTTTTCTTTTTAAGTCCCCGGTTGTTAACCGTTTCCTCAAAGGCATTACACACACGTTTCCTCTCGTGCCTTTCATTATGCCTCAGTGGGACTTGAATCGTGCCTTGACTTATTTAATGTGCGCTCCATTTGAGCCCCTTCACAACTGCCCCTTACATCTTCTCACCTTAAAAACGGCTTTCCTGGTAGCTATCACCTGTGCCAGAAGAGTGAGTGAGCTCCAGGCTCTTTCTTCCAAACCTCCTTTCCTTTCAGTTCATCCGGACAAGGTGGTTCTAAGGACCCGTCCTTCTTTCCTGTCTCTTGCAGATCTATTGTTACACAAGTAGTAACTTGTGCAACTGGTCCTGTGTCTGGGTCTGCGCAGAGAGGTAGATTTTTGTGGAAGTGTATTGACACTTTGAAAAGTATTACAATGAGGTTGAGTGAGAGTGGTGGTAAAGCATATAAAAATGTCCCTGACCAGTTTGTTTATAGAGTATTGCCACTGGACTGTGGGTTCCTGGAGGCAACACCTTGGCGTTTTGCATTCTCAAGCATGACAGAGGTCAACCAAATGGATCCCCTAATGGTGGAATTATTGTTGGATTATCTGTATGTTGAGCTATTATTACTGTATTTGGTGTGTCCTGCTTAGCAAGTATACAAAGTTATCCTTTTCTGCCAAGAAAAGGGCTTGATGATGAATACCCCAGCATCAGACTTAGCTCGCTTGGACAATTGTGAGTGCGTGCCACCTGCTGTGATCATGTCTATTCAAATGAGCACTATTCTGTTAAAAATGAGCATCTAAAACACGCCAAATGCTAACTGAACTGCCACCTTTTAAATGCATTCATATGTAGACTCTGTTAAGTCTGTTGGCCTGTACTTGCCACCATGCGAGGTTGCTTTCAGCTGGGGATCAAGAAACGATCTGCCTCAAAACAAGTTCTTGTTCCACCCTAGCCATTTGTGCTAAACCCTGGCCTCTATCAACATTAGATAGTCCTATTATTCAGTTACTTATGACCACTGTTTCACAAATGCACTCTTCTAAAAGGTGCATGTGCAGTTGATCATTTGGTACTATTGAAATACAAAACACTATATTTCCCAGCGTTTTTATCATCATACTAACTGTAAAAAGACACTATGTCTGGTAAATTGGAAGTAGCTTCTGAAATGCTGACACTTTCTCGTTGGAGTAGGCATTGCTTGTGACCGCACAGAAGTATAGCTACCAAGAACAGTTGTGTTTACTGGGGACAGAAGTGGGATTTTTGTAATGGACTGAGATTCTCAGTCAAAGTAGGTTAGAGACTGCTTGTTGAGTGTGATTGAATCATTGCTCTTGCCTGCTGTTCTGTACCAGCCAGTCATCCGGATATACAACAATCACATGAATGGCATTGTACCGAAGATGCGCTGCAATTGCTGCAAGGCATTTTGTGAACACTTGGGAGGATGTCCCCCCCCCCCACCCCACCCCCTCGAAGGGTAATACTTTGAACTTATAGTGCATCTCACTTACAATAAATCTAAGGCACTGTTAGGGTGCAGGGGGATCTGGAAGAACACGTCTGTAGGAAATCTGCCTTTTCATTGTGGTCATCCCAGATTTTCTGCCTTTTGCTGAACCCTATATTTCTGCTGGCATTAGAACTATGTGCACTTTAACCTTGCTAAACCTGGTTAAATTGGCATGTTTTTAATTAGAATGTTGAACTCCCCTAGTATATTGTACAGAATGTAACCAGGGCCTGTAAGTTAAATGCCACTAATGGACTGCAGCACCTATTTTGCCATCCACTACAATGACTGTGTACGACATGACATCATGCTTACCCTTTTTAGCCTGATTGTAGTGGTGTAAAAACTGAGATTCGACCTTTCAAAATAAACCTTTTTAACAGGTTAATGGCTTCCTTTTAAATATTAATAAGTCACCCCTATGCATGCCATGTAGTCCACAAGGCAGGGTGCATAATATTTAAAAGTAGTACATGTAGAAATGTAAAATGAATGTCCTTACAGTGATTAACACATAAAAGCTATTTTTCATTATAACAGACCTAGCTCTCCTAGTAAGAAAATCAGAGTACAGATTAAATATGGTAATACTGTATCTCAGGAATGGTGCTAAATCGAAAAATAATTAAACAACTATTTTTAACATATTAAAAGTCCAATTCAATGGGGAAGTCAGATTTGTAATAAATATTAAGGAAAAGTAACTTTTAGAAAGCTACTTTTTCTATGCCAAAAATTCCTGAATTTTCATGTGTTTTCCCACCTCTGCCAGCATTAATCAGCATTTGAACTGGCGTGAACAAGGTAGGAAGTGCCCCCTAGGAGCAAACAATAAGTTGACCTTAATGAGTAGAGATGACTCCGGTGATCCTCCCAGTATTTGCCAGGAAGGGGCTGTGAGCATTCGCTTTAGGTTGAGCCTAGGCAGCGTGCATACGCTGTCTTCAAGACATGTGGTATTCGATTTATGGGCTTTGAAAGCGCCCAGCACTTATCATTGGTTGATTCCTCCGGCTTTCGAAATTCCTTTGCTGTGTTGGTTACATTTCTCATTGGTTGTTTCCTCTGGCTTTCGAAATTCCTTTGCTGTTGTTGGTTAAGGTTTACATTTGTCCCATCTTTTGGCCGTTTTGTTCCCTCCCTGGAGACTTCCCCTGCTGCATGGATCCTTTCACTATCGGCCATATGTTTAGTTTCGGTGCACTCTTTTTAAAACTTAATTTAGCTGTAGTCGCAACTATGGCTGTCTTCTGGGTCGTGCTGCACGCCACCCTTTTTCTTTAAGTATGGAGGCTGTGCCTTTCTTTTGTTCTGAACTCACTGCTTGCCCACCTCTATTTTTAATAAGTTTGATTTGACTTGACCATATTTTCACTTTGCGCTGTGCCTGTTTAAGGAGCTCTGTGCTGTATCCACTTGTTTGATCTATTCTTATTTTTTATTGCTACCCCACACCCCCTACCTTTCCATGTGCATCAAGTGAGACCGCAAGAGGTCCGCACCCGCTTAGCTCCCGATCACTTTCACTGTGCTTAGCAGCCCGCAGGGATGACTTTACTGTTCTTCGAAGGACTACACCGCTCTGGTGGTTGTGTGCCTCTGTACTGCTGCGGAGCGTGGGGCAGTTCTGGCAGGGTTGTCAACAGGGGAGTCTGGGAAGCCTGAGCCTGGCTGCTATTTTACGTGTGCAGCCATGTAATCTGTTGAAACAAATGGGGCCTTCTACCCTCATAGGTGTGGTTCTCTTGACCGGAGGGCAGGTGGGGTACTTTAACATGCTGACTCAAGTCAGCAATGACTTCGCAACTCCCAAAGTGTCCGGTGGGCTAGGTGTTGGTAATCTAGAGGGGAAACCAATTTCCTAGTGGTGAAAACATCTTGTTCCCCCTGTTGCAGTCGTCAACAAACACTAGGAATGTTGAGGGGCCATTTTTTCGTGGGGGCAGCAACGGGAAAAAACAATTGGGTGCTGGCCTGTGCTAAACAACTACAGGTTCTGTACACAACAGAAGGCACCTGGTCAGAGTCCGCAGCCTACCTGTTTTTTGTTTTTTTTGTGATGTCCAATATCTACGTGGCCTAAGAAACCAGACCTGGTTTCAGCTTTATCAATGCCAGTGGAGATAACCACCACTATGAGTTGACCACGCTGAGATCTCATTATTGCGAATAGCAGGCCAAAGCTTGCTGGCTATGTGCTCTCGTGAGCCCCAGGGGTCCGCCCAGAAATTTCATTGGAATCACACGAGCTCACGTTTCAGCACCCTGATGAAGATGGGCTCTTGTTGGAACATGAAACCGCTTTGGAGACTCTCTTGTCTGCTGCACCATTACAGATACCCTGTCCCTCCCTATTGTTCTCCAGTGAAAATAATGAGATCTTTTCTTTCAATTTTTTTTTAATTTTTTTTTTATGTTCAATACGTTTTTATTGGTTGTTTCAGCAGTAACAAACAATGAGTAAATCCAGTAGTACAAATATGTTCAGAAATCCACAATTTACAAGTGCTACACGGTATGTTTCAACAATAGTCAATGACAATTCAAGAGTGCAGTAACCAATATCTCGCTGGAGGCAGCAGAGCATGCATTGCATAATCAGTAAACATTCAGTGACGGATATTATATACCACTAGTATTAAGGAAAAGGGTACCTAAGGTGGCTTATGTGTCGTGAAGTAGTTATCAAGGGTTAACCACAGTTTTCTCGTGGGCGGGCGCCACGGTGTCTGTTGAAGTGCGATATTATCTGCACCGCGTAAGCTGATTATCCAATTTAACCACCCTGCGAAGTTGGCCTTGTTGGTATCTTTCCAGTTATTAAGGACAGTCTTGATCGCCGCAGTGAGGAGGAGATCAAGTAAGGCCTTATCGTCTGCTTCAAGGGAAGGGTCCTGGGTGAATCCAAAAACTAAGTAGGGGAGCTCTTTGGTTGGTGTGATATGGAATAGTTTTGATATAAACTCGAATATCTTTTCCCAAAAATGTGTTACACAGTCACATTCTAGGATAATGTGAGGTAAGTCTCCCTCCGCACGTTTGCAATTCCAGCAGAAGGCGTCTGAGGTAATGTTGTGTGCAAATAATCGCGCCGGGGTCCAGAAGGCCTTGTGTAGGAGCCAATATTTTGTCTGAGAAAGTGTGGGGCTGATTTTGTGTCTTGTACAGGATACCCATGTATTGGTCCAATCTACTTCTGTGATTGGCCTGGACGCAAGGTTGTTCCAGAATTGCGTGATTGGAGCAATGAGGCTAGATTGTTGGGGGCGACTTAATCTATAGAGGTAGGAAACCTGGTGTCCAAGCCTGTTGATTTTGGCTAGGTATGATGGAAGGGAGGGTGGTGTTCGGGAGAGTTTGGCTTTGGACAGTGCTGTTTTTACGTTTAGGAAGTTATAAAATTCAATTGGTTCGAGGTCGTATTTGGTTTGTAGGTCTCTGAATGGAATAGAGTATGACCCCGCAAATAGTTGATATGGGAACAGTATGCCTTTTTTGATCCATGAAGCTATGTGTAGGGGTTTACCTTTGCACAAAATGTTGCGGTTGTTCCATAAGGATTCCCAACGTGAGCCCCGAATGCTGTTTTCTAGGGTTCTGTCAAACTTCAGAAGAGCAGATTTGGTGTTATGGAAGATTGATTTTTTTTTTTTAATCCTCATCTTGCGTATGTGTAGATAAGGAGGCTTTGGGAGTCTGATGTTTTTTTATTCTGAGCTTTCACTGCCCCGTTGTTATCGATTATCCTTAGGGAGTATAGTTTTATGACCGATCAGTACTCCTGTCACCCATTATCGTGGTCAAGAATTCCAGAGTTTGTGGGAGGAGCTAGCCTAATAGGCTACAAGAGATCTTTTCTTTCACCCTTCTGCCACAAAGTATGCCTCGTGCTGCACTTCTCCGGTTTTGCTTAAATACCCCCTCGAATGACCTTGAGTCATACCTTCTGCTCACTCTTTGATAATCCCTTCCCTCAGTTATCGTCTCCTTTTTAGCCCCAGCTTGCTTCTTTCTTGTGTGCCAATGCCCTCTTCTCCTGCTCACTCGTCCGGTGTGCTGCTGCATGATTAGTGAGCCTTTCTCTTTCTTACCTGGTACAATTACCACACACCGTGCTTGTGTGGTTACTCCTTCCATTCCCTTTTAGAGTATATGGTCTGTTCAACTTTGGCTGTTCACTGTGCTTTCTTGAGCTAATACAGCTCTCCTCCTAATCTGCTACTTGTGTATAATGCCGCATTTCTCTCATCGCTTTCCTTCCTTGCACCTCATGCTGCTCTTTTCCTCACTCTCCTTGCTTGTGCCTCACGCTGCTCTTCTCCTCTCTTGTGCCTCAAGCTGCTCTTCGCCTCACTCTCAGTCTTTGTGCCTTACTCTGCGTTTCTCCTCAATTTCCGTCCTTCTGCCTCATGCTACTCTTCTCTCTCCTTTCTTGTGCTTCATGCTGCTCTTCTCATCCTCATATTCCTTCCTTCTACCTTGCACTGCTCTTCTCCACTTCCTTCCCTGTGCCTGATGCTGCTCTTTTCACTTTGCATCCTTTTGTCTCACGCTTCTCTTTTCCTCACTCTGTCCTTCAGCCTCATGCTGCTCTTCTCCTCACTCTCCGTCATTGTGTCTCATGCTGCTCTTCTCTCACTCTGCTTCCTTGTGCCTCACGCTACTCTTCTTCTCACTCTCCGACCTTGTGCCTCAGGCTGCTCTTCTCCTCACTTTCATTCCTTATGCCTCACGCCGCCCTGGAGACTGCCTCTGCTACATGGATCCTTTCACTATCAGCCATATGTTTAGCATTGCCGCACTCTTTTTTTATTTTATATATTTAGCTGTAGTTGCAACTTAGACTGATGTCTGATCAGCGTGGCATGCCATGCTTTATCTTTAAGTATGGCCAAGCAAGTCTGAGGAGTATCCCTGGACTAACTTAAAGGCAACAAATTACGTGGTAGTATCACTTTGAACACATATTTTCCATGCATGTGCTCTTAGAAAACAGGCCAAAACTAAAATATAACGTTTACACTCTTTTATTAAAATATACTCAAATTATTTCATGTTAAAATTTCAGAAGAAACAAATATTCTGAAAGCATACAGGGTACAGACATCTTATACATTTACATAAAATACATTAAAATAAAATACATAAAAAGGTTTGTTATCAAAGCAATACCTAGAAAACCACCTAGTACAGTAAATACATTTCACATTACAATCATTTTCAATTAAAAAATAATTTTTTACAAAACAACCAGAACACCCCTTATACTTTGATGGTTCGAAAGATGTTTCTACCAATTTGTGAGATCCAATAGCCTTAAACAGATCATATATTTCTACCAGAGTTTATAGATTGACATATTACTGGTATCCTCTAGGTTTTACTTGGATTCTTTTATTATTCAATGCGTCGACGCGTTTCGGCGTAGGTACCGTAGATAAGGTCACACCTTCCTCAGGACAAATTAAAGCGGGGTCCTCAATTTCATATGTTTGGAATCCTTCTGTGTATTAGAAAGATATCCATCAGTCAAAGACACTATCGCGATTTAACAAACAGTGCCTAACAATTCATAGGTATCATTCACATTTAGCTTCTAATGTTCTTGCTGTAACAACTTCTATACCTGATTCATTGCTTAGACCTATATTGTACCATTACATCATCTTATGTAAGGCCAGGAACATATTGCCATTAAAACATTATGCGTAATCCATGAATATTCATTTTCAAGTACATTGTGGTTCCTTGTATTTCACTTCAGTAAGGTTCAAATCCCTGCACAAATCTCCGGGTCCTCCATTATATTTTAGTTATTGGCCTTATGGACACTCACACCCCACCAGGTTACCCACCATATAATATATGAAATGATTACCAACCTAAACATTTTTTGCTAATGCCGGCGTGGTCTTATGTGTCTTTCACCCAATGTCATCTAATGTCCCACCACTATATTAGGTATAGTTTCTGGTTCAATGTCTTGGTTCTGGGGAAATTGTCACAACAACCTTATTAGTTTCTGCATTATAGAAAAACCTTGGTCGGGGTTTGTTTTTTTATTTTTTATTTCTAATCTCCTACCCACCTTATCACAGTAGATATTAGCTTCAGCGTCTTATATGACCAGACTCCCCGGTTGTAGGGTCTGGCATCTCTTCATTCAGATGTCGTTTCCTTTATTCTCAACTATATTGGGAGTTTCAATGGGAACCCATTAGAATCACATCATCTATTCCATGTTTATTCACCTACTTAGTGTCAGGGTTCTAACCAGTTATTTTTCTTACCTTTTTACGAGGTCTTTACGCTTAATTCCTCTCTCATGTAGATTAAGTCTGTGTTAATGAATCCCTCTCCTTTTCAGTGTTCGGTGATTTTTTCCTTATTTAGATGTGCAGATATCTATTTTCAAAGAGATGTACAATGAAGTATTTATCATTATTCAGCTATGCCTCTTACACACTCACCCTGTCTCCTTTCAAGTTCTAATCTATTATCCTTACCTTCTATCATAGGTGACGTTGCTCTTTCTAGAGGTTTCCACTAGACACGGAGGTTGTTTGGTACATTCCTCAGCGGGGTTATAGAACTGGATATGTTCTATGGAAGAGATAACATGCCTATATTTTATGTTTGTTCTTCTTTTCAGGCTCCATCCATATTATTTTCGCATGTTCACTATTCCCCGTTTTTCTCACACTCCACCCCTTCCACCCTCTGGGGAACGGGTTCTTGTTTACATATATTGTGGTTCTAAGCAGTACTTTCCTTCCCATTAGTTTGTATCTCTCGTTACATTCCTTAGTGCGGGCTCACCCATATCTCTTCCAATATTAGTTGTTGTCAAGGAACACATATGGTGCCTTCCTCGACTCTACTTTGCACTTCGATCAGCAAATACGAGCATATTAACGTGTCTTCAGCTTTTTACGTAATACATTTAATGTTCCATATACCTAATTTGATCTCACCCAAAAGACCCTATCGTGGTCTGCGTATAGTTAAATAGTGTTACCTGCTTAGCAGTTTCCTGCTTAGCGGTCTACTCCCACTAACCTCTCATCTACCCAGTTATGCTCGCCGCCCTTAAAAAACCTTCCCCATTGCATACCTTATAAGCGGCCGCTGTTGTCGTGACCTCGTGTCCTTCTCGCTGTTTGATAAATCACGGACAACCCTGACTTGCGTCTTTTAAAGTGTCCAGAACTGGTTGCTATCAGGTGTTGGAAGTTGTTCCCCTGATCTTCCGAATGCGCTATACTCTAGCGCATGCGCACTAACCACCACATTGGTTGGTGTAGCCGCGGCCATCTTGAAAGAGGACGATCTCATCCTTGTTCAAAGGGATACGGTTTCCAATCTACCCCTTCAAGGTTAAATTCATCTCAATTCACGGAGATCCCAGCACACGTCTTTTAAACGTCGGACACTAGTTGGTGTCAGATGTTGTACACTTAGTTTTCGGCGTATGTCAAGCTCTGGCGCATGCGCACTGTTCACTATTCAAGTTGGTATTCCCGCGGCTATCTAAAAAAACGGGTGGTCTCATTCTAAGCTATAGATGTACGGGATCAAATATACTCTACACGGTTAATTCTATCTCACTTCTAGAGAACAACAAGTCCAGTAATAAGTTTATGTGCTATTAATGATACATGTACTAACCTTTTTTGGTTCCAATTTCGTTCTTATTTTGAATTACCTCTTGGAGAAGTTCTATAATCTTGTTTTCAATTTTCGTTTTCGAGGGGTTTTCTGTTGATTATACTCCTCTATTCATTTTATTATCTTTCCAATGGAGCTTACTAAGGTAGTAACCATTTTTTCATGTGTTAAATTACAGCATGGATCCTTACATTAGCGCATATACTATATCAGGGTATCCCAATCCTCCCTGGTGTTCAATCCACATTTAATGGTATTGAATTTAATCATATACCACTGCTCTTGTTGTTTCCTTCTCTTGCTACTGTTTCCCATCCTGGTTTGCTCTCTAATTTTCTCTACTACTACCCATCTTATATCTTTATCACTGTGTTTCTTTTCTCTCCAGTGGTTAACCAGAGGAGCATTCTCTTTATTTAACCTAATTGCTGATTTATGCTCCCCTATTCTCACTCTCAGCTCTCTCCCTGTTTCTCCTATATATCCTTGATCACAGGGACACAGGATCAGATATATCAGATTCTTACTCCTGCAGTTATTTAATGTGGTAATCTTATGTTTTACAGAATTCAAACAAATTTCTTTTGTGACCAAACACTGATCACAAACACTGCAGGTTCTTTAAGTATGGTCTCCGTGCCTTTCTTTTATTCTGCACGGCGTGGCTCACCCACCTCTATTTTTATTACACCAAACAAATAGTGATAATCAACCATTAGAAATGTGAAAAGTCATATAACCCGCATGCGAGTAAAAACAAAAATGTGCTGCAAATATATAACTCTGAGTGGACTGAAAATGCCACGGCAAGCATGCATGTGTTTATTAACCATATTATGTGCACACAGACACCTAGAAGTGATCACATTCGCTTGGAAGTAGAACACTACGCCACTGATTAAATGAATATGGGATTAAAACATGCCCTCTATTCCCAGATGTGTACCACCAACTGTGTATGGAAAATGAGTCACTGAAACAATGCAATAGGACAATGAAGTAGAGTGAATATGATCGCTAAATAAATCAAAATTAAATGAAACCATAACAACGAAGGCGATAAAAGATGAAAAAATAGGAAGTAAAATTGTGTGTGAAATCACTACAAAATGCAATCTGTAAATGAACAAATGTTAAATATTTCACAAAGTGACCAGTTACACGTGACATCGCTACATAAAATAAATGTGAAATAAATATGAAATATACAACAATATAGAAATATACAAAATGCCATACACTCTGTTATAAATATCATCAATGGAGCTTAATCACTAGATAACAATGTACATCAACAAACATATGCATTACAATTAAAATACCCCCCTCTTTCCTTTTTTAAAATTTTATTTTATTTGTATGTTCACAGCAACACAGTAATACAGCATAAGAGTTGAAGCCAAAAAAAAGGAGAAAAAGTTTCTTTACATGGTAATATATGAGCAGTGTTCACAATAGCTAATTAGACAGCCTGATACATATAGTTATATCATTATAATACATAGCTCCATTGATGACAAATGTAGTTCCATTATTAGCAAATACAGTTCATTCTTATGTCCATTCTCAATCTTCGTAGTAATCAAAAAAAGAACCCCAGATTTTCATGCCCAGCTTCTTTTTTCTCCTTGATCCACTAATTGAAAAGAGTCCCCACTCCAGTTTATATAAGCTATACATTCTTGCTTGCCATTGTTGATAGTCAGGCGGCTTTTCCTGAAGCCACTCACTAGCTATACATAATCGTGCCACTGTCATAGAAAAAAAAAAAAAAAATAGCGATGTGGGTATAAACTCTCCAAGGAAATATTTATGGGTATTTTCCCCAAAAGCATCTTAGCAGGTGTAATAGTTAGAGGGATATTAATAACTGCTGTAATAAACTTTTCAATTCCTCCTATAAAACAATGAAGCCTAGGGCAAGAAAAGAAAATATGAACACTATCTGCGTGATCAGCCTTACATCGAAAGCATTTGCCATCATATCCCTCCCCCCACTTGGCCATGCGTTCAGGTGTGTAGTATAAATCGAACACCGTCTTAAAAAATTGGGCTTTTAGATTTGCAGACATTAATACATCTTTTGACAATGTAAGGTAGATCTTCCACCACTATTTCTGAGTCTCCTAGAGTATTAACCCACTTTGCCCTTACTTTTTCAAGATCATCTGTTTTTTCCCTTAACAATATCTGATACAAAAAACCTATTTTAACCTGTTTATTAACCCCTTCTACTACTTTGTTGATTTGCAGAGTTAACTTCCGTCTGGAAAAAAAAATCCCGTATTTGCAGAAATGTAAAAAAGTAAGTTCTAGGGAAAAAAAACTGCTCCCTCAACTCATCAAATGATTTACCTGTGCCATCATCCAAACAAATATCCCCCATCCACCTCACCCCTTTCCTCTGCCAATTCTGTGACATTCGGTCTAAGAATATCGCAGGCAATATCCTAGATGCTTTAAAAGGTGTATAATACGATATTGTCCCTATGTCCATTGTTCTGGCGAGCCATCTCCAAACCTTTATATGCGCCCAGCAAAACCTTGAAGTGCGTGCGTTTATAATAGCTTCCATCTATTTCAATAAATAAACTCTGCTTCGCATATGAACCTAGTACAATTTCAAAAATAGATGGAGTGCTGGGAGTATCAATGGCTATCTCCCCTGTGAGCAATACCCTCATTTTCAATAAAAAACAAGTCAAATAATAAAGAAAAAAATCCGGAACCGACAACCCCCCCCCCCCCCCCCCCCCCCCTCTAATGGTAGCGTCATGTACTTCATCGCCTGCCTTGGCTTTCCAGGACTCCAAATGAATTTGCCACATAAGGATTGCAGGGCCTGTATCCTGTGTTTGGGGAATACTCAAGGTATTGACCTAAACCGGTATAAAACCTTAGGTAGGACATTCATTTTAATAATGTTAGTCCGACCAATAATGGTAAAATACAGTCGTTCCCACCTATCAAGAGACGTCTTAATTTTAGCAAGCAAGTCATCCCAATTAGCATCAACCAGTTCCGTCATATTAACTTTGATCACTATCCCCAAATAAGTAGCTTCTTTAACCACCCTATCATCTTTCCACACTAAGGCTTCTGAACACAAGATCTGGGTCTTTGTTTCGTTGAGTTTGTACCCTGTTACAGAACCAAACTCCTTAGCAAGCCTCTCAATCTCTACAATGGCTGTTCCCGGATTAACTGTTGCAACAACGATATCATACACGAAAACGGAAAAGAAATAATCAAAAACATGGTACGGAGGGATAAGTATGTTCCGGGTTAATTGTTCTATAAAAGGATTAATATACAGAGCAAATAATAAAGGGAAGCAAGGGCAGCCTTGGCGGGTCCCTTGGGAAATATTAAAAGAGTCCGAGAGTAGACCCATAACAGATATCCTAGCATTAGGTGAAGAATAAAGGGATTGTACTGATACGATACATTTCTGACCGAATCCCATTTTGGCCATGAGTCTCCACATATAGCCCCAGTGCACCCGGTCAAACGCTTTTTCCGCGTCAAGTAGAATAAGCGCCAATTCTTTATTCTTCACAGCAGCGGTATCAAATAAAGTAATGACTTTATTTATGTGGTCTACCGTACCTCTTTTAGGTATAAAACCATGCTGTTGCTGAGAAACTAAAGACGCCATAACTTCAGATAAGCGGTTGGCCAGAATCTTTGAATACATTTTATTATCGGCATTTAATAAGGATATAGACCGATAGGATCCAACCAGATCAGGGGCTTTGCCTTTCTTGCAAAATACCGCAATAGTGGCGTCCGACCAAGTACTAGGAGGGTTTCCCAGCTGGGCCATCTGCATTACACTTAACAGTTCTTCCTTAATATTATTAAAAAAACTGTCTGTATACTTCCTCAGGAATTCTGTCAGGGCCTGCCGCCTTACCAATTGCCAGACTATTTACTGCCACTTCCAGTTCAGACATCGTTATAGGAGAATCCAAATCACTTACTAGCATAGGTTCGAGTACCTTCAACCCCACTTCCAGCATTTCGTGCCATTCCAATGTGTAGTTCATGCAGTTCGCCTGTAGAGTGTCCAATTTTTTTTATTCGAAAAACCTTTCTTTTGCAAAAGTTTTCTGTGGTTGTTACTCTCTAATTGTGGTATCACCACTTCCAAAATCTGAAACGGTAGTTGGGTAATATGGTGCCCTTGTTCCACCGAATGGGTTGCCACACTGGAATTCATATTGTTTTTCTTAATGTTGCTTTCGTGTTCTGCGATTCGAGTTTTAATTTTTCTTTCCATTTTGACAACATATAGCATACCGCAAGGGTACTTTAAACAATACACTACATTTTTTTGCATTGCAATCAGCTGAATATTTAAGCAAAATAGTGTGACGTTTTTTAGAGTGAGGAACAGTGTTTTCCAATATTAAATTGTTGCAGTGAATGCAATTGTAACATTTTTGCGTGCCTTGAAAGATTTCCTTGTAGGTAGATTTGTTGGTAGTAATAATTTCCTTGATATTTTTTTGCTGTATGCAAATAATGTTTTTTCACTAAATAGACCCTGAAAATCCGGTTCTGCCTTCAAGATTTCCCAACGTTTAATGATAATTGTTTTGATTGCTTGAGATTTAGTTGAACATTTAGACACAAAAACCATCCTCTTGGAGTCAGGTTTGTATGTTTTCTTCAAAACAGTTTCCTGATAAATAGCCTTTTGCACCTTGAGTCGAGTTATCCAATATTGCCTGAGTTTAAAAACCTAATTGTATATGAATCAAAAGCTGTTTTCAAATCTTCTGGATTAGAAGTAATTTGTTTCCATGGGGTGAATTGTAATCACGGTAAAGTTAGGGGCTGGAATCTCTTGAAGTGCAGACTGCTTCTGTCTGTGGATTTCTTGTATAGTTTCGTTTGAATGGCTGAAGGCGGGAGTCTCACTAGTACGTCCAGAAGTAGAATCTCCACTTGACTGATATGATGAGTGAATTTGATATGGGGATTTCTGGTGTTTAGAGGGCATATGTTGTTTTCTAGAACATCTTTTGTTCCACACCAAATCAAAAGAACGTCATCTATAAATCGTAGACATAACAATAGATGTTGCTGCCATCGGGCGAGTTAGGCCCGGGGCTACAAAAGGACCTCTCTGTCCTAGCGCACCTATTTAGAGCGTGAGGCTCCTGAGGCGAAAAGCCGGGAGTCAGGGCACCCTTGCTGTAATTCTGATATTTTTAGCACTGTGTATTGCCTTCTGTTTTAATAGCATGCACCGTCTGTGCAAACTTTTCGTTGTTTTAAATTTAGTGTTCACTCCCTACTTACCTTGGCTGACTCCTCGAGGGGTTCACCCTTGCTTCCAGGGGACGATTTGGGCTCCTGCTGGTCGCGGTGTTGAACCAAGGGCGCAGTTCTGACGGGCTCCATCTTGGGAGGAGGTCCAGGTTGGCGGACTAGTGCTTCGGGCGTAATTAACCCAGCACTACTTAATGAACAACATCGTCCGCGCAGCGGGTGGGCGCGCCTGAGGCGCACCAGAGGCTAGCCCGTCTGCGCTCGTCTGCGCCCACCCGGGCCTAGGGCCAGAAACCCTGCCCGTTTCAGCGAGCCATCTTATCAGTTATTCGCGTAAGGTCCTTCTCCAACTTAGACCTATGAAAAACCCTAATTTTCAGTTCCTGCATAGGCCAGACGGCATATATACTCATTGTAGTCTCTGCAACCTGGTCTCTCATGGAAAGAAACATGAAGTACCAACTATGACTCACGTGCGTATGGCCTTATTGAACTGTAGGTCACTGCCCAAACATTCTTTGGAGACCAATCTTCTGATCCAAGACCACAAACTTGATATACTGTTCCTGACGGAGACATGGTCATCCCCGAATTGGGAAGCAGATATCGTTAGTGCGCTCCCCCCAGGGTTTCTTATTCGATCCCAGAACAGGCCCATTGGTAGAGGGGGTGGGCTAGCTACACTGTATAGAGACCATCTCACTTGTAGGATGGCGGACGGTGGTATTACCAACTGCGAGAGTTCCCACTTCACTATACAACTCTCCCCCACCAATTCTATATCAGGCCTGCTGGTGTATCGTCCCCCGGGCTGCCTAGGACAGTTTTTCAGCGCACTACTAGAAACAGTGACTGTCCATGCCTCTACTGCCTCCAACTTCGTTGTATTGGGAGACCTTAATTTACACCTTAATGACCCCCACGACATAATAGCGGCTGATCTTCTGCTTGACCTCAAATCCTACGACTTGGGACTTATTAATATGGATGCCACACATAATAAGGGACACCTTTTAGACCCCATTTTCACTTTCTGGTCCCCTTCTCCTGGCAAGTCGGGATCGACACTTTTCGAATCCCGGCTTTGTCTACTCTGGCGAGAGCCTGGTCCAAGCTCCCCCTTGAAAACTGGACTTTTAAACTTGAACAGTCTGCCCCTCTACACGACCCTGATCCTGTGGTGGCCGACAAAAACTTCAGGAGCTGGCTTGATAAGTCACTTGAGCAAGTGCTGCAGAGGAAAAGAATCGACAAAAAGAGCAGAGTTTTCAAATCCCCTTGGTACACTCCTGAACTTAAAGCTCAAAGGAA
Source organism: Lissotriton helveticus (assembly GCF_964261635.1). Taxonomy (NCBI): domain Eukaryota; kingdom Metazoa; phylum Chordata; class Amphibia; order Caudata; family Salamandridae; genus Lissotriton; species Lissotriton helveticus. The sequence continues at coordinate 1,737,282,112 of NC_136057.1, read as the reverse complement.
AGGATGTAAGAAACTCGAGCGCGTCTGGAGGAAGGATTGGGCTAATCATAACAAAGAAGCCTATCGCGCCGCGATTAGAGCCTACAAAGTCTCTCTCAAAAATGCCAAGGCCGCATTTTTTGAAGTAAGAATCAAAACATCCTCCAGAGAAACATTTCAGATTGTAAAAGAGCTACTTAAGGTCCCTGAACCCCCCCTCCGCCCCCCCTCAGCCCCAGACATCTCAGGGGCTAAATGCAATCAGCTCGTGGACTTTTTTAACTCTAAAATTCAAAATATTTAAAAAACACTGCAGCCACCTGGTTTCACATTAGACCTCGGTAGCAGGCCCCACGTGCCCGGCCCTCAGCTAAATTCCTTTGCCCCGGTCACTGTGGAAGAATTTCAAAAAGTCCTGGCAGCTATGAAAAGTGGCTCTCCCAGTGACTCTGCACCTATGTACATTCTCAAACTCATTATCTCCACCATCTCCCCTCTTGCCACTGACTTAATTAATGCTTCTCTCTGCCAAGGCATTGTCCCTCCTAATTGGAAGGGGGCCATTGTAAAAGCTTTACTAAAAAAGCCTCAGCTGGACCCCTTGGAGTTAGCCAATTTCAGGCCCATCTCACTGTTACCGGGACTCAGCAAGATTGCAGAGAAAATGGTCAATCAACAACTGTCGTTTTTTCTGGAATCTAATGAGCTACTATGTAGATCCCAAACAGGCTTTCGCCCAGGACAGGGAACAGAGACTGCCCTTATATCAGTCATCGAAGAGGCGAGGTGCATCTTGGATTCAGGAGGATGAGTGGTAGTGATCCTCCTGGATCTAAGTGCAGCCTTGGATACGGTTAACCACCGTATCTTGATTCAGCGCCTATCTAACATTGGAGTCTCAGGCACTGCCCTGGCTTGGTTGACATCCTTTCTCAATGACCGGGTTTTTCAAGTCTGGGAGGGCAGCGCACGGTCCAAACTGATTCCCCTCCAGTGTGGTGTTCCGCAGGGCACCTCGTTGAGCCCTACTTTGTTCAACGTATACATGTCCCCATTGGAAGAGGTGGTTGCTTCATTTGGGGTTAAAATAGTCAGTTACGCGGACGACACACAACTTGTCGTATCACTCACTCAACTGGACCAGTGCTCTGAAAACCTTCACTCCTGTCTTTCAGAAATACACGCCTGGATGAGCAAGTCCTCACTTAAATTGAATGGCTCCAAAACTGAGCTTATGCTTCTGGGGCATAAGCTGACATCGCTACCCAACGCCATCTGGCCTGTCTGTATGGGAGCCCTCCCCTCCCCAAAAAGCGAAATCAAGAGCCTAGGGGTCTGGCTTGAACGGAACCTCTCATTTAGAACTCAAGCTAAAAAAACGGCGGCCATCTGTTTTGGCCTTCTTCGTTCAGCTCGGAAGGTTCTTCCTCTTCTCCCCCTCGGAGAAGCTTCTTATCCAAGGGCTGATCTTGTCAAGGCTTGATTACAGTAATGCCCTATACTTGGGTGCCCCAGACGCGACAATCAATAAACTTCAATTTATTCAAAACTCCGCAGCTAGGCTGCTCACAGGCACCTCGGCTAGGTCCTCAGCTAAACCGGCCCTCAGATCTCTTCACTGGCTGCCTATTCGTGAGAGGATAAAGTTTAAATCCCTGTGTATTGTCCATAAATCCCTACAAGGTAAGGGACCTTCTATCCTTAAGAGCTTAGTGTCCCCTTTCAAAGCCAACAGGCCCCTTCACTCCGACTGTGAATGTCTGACCAGAATTCCCAGAGTAAGAAGGGTGCGCACAGGAGGTTGTTGATTCTCCGTTAACGCAGCGACTCTGTGGAATTCTCTTCCGCTGAATATGCGAGCTGAACCAAGCCATCTGCGGTTTCGGAAGCTCCTCAAAACCTTCCTCTTTCCCAAGGTCCCCCTAACTTAGCATTTCCTACTCAGTAGCCTCTGCTCTTAAACGCTGGGACGCCTCCGGGTAACCACGCGCTCTATAAATCTGCTTCCATTCCATTCCATCTCTCATCCGCACAAATGAATTGATTCTCAAATGTAGTCATAAATATATTGACGTAACTGCGTGCCCCAGAAAAGCCCATTGATGTGCCATTCATTTTGAAGAAAGAATTTACCTTGCCATAGAAAATAAATGTGGTACAAAGCAAAATGAAATAATTCCAAAATAAAACTTTATTAGCACTGATCTCATCCTTCTGGAAAGCCCATTCCCCAGCTTCAATGCCCATGTTCTCAGGAATTGAAGTATATAGGGGGTTCATATCGATGGTACAAAGCCACCAATCTTGTGTATGATCCAGAGGCATCTGAGCCAACTTGTTGAGAAAAGAAGTTGTGTATTTAATGTAAGATTTCCATTCCTGGACTAATGGTTGTAAAAACGTATCTGAATATTATCCAACAGGCTCATGTAACGATCCACAGGCTGAAACAATGGGTCTGAAAGGAGGATCAGAGGAATGCTTATTAGGGTTGCGTAGCATATATATCTTAGGACAGTTTAACTGGGGTTTCTAGAATACTGAATAAATATTTTAAACGTAAATTCCTCATTAATTTGAAAGCGATTTTGCTCTTCACCATGTTGGTTTGATATGTGGGTACATTGGATGTTCCTTTATTTAAAACAGCTTTTTGTTGGGGGTAACTTGACTGAAGAGATGTTGATCACTAGTTTTTTGAGTGACAGCGAAGATTACTTTTGTCTTTTTTTTCTTTGACTTCTTGTTTTAAGTTCTTGGTTCAGGTCTGTTGTTCTATGCTGGGCTTGTGAATAAAAAGGTAGTCTTAATTTTGAGTTTTAGTTGTCCCACTAGTGGAGGGTTTGTCAATGCATGTGATAGACATGTCAATATGGTTGACGGTTGGAAGAGACATCTCCCTCTGTTACTAAGCTCTCTTCAGAAGATACTTTATATATATATATATATATATATATTTTTTTTTTTTACGATTTTGAGAGTAAACCTCAGCCCAAGTGTAAACTTCATCTAGTTTGTAATCAATGGGGTCTCGCTTAAATTTCTTAAGTTCTTGTCACAAGTCTCCTTAGTATAAATGTCAAGTTTATTAGTGATTTCACCCATAGTCATTTTCCTTTGATCATCATCTAATCTTCTTTCAATTTCAGATTTAATGGTGCATATTTCTTTCTCTAGAGTTTTCAATACATTGGATAATTCGTTGATAAAAAGTTCAGCAAACACTTATTGCGGATGGCATGGCAATGTTCTATAAAATGTTTATTGCTTTTGCATAACATTGGTTTTAGTGCGATCTGTAAACCACATGGTATTCGTTTGACTTTGTGGTAGTTAATTAAAGTTATAGCATGTAAACATGGATTAATTTCCTTTCGTAATAGATATTTAAGTTGTTTAATTTGTTGTGTGATGGCTTCCCACTTCAGTGCTATATTGTCTGGTTTTGTGAATCAATCCATATATTTCCTTGGCTTCTTTAGAGGAGTATGCCAAATATATCTTCGAATGACATTTTAACGTGTTGTGCATTCGGAATGATGACAGATGTAAATCAAAGAAAATGTGAATGTACTGTTAGGTGCACTCAGTTGGATGTTCTGTAGTGTAATCAAAGTAAATGAGAACCTTGCTGGCTGATGATTTATCTCTCCTGAACCTGCTCCATTCAATAAGCCTCTGGAAAGTGTTTCACAAAATCCAAGCCCCCTCCCCCCGCAGTAGCTGTCACCCCTTGACAGTAATCCAGTGAGTTGGCAGCCAGCAAAATTAATCTGTAGCACTCTTTCGCGGAGTATGCAAAACAAGTGAATCTGATGTCACAAGGCCTCTGAGATATATTGGCATTCTGCGATTGCTTTGTGTATGTTTTTGATAGCTTTTCAGTGAGAAAGTCCTCTTCCTCCACCACATGAAGGTTGACCTGGTGACGGTTTGCTGCACTCTAGATGACTGCATGATGATGATGATGATGATGATGAGGTGGTGGTGTCAGGTGGAGATACCTTGACAAGATGAGGTTTCTAAATCTGTTTATCTTGTGGAAAATATAATCATGCAAAGAGAGATCTCCTCACTGCAGGCCCTGGTTCCTCATAGGGGTCTGGCAGACCGGGATAAAGATCTAAATTAGTCTTAAAGGCAAGTGGAGGGGACCGGGCCTGCGCTGATAGAGGGATAGTTCTCTTGGCCTTGTCTTAGAATATGCTCTAAGCTCATCTTAGATTGCTTCCTTAAATGTTAGTAGGTGTTTCTTTTTGAAAGGCTGACAGTTGGAGGTGGTGAAGTTAATGGTGGATGTTCCTAAATGTGCCCTGAAACTGCATCCATGTAGATATGCCTCTGTCTCATGTAAGGTTGGTCGCCTTTGTCTTGTGGTGGTGACTCGCTGTGCCCTTGGACTGGTGGCGGTTTTTAGTTCAACTTCGTAGTCAACCTTGGTTCTGAGGCGGGGAGTCTAGGTTCCCAGGTCCAAGTTTGAATTTTTTCATTAAGCTTTGATTCCTCTGTTTCACGGACAGCTTTCGGGGCACAAATGGCAGTATGTGTAATCTGGGCTCCAATTCCTTTGGCTGGCTGGAGTACTGAAGGTTCTTCCTATAATGTGTAGGCCAGCTTTCACTTCAGTGTTTGATGGAGGGAAGCAATTCTGGTGAGCTGATGTTGAGGATTTAGCTTCTGTGGTGTGACTGTCTCTAAGCTCCATAAGATGCATTCAAGATGATGGGGGGGAGGAGGGTGGAGGGAGAACAGTTTGAGGTGAAATCTATGTCCTAGTGAGGTGTAACTAGTCACCTTGAAACCAAAATATCTACTTCAAAGAAAAATAACTTTTAACATCCTAGATATCAGGACTGTGCAAGATATGTGATCTACAGCAACACATGCTGAAAACTGCACTGTATTGCTATTCACACAACTATCAAAACACAGGCATAATTCATGGGAGATTATTCTTACAGATACTAGTTCAGGTGCAGTTACAGTCACCATCGCTTGGGACGTGTCCAGTATGCCGAGCCCCACCCATGACACTTCAGTGCTTGTCTCTCACAAAACGACAACAGTGACATTGAGTCATCTAGCCATGCTCCTTTACAGCAGCGGTGTGGAGTCATCTAGCCGTGATCTTTCAAAACAGTCTTCCTTTTGCAAACCTACCTTCAGCCCTACCCGAAGCAGTTGGTCTGTTCTTAAAGCAGGTTCCAAGCAGCGTCTCCTGGTAGACTTGTAGAGTTTTCCTAAGTTACTTTTCCTGAACCTGGCAAAGACAGTTAACCCAGTGCTACTCAAAGAATTTTCCCAGTCTCCACTTGCATAGGACGCCGGACTTCTGGTTAGGAAATCTTGGCATCTCAAATGAAAGTTTTTGTCCCATCTTTATACCCGAAATGCGGGTAAACGTTGTGTATTCTAGCAGTTTTAGGCAGCTTTGCACTTTTTTGTTACTTTCCTGCTGACGGTTCAGCCAGGGTCTTTGTTCAGAGTGGTATGGTATATTGATTTGTATACTGCACTAATCACCCAAGAGGGTAGCAAGGCGCTTGGGCAGGGCGTGGTCCCAATGTGCTTATATGATGAACCAGGTTTTCAGATTCTTGCTGAACTCAGTAAGTGAGGAGGACGCTCTGATGTATTGAGGGAAGTTGTCCCATGTCTTGGGTGCGATGTAGGAGAATGAGCAACCTTCAGTTTTTCTTTTGTGGATGCTGGGCATGTATGCGAGTGAAAGTGAGGCAGAGCGTAGGTGTCCGGTGGGTTGGTGGAAGTGTTTGCGGCTGTTCAGGTTTTCTGTTGTGTAGGGCTTTGTATGTGTGCGTGAGAAGTTTGAATTGGCTACATTTGTGAATGGGTAGCAAGTGAGGCTTCCTGGGGTGTGTTGTGATGTGGATGCAGCGTGGGCGGTAGAGTAGGAGTCTTGCCGCTGTGTTCTGAATGGTTTGGAGTCTGTGTAGAAGTTGTTTTGGAGATTCCAGTGGAGAGAGTGTTTCCGTAGTCCAGCCTGCTGGTGATGAGTGCTTGTGTGAAGGTCCATCTGGTGTTCTGAGGCAACCATTTCAAGGTCTTTTGCAGCATGCGTAGGATGTGGAAGGAGGAGGTGCACACTGCGTTGACTTGAGCCTTCATGTTGAGCTCGTCATCTTGAATGACCCCTAGATTTCCTACTTGGGCTGTGGGCGTTCGTCCTAGCCCTGACGGCCACTAGTATTGAAAAGGGGAACCCCCTCTAAGAGAGATTAAAGGTCAGGGAGAAGAGGGGAAACAACAATAAATATAATAGACAATGAGAGCTCCCTCACAACCTATCTTCCTTTTATATTGTAGACAAAAATCTAGTATGGGTTAAGCATTTATATAAACAATATCAAAACAAATCAACATTGTATTTTATTTTTCATAATTTTTTATTCAAAGCAAATGTATCAAAATCCATTTCTTTTTTCTTTTTTATAAAACAAGATACATGTTTTTTTTAGTAAATGTTTCTTTTTATACATAATTGTACACAAACCAATGCATTAAAGGCTCATAAAATTAAAATGCAACACTGTGCTCTGGACCTCTAAATAAAATAAATAATGCAATAATTCACAATTCTCAGACTCGCTCAAACCTAACAAACTCATACATAACCCAAACCATCATACACATGGGTCAGAGGGAGACATAGAACCTCTAAGTCTCCACGGCCCTGTTGGATGAAATTGTTCAACAAAGTCTGTTCAAATAAGGTTGACGCGCGTTTCGGTGGGGTATAACAGATGGTAAACCTCCTTCCTCAGGACCTTCTCAAATAGTATGGTTTCACACAAAAACCAAGGGGTACACGTAATGGTGATATACAAATAGCTATCCAATGGCTATAGCATGTAAGACGGCTGTGATTTTGTCTAACACTGCCCTGTTGCATCTGAGCAGGCTAATACACTCTTGTTTTTGTTGTTATTCTATGCGGCCATTATTAGTGCTCCAGACATTATGATTTGGCTGTCACCATGAGTTTCCTGTGCAAAGTAGGTGTGGCATCGGCTCGGTTTTATATTCTCTGGGAAATTGAGTCAGTCTCGTAATATCCAGAATATCCTATGGATTTTATTAGACTTCTTAAATGACATATGAGATGTCCCAAGTCTCTTTGCATCGCCTTCTCTGGGGCTTCAACTCGACCGTCAGACGGTGTAATCTTATGGGGAGGTCTTGTTCCTGAAGACCAGTACTTCTGTCTTGTCGGAGTTGAGCTTCAGGCAGTTGGTCCGCATTAGGTGTGCTCCCATGGTAATGCAGTTGAAGTTAGTTCTAGTGGTGTTTGTCTTGTCCGTCAGGGAGAGTATGAGTTGGGTGTTATTAACGTAGGAAATGATGGTGATGTCTTGTGATTGGATGATGTTGGCAAGCGGTGTCGTGTATATGTTGAAAAGAGTGGGGCTGAAGGACGATCACTGTTGGACACCGTATATCAGTTTCTTGGGTTATTCCTGTGAGGAAGTAACTTCCATTTGAGAACTAATCCTGGTTTGCCAACCTCTTGGAGTCTTCTGATGAGGGTGTTGTGAGAGTCTGTGTCGAAGGCTGCAGAGAGGTTGAGCAGGATGAAGGCTCTTGTTTCTCTTCGTTTTAGGATGTTTCGAATGCAGTCGTTAGCCGCTATGGAGTGCTGTGTTTTTTTTTCTTCAGAATCCTGACTGTATGTTGTCTAAAAGATGGTGAAGTTTGGGTTGGTTGTGAGTTGCTTAATTTTTTTTTTTTTTGTAAAACAATTTTAATTGCAGAGGTATTGCGGGTTATACCATTTATACACCAGTTTAGTCTCAGGATCGCATCCACATCTGTGCTGTCCTCAATCATTTACACAGCCTTACAACCCACATCCCGGAGGCTGGGTGGCAGCTAATCACTTATCAAGGCGTACAATCTCCAGCCACAGATGGCACAATGAAACAACCCCCTCCGCTTTTGGGTGTTCTGCCCCCCTTTGCATCCTCTCGTTTCGTGGTGGCGTATGAGCTCCCTACGTAGTGGTGATCAATTTAATTGTTTTCTCCCGCCCCCCTCCCCGTGTCCCTGGTGTCTGAACCAAAGTGTCATGTTCGTGAACTCGGGCAAGTTGGTGTAAGTAGGATCTAGGAAACAAAGCTCGAGTGTGTGTGTCTGGCGTTAGTGCGGTGTCCTATCCGGTCCCTTCAGGGGTCTCCTCGCGTGGTGTTTCACCTTCTTCCTCCCTCGGTTCTACACTGTCCCTCAGCTCCTGGACTAGGGTCTCCCATGCTAGTGCCGCTTCCTGTGCTTTCTCGTTTGCCGTGCGCCGGGCTAGCTGGTACCGGAGTGTGCTCTCTGCCGTTGCCCATTTTAGGAATTCATGCAGCCATTTTTGGCGCGTTGGTGCTGTTTTAGATTTCCAACCCCTTGTGAGTTCCCTCTTCGCAGTCAGTAGGCCCATGTCTATAAACTTGCTCGATATTTTCGTTTTGCGTGTGTGCGGGAACCAGTGTAGGAGGGTGACCGCGCTATCGTAATGCAGGGACCTTTCTGTGACCTCATTTAGGGTGTCCCCGATCCCCTCCCAATACTCCTGCAATTGCGGACAGTCCCTGAGCATGTGTAGCAGGTCGGCACCTATTAGCGCGCATCTGGGGCATGCTGCATCTGTCGCGCCAAAGTATTGTATTATTTTACTTGGAGTGAGGTAGGCCCTGTGCAGGATGTAGAGATGTATTAGCTGGAAACTGGCATTTCTGGTGCTTTTCCTGGCCCGTTGGATCAGATGGGACCACGTCGCGTCCGGGATCTCTCTCTGCAGGTCAGCCTCCCAGTGGGATTTGAGGCGTGTTAACGGCAGAATGTTTTCAGTGCTCATGCGGGAGTAGAGACATGTGACCGCCTTGAAAGTGCCTGCTGTCATCATCGTGTATTGGCACGCCAATGACAATTTAGGTTCTGTCAGTCATTCCCCCCAGTGTTTCTGAATTGCCCCCACCACCGCCGCATGTAATAAGTAGTCCCCACGTGGGAGGCCATACTGTTCCTGCAGAGTCTGGAAGTCCGTCAACACCCCATCGGCGTATAAATCGCCTATCATGTGAAGGCCCGTTTACTCCCATAGGAGGAGGTTCGACCAGTCCCCTCCGTGCGGAAGCGCCGTCACCATCCCTAGCGGGATCTCTGGCGCGTATGGATGTCCCGGACCCGCACGCCGCTGCATGCGATTCCAGCACAGACGTAGAGTTCTTTCCTCCAGGGTCAACCCCTTCAAGAACAATTTCTGTTGCAGGGCTATGTATGCCAGTACGTGGCGGGGGGTGCCCGTATCCCTCTCCTGGTCGGGTCCCCGGTACACCCTTGCCACCTCCTGCGTAAAGAATTGAAGTTGTGCCGCTAGATAATAGAGCTCGAAGTCTGGGACTGCAAGCCCCCCCTGGTCTTTGGGGCGCATGAGAGTCGCCAATGCTATTCGCCGCCTGCCTTCTCCCCAGAGGAATGATACCACATTTGATTTTAAGCGCCGGAATACTTCTTCCGGTATCCATACCGGAAGGGTCCTAAAAAGGTATAATAAACGTGGAAGTGCAATCATTTTGAGGAGGGATACCCGTCCCGTCATTGACAGGGGGAGGGTAGCCAGGAAGGCCATGTTGCCCTTCAACGAACGGATACAGCGACCAATGTTCCCGTCAAGCAAGCTGGCGGGGTCGTGATAGATGTAAACCCCAAGGTAGTGCAGGCAATCTGGTTCCCAGCGCATGCCAATGCTCGCTGGCGGTTGTTTCTCTTGCTTTCGGAGCGGGAAAAGGCAAGTCTTCGCCCAATTCACCTTTAGGCCCGATAGCGTCCCGAATCTCAGTAGTAGTCCCTCCGCGCCTCTAATCGCCTCTCCGGTGTTATCCAAGAATAGCAAGAGATCGTCCGCATATAACGATATATGATGGTGTACCCCCCCTAGCTTCAAGCCCACAGTATGCATCCCCTTTCCGAGCCAATATTGCAAACGGTTCCATGGCCATAGCAAACAGCAGAGGCGACAGAGCGCAGCCCTGTCTCGTTCCCCTGTTCACTTCGTAGCGATCTGATATTAATGCTCCCACTCTCACCCTTGCTCCTTCCCGCGCATATAGCACCCTGGTCCATTTTATATAGTCATCCCCCAGGCCAAAACCCCGCATCACCGCGTAGAGATAGTCCCACCCCAGACTATCGTACGCTTTTTCAATGTCGACAGATAACACCACCAGGCGACTTGCAGCTTGCGGCGGGTCTGCCAGCAACCTGAGCAGTCGACGAATATTGTGGGACGTGTTCCTGGAGGGGATGAATCCCGATTGGTCCTCGTGGATTAGACCCTTCCTATGTGCTATCAGTCTCCCTGCCAGGATCGTGCTCAAGATTTTGTAATCTGTCGTCCACATTGATAACGGGCGGTATGAAGCTGGATCCGTGCCATCCCTGCGCGGCTTTAGCAACGGAATCATGATTGCTTCGCGCATCGACTGGGGCAACTCTCCCCTCTCTTTGGCTTCATTATACACCGTCCTAAGTTTTGGGGCTAGTATCTCCGCAAACTTCGCATAGAATTCGATCGGTAGGCCATCTATCCCCGGCGTTTTGTTGCGTGCCATTTTCTTAATGGCTCCTCTAATTTCTGCAATGTCGATCAGACCTCCGATCGCCAGAGCGAGTTCCGGGTCAAGACTGGGTAGATGGATCTCTGCCAATAGGGCTTCCGTTGCCTCGGGTGGAGCCTCCATTCCCTTCCTATATAAAGTGCTGTAGTAGTCTGCGAAGCATTGCACTATGCCTGGTTGGGTATTGTGCACTTCCCCGCTCATACTAGTCAGGGACAATATCGGGGAAGAACCTTTATGGGGGTTGGCCAGCCAGGCCAGGAGTGTTCCTGTTTTGTCCCCCTCAGCGAGAGTCTTCGTTAAATAAGATTTGTAGTCAAAGCTGCGCAGGTTTTCCATTTCGACTGCTACCGCCTCGCGCGCTGCACTAACCCTGTCCTGCAATTCGGGGTGGCCGGGTCGTAATTTCTCCGCGTCTCGCAGCGTTCGTTCCGCCTTATCTAGGTCCTCCACCAGCGTTCGTCGCGCGCCTGCAAACTTCCCAATGCAGTGACCCCTCACCACCACTTTGAATGCGTCCCATTCGGTGGCCCTGGAGGAGGTGGTCTCCTCGTTTTCTACAAAGTATTGGGCGATCCTAAGGTCCAGGTCCGCCCTGAACGGTGGGTCATCCAGCGTGTCTGGTCTGAGCCGCCACGTTGGAATAGGTGTGGTGCCGTTCATCCAGGCCAGGGTGAGCAGCAGGGGATTGTGGTCTGAGATCGTGCGTGTTAGGTACTCCGTGCGGGTTACCAAGGGCACTACGTGTTGAGAGCAGAGGAACGCATCTATACGTACATGTAGGTCATGCATGCAAGAGTAAAAGGAATAGTCCCTGTCAGTAGGGTGTTGTGCTCGCCATACATCAGTTAGGTCCCATTGTCCCTGCCATTGCAGTCTATGCCTCGCTAGCCTGTGCACCGGGGATGCATGCAGCGGTGGGTGAGATCTATCCAATGTGGTGTCCTCAATAGAGATGAAGTCCCCCCCCAGTAGCACCGGGCCCGCAAAGTAGGTCGCTAAGTGCTTGGACAGTTTGGTGAAGTAGGGCGCTTGATCAGTGTTCGGTGCGTAGACGCTGCAAAGCGCTATATGACGGCCCCTCAGTAACCCCTCAATCGCCACAAATCGACCCTCCGGGTCCGCAGTATGCCTAGTGACCTTGAGTGGGACCCCCGCCCGAATCCAAAGCAGCGCACCCCTAGCAAATGCGGAATATGTGGTGTAGAGCAAGTGCCCCCTCCATCTCCTCTGCAAAGCGGCCCCTTCCTTTTTGGTCAGATGGGTCTCCTGCAGGAAGGCAATGTGGACCCCCCTGCGGACCAGGTAAGAATGAACTGTGTGCCTTTTAGTCATTGAGTTAAGACCCCGCACATTCCAGGACACACATTTTAAGGAACCCACACTATCCATCATCTCGATTCTGTTTGCTAAGGACTCTGTCCCTTAGTGGCCAGACACCAGTAAACCCCCCCCCCCCCCGTCCCCCATCCCCAACTGCATTCTCTCATTTCCCCTCCGCCCGCCATCTCCACTCCGCTCCGCCCCTCTCCCCCCCTCCCCACCCTGTCCTGAGTCACCCCAACATCTCTAGACATCCCCCCCCCCTAGAACAGGACCCAACTACAAAGAGTCGCCCCCGTCCAAACAATAGAGCTAAAGTGCTCTCAAAACTGTCTACTCCACAGTCTGTACTGTGGCGGCCTTAGGGGCCTCTGGGTGCGTTAACTAGTAGCCTCAGCAAAATACGCCTCCCATGTCCTTTTCCGCCCCACAATAGTCATCCAAACTCACGATTAACCAGTCTCACTGCTGCCTGCTCCAGTGTTCGGGCTCGCCAGTCGATCCAGGTTGCCACCACCAGCCCCCCCCCCCAAGCATAAGCCTTAACTGCCAAATACTTCTTCCGCCGTTTGTGGCGTCACAGTCGGGCCCATCGTGCTGTCCACTTCCGACAATTCAGTTTCCGATCCTGTTCGTTTGTCCTCCGAAGGCGATTCCTCCCGCCTCCGAGGCGGTAGCTCACCAGAGACTTCTTGCACCGCTTGCAGAGCTGCCTTTCGTTCCATCGCCGTCTGTGATTCCGGCGGCCGCCTATGGCGTTGGTCACGTTTTCGAATCCGCCTGGATCGTCTCACTGACCTCTGTTGGAATTCCTCCGCAGCTCTGAGGCGTGCCCCATCTGAACCTGCCTTATAAGAGTCCCACCAATCCCAGGCGTCTGCTGACGATGTGAAGAACAGCGCTTTCCCATCCAAAGAGATTCGAAGCCTCGCTGGGAACAACAATGAGTACTGCAGGCCCTCAGTACGCAGTTCTTTTTTAATGGAAAGGAAAGAGGCTCTTTGTTTTTGAGTTTCATAGGTATAGTCCGGGAATAGTGTCACTCTGCTATTTTCGACCTGGAAGGGTCCCGCTTCTCTGGCTCGCTGTAGGAGCCAGTCCCTGTCCCTGTAGTGGAGTACTTTAATCACCACCGGTCGCGGGGGAAGTCCCGGTTTCGGGGGTCGAGCAGGCACGCGATGCGCCCTCTCCAACGTGAAGAACGGGGAAAGGCCCTCTGGCGCCACAACTGTCCTCAGCCAATTGTCCACGTAGCCCAGTATGTCCGTCCCTTCACATTTCTCCGGAAGGCCCACCAGACGTACGTTGTTCCGCCGGCTTCGGTTTTCCGCATCCTCCGCTCTCCTCTCCAGAGTCTGTATACGCTCCAGGGCATCCGTCAGTTTACTTTCCAAAGCTTTCTGTCCCGGCACAACTTCTTTCAGGGCTATTTCCGTTTCTTTGACCCTGTCGGCGAGTTTCCCATGATCTGCCCGCAAGAGCCCAAGGCCCGTCGACACCTGGGCAATGTCGTCTTGCAGGGCGGTCCTCGTGGCCGCAATGGCTTCCAGGATTTTGTCTTGCATCGCCAGCAAGTCCGACTGGGGTGGTTGCAAGGAGTCCGGGGCCTCCGCAGCTGTGCCTGCCTCCCCCTTGGGTCCCTTCGGTTTCCCCATGGCCCTCCCTCGGCGGCCGCCGGGTCAGCGGGGTCAGACGTCACCGGTAGGATCTTCGGTAGGATAACCGGTCGCAGCTCCTAGGCCGATTCGGTACTTGCAAGGTGGGGGCAGGTCGCGGGTCGAGCGGTCAGTGGTAGCCGTGTCCCAGGGGTCTCGCCGCCTCACTCGGGTGTTCCTTTCCCGTTACTTCGGCGGCGGGGTGGCTGTCCCGAACCGGCCTCCACCGCCGCGCGGGTCCGCAGTGATCCGCCCACCTCCGTCGGCCTGGAGAGGTTCCCACTCCGCACCCCGGTGCCGAACCACCACGCTTCCCCTCACTCCGTGGGTCGCCAATAGAGCAGCGTGTGCGTTGGGCGTCTGTGCGCACGTTTCCGCGCTCCTGACGATGCAGCTCCACTAGCGGGGGGTTGGGATATCAACTCCGTGGCGGATTAGCCAGTCTCCGCCGCTATGTACCAACTGGGCCGCTCATTTGTGTGGCTGGGGATCGCTAGTCCGCTATGACTTCCAACTGCCCGGGTGGTTATTGAGCTCCCTGTCTGGGCCCGTGCCGTACACAGCTTCAATTCTCGCAATTATTGTCCCCCCACACTGATGGCGCACCCCCACGCCTTACCCAGTGTCCGTAGGCCAATGACCGCTTCCGCGGAGGTCCCCAGGAGTTGGACAGTGGGGGAGCCGGCAGTCCGTGTGGGCCGAGTCGCTGGGACAGGGACGCACCTCCCAGTGCTGGTGCGCCTTATGAGCGGTAGTCGGGTCCCCCCCCGGGCCTTCAGGGAAAGGCGGGCGGGCCCCACAGCAGGACCCGCGCTCAGCTCCCCGCCGCCGGGCTCTCTCACATACGGCCTCTTGTCGTCCTCCACCAGCCCTTCCCCGGCACTTCTGGCGGTTCGCGGTAGTACTCCACGTGGGACCCGGGTTGGGCCACTCACCCGGTATCCTCCCAGGGGTCCGCCCGCACGTCCCTTGTGTGCGCTTCAGCCTGCGCCGACGTCAGAGGGGAGCAGGCCCATAAGCCGGGACCTCGATTTCCGGACTCCCCCGGGCCCCGGCGCTCACCTCGTTCCTCAGCGCCTCCGTTACCGCTCCGCTGACCTCGGGCACCAGGACGCCCCCTGAGGGCAGCCCTCTCCTTCCGATGGTGTCGGATGGTGATCTCCGAGCTCTGGACCCCTCCGCCCGGAGTGTTAGGGCTCGTCACGTCCTCACTCCGCCATGTTGTGCACGGCCGTCCCCGGGTCCGGAGTAACCCCAGCGCCGAACGCGGGCAGCCTGCAAGCCCGACACAAACCCTGAGCAGACGCCGATGGTTAGGGCGGAATCAACCCGAATGCACGGGGATTTCGCTACGAATTACGGATATTAGAGCGGATTTACGGGGCAAAGGACGGGAGCCTCGCTAGGCTGCGTCCGCTCGCATCGGCTGCTAGCTACGCCCCTCGGTTGTGAGTTGCTTAATAAAGACTTTCTCAATCACTTTGACTGGATAGGGGAGCAGGGAGGTGGGTCGAATGTTGCTTTGGGTCCGCTGTGGGCTTCTTGAGCGGGGTGTTGATTTCTGCTAGTTTCCGTTCATCTGCGAAATTGGCGGATGTGATGGATGTGCTTGGGGCATAGGTCTGTTCGGGCCACTAAGTGGATATTCAGCAGGATTGCCTCTGTGTCGGTTCTGGTAAGGGTTTTTTGGCCTTCTTGGTTGGTGGTGAGTAGGTTAGCAACGAGTTCTTTGTGGTTGGGTTGGTGTGCGAAGTGACTGTAGATGTTTGCATTTTTGCTGTGGAAGAAGTTGGATAGGTAGTCGTAGAGGTGTTGGGAGGCGGCAATGTTGATAGTGGCTGAAGGTGTGGTGAAATCCTTAACAATCGAGTAGATCTCCTTGCAGCTGTTAAAGTTTCCTTGGATGCTGTCCACTAGTGCTTTTTTCTTGGTGTCTGTAAATTGCTGGTGATAGTGTCTGAGTGCAACCTTGTAGGTAGCTCTGCGGGTGGTATTGTGGCTGCCTCTTCATTTCCTTTGTAGCCGTTTACAGTGTGATTTTGTGTCTCAGAGGTCTTTGTGTACCAGCTGGCCTGCTTGTTTGATGTATTATGCTTGTTGGGTTTGATGGAATACGAGGGAGTCCGCACTGTTCTTGATCCAGTTGTTGAAGATGCTAATGTCCTTGTCGAGGCTGTCTGTGGGGCTCGGCTGAGGACGCTGAGTCAGTCTATTTCTGTGAGTTTGCTCCAGCTGCGGCTTGGAGTGCTGAACCTGGTAGGGGTGTTGATTTGGAAGAGGATGATGGGAGTGGTCGGTCCATGTGAGCTATGTGGTGGAACGGTCATTTGATGCTGTCACTTGTGGTGAAGATGGGGCCCAGTGTTTGTCCTGCAGTGTTTGTTGGTTCTGTGACTAGCTGGGTGAGTCCGATGTTGCTCAAGCTTTCAAGGAGTGCTGTGGAACAGTCTTCCAGGTGAAAAATGAGGTCTCCAAGGAGAGTGTAGGCTTTGCAGTCGATGGTAAACAGAGCGACAAAGTCGGTAAAGAAGTTGGTAAAGGTGGCTCGTGGTCCAGGTAGTCTGTAGGCAATGGTTTCGTTCAAGGTGAATTTTTGGGAAATTTGCAGCTTGAAGTGCAGGTGTTCAATGAATGTGGTGGCGTTCTCTGTGGATATTGTACAGTTGATGGATTCCTTGTAGATTATGATGAGTCCTCCTCCTTGGTTGTGAAGGTGGTCCTGCCAATCGATCTTGTGGCCCGATGGGATTGCTGTAGTAATGTAAGTCGATGAGGGATTGAGCCTGGTCTGTGATGAAGAGAATGTAGGGTGCGTTGCTGCTCAGAAGGTCCCTTATTTTGGTTGTGTATTTGCTGAGCGATAGCGTGTTGAGAAGCATGCATATGAGTGAGTGTTGACGTGCAGATTTGCTATGGTGTGTGGTGTAGGGTGGGAGTGTAGACGTTGATTGTGCTTGTGTGGTGTGTGTTTGGACGGAGCGTTGAGGGACAGTTAGTATTTGTTTGGGGGGTTTAGGTGGGAAGCTGCTGCAGAACTGGCAGTCAGTACAGGCGAAAGCTCCTACCCTGGTGTGAGGTGCGGCGCTGCAGCAATTGAGGGAATGGCATCAGCGGTCTAGTGAACTAAGGATTCCTGCAGAGTATCACTGGGCAGTGATTGGAGCAAAGTTTCTGCCACTGACCGCAGACGAGCAGCGGCGCGCCCGCTGAGTGTTCATATATGCAGCTGTAATTAAGTAGGTCCTGGGTGTGGTCAGGAGTCCAGTGTGCCATGATCTCATTTCCTGTGCTGATGGGAACTGAAGTCTTCTTGCTTGGTTTCTTCTTTTAAAGACTGTTTTGCCAGTCATTTTACGTCCCATCCAGATGGATGATGGGAAATCCAGTGATGTCACTTTGGTGCAGGTGGATGATGGGAGATCCAGTGATGTCACTTCCTGTGCTGATGGATGATGGGAAATTAAGCCTGTTGCGTGGCGCCTTTCTTTAAAGGGGGATACTAGAGCTGGGAATCAACTTTCATGAAAAACCCAAAAACAAGGGTATAAAAGATACCTGGCTAACTCACTCAGCTACTTCATAACCTGTGGTGGAGAGACCTCCCAACCAAAACGGGCTAGGAAATGGTGGGGGTGGGGAAGGGGGTGGAGGAGGGGTGGAATATGCCCCAACATCAACCAGACCCACTGTCTCCTCTACTAAACAATCTCCAGTCTGACCTACTGCAAAGATCCCTGTAATGTTAAGAGTCCTCCAATTTACACCACCTATGTGGGCTCTCTATTCCTCCATCTTATGCAGCACTGGATTTAGTAACCCTCAAAATGCAATATAGTAGGTCACACGTACTCCATGCACTCCTGCTACCCATATAAATGTTTAAATATGCACCTTCTATATTCCACATGGTGGGCTGAAGGTCCTGGTTGCAAGGGGCTGGTATACACATTATAGAGCATGGGAGATGCCAGTAGGTCCTCTTCTCTAGCATGTGACAAGTAGAAAGTCCTCACGTGCTCACTGAAACCTGTATCACTGTCCGCATTCTACAGCATAGCTAGGTGACAATAGTCAGACTTGTACTTGTGAGGGTGCCTATCTGACCACAGAGCCTCTCTCTTGGTCTTACTTATGTCCAGAATAGGCCACAGCACGCACACATGATCACCAGGTAGTGGGTCCAAACACTACATCTTGCTTGGGAGAACTTAAGCAGGGGTGCATGCACTCCACAGTTATACAGGTGAGCCATTCTCCATACTAACCCATGCCCATTTTGATGTTTAGCATGTGACGACATGTGGTGCGTGCCAGGTCTGACATGCCTCTTTCGATCTCTAGCATGTAAATGGAGTATTGTCGGGCAGGTCAAGCATCTTGCATGTAGCCTGTGAAGAGTGTAGTCCGTGTATGTCAGATCAGACATAACTGCTTTGCTCACTAGGCTGGGACGGGTATTATTTTGTGTGTCTGGCCAGACTTTCCTACCTCGATTTCTCGCTTGTGGACGGGTGTATGGTGTGGGTTAGATGAAACATGCCTGCTTGGATTTGTAGTCCACACAGGGCTGTGTAAATGGTCGGACATCCCTGCTTCAGCCTTTAACCTGTGAAGTTAGAAATAGTTCCTATGCTCTGTCAGACAAGTCTGCTTTAATGATCAGCCTGTATGATGTCTGTCATGCCACTTATACATTCCCCAATCTCTAGCCTGCAAAGGTTTTATTATCCTCACATACTTGTGGAGTGAGTATAGCTGCCAGAGTTCATACAGTCCTGCTCTTTTAGAGTTTTCGTATGCTATGAAGCCACTGCACATTTGTTGTTCCGCAGTTTCTTTGCTTACTGCATGTCATTTTGTGTTGACTTATGACCCGCTTTTAATTTCAGTTTCTCCTCCCTAACCCGCTTCCTTTTTCTCCATTGACAGGTCCATGCTGATGCCAGCCTGGTGTTCCCCCTCCTGGTTGCGGAGACGTTTGCACAGAGGTTCAACGATTTCACCTGCAAGAAGGAGCAGGACTAAGCGCTAACCATATCCGCTGGGTATCCAAGCCTGGGCCACAGGCTGTGAACTATAGACAGCCCGGCATACCTATGCTAGTCTACTTGCCTCCACAACTGTCTCTAAGGTCTACCTCTAGGCTGCCGCCGCTGCACGGATCTGAAGGAGCAGTTCGGACACTGGGGCATCTTGCCTGCCCTCGCTCACCCTGGACCCATTTCTTGCCGCTCAGCTCATGCGTATACTCGTCAATGTAAAACCACCTTCCAGCTGACGTTCAAACTGTGGAGCGCTGGTGAATTATGTCTGGTTTGATGAGTTACGATTGGCTCGGGGTGCTCTCCTTTTAGTGTTTACAAGCATTAGTGAAGCAAAAGGTTTTTGAACCGAAGGCTGCAGCTCCGCTCCATTGCTTATTATTGAAGCAGAATGCGCCCTTGAGCACTAGGGAGCAAAGGGGGTTTGCTTCTCTACTTCATACAGCATTTGTTCCCCTCCTGCATACACCAGATAGGTTCTCAACCCACATACTGTGGTCAAACAGAAGACATTTGTCCCTCGCAGACAAGCCATGTTGCAGCAGTTAGCCTTTGTTCTGGTGGTGCGCGCACTTGTCAAGCAGAAGGTCTTTACTCCACTTATGCACGCACTGCTGTATCAAAAGATGTTTGTTCTAATACACCAGAGCATGGGGTTTGGAAGGCCTTTATTAGGCTACCACTTGAATGGCTAAACATAAGGCCTTGGTTCTACGTCTGCATGCACTAGCGGAGAAGAAAGCCTCTAATATGCTCCTCTAGGCACGTGCAAAGAAGGCTATTATTTGTCTCCAGCATGTACTGTGAAGCAAAAGGTTTTTGCTCCAACCCTCTGGAGAATTATAAGGCACGTACTGTGCTATTGCATGCTCTGGCAACTCAGAAGGCCTTGATTCAACATCTGCATGCCCTTGTGGAGAAGAAAACTTCCATTTACTCGTACAGAAGGTTATTTTTCTCCTGCATGTACTGGTGAAAGAGAAGACCTTTGTTCCAATCCTCCGTGCTTTGGTGTATTAGAAGGCATTTATTTTGCTACTGCGTGCTCTGGCGAAGCAGAAGACCTTAGTTCGACATCTGCAAGCACTAGTAGAGTAGAAAGCCTCTAATATTTACTCGTGAAGAAGGCTATTTTTCGCCTGCATGTACTGGTGTAGCAGAAGGCCTTAGCTGTGCTCCAGAATGCATGGGTGAAGATTTATTCTTTTGACTCGAGCATGTGCTGTTGAAACCTAAGGCTTTTGTGTTGTCCAGCAAGCACTGGTTGAGCAGGTGGCCTTTGTTGCCCTCCTGCTAGCCCTGGTGGAGCCAAGGGACATTGTTCCAATTCAGCTGGTGCTGCAGAAGGCCATTGTTCTGCTTCCACATGCACTGCTGAAGCATATTTGTTCTGCTTCCTTGTACACTGTAGTAGTACAATGCTTTCGTTCTACTCCTGCATGCACAAGTCACCTGTTGCTCTTGCAGGCATTGTTGAAGCTGAATGCTTTTTGTTACACCACATATCATTGTAAAACCGAAGGCCTGTGCCTGTGCGTGATGATGATGCAATTTGTCTCATCTTGCCTTTGTGCACTGACGAAGTGGTGGAGTTTTGTCCCTTTTGAATATGCACTTATGCACCTCAATCTGTGTTCTCTGTCCATACACGACAGTGACGCAAAAGGCATTTAACCTGCGAGTAAATGTGTTTCTAAGTAATCTGCATGCCTTTGATCCTAACCTGCATTCATTAGAAAAGCATAGTCTTTTTTTTCCTGTCTGCAAGCAGTGGTGAAGCCAAAGACCTTCATTCCTCCCATACGTGCCCTAAAAGGTCTTTGTTCAATACCTAGATTTTTGCGGCAGAGGTTCCACTTTGGATAGGCTGTTATCATTCCCGGTCATGTCTTCTTCACCCCATATACCACTGGCTGTACTTGCACATGGCGCCCTTAAATCCATGTGTATTCTGTATTGACTGTCATGTTCCATCTTCAAGCGTTATCTGGCCGAGGATGGTAGGATTGCTTTAAAAGATCCTGGTTGTTTCTGAGGTGAAATGATTTAATTTAATACAATTTCCTTTGACCATGATTGTTTTGTGCCCAGGAAGCCTATAAAAGTGTCTTAAGATATGACAGAGTATGATTGCAAGCTCGGCTGTCCCTCAGATAGTGCAGAGGTAGGTGGTTGTGCAGGTGCTTGGGTGCCTGCTATTGAGGCACTATTTTTTTTATTTTGCTGCGCCCTCGATCTGTATTCTTGGAGGTCTGGCCTTAAATGACGTGTCCTTAGCAAAATCCAGAAGTTTAAGGGGGGGGCAATAACTCCACCAGCTCTATTCCAGAGTTGTCGATACTGAAATTAGGAATACCTCTTCCATGGACCTGGGAACAGCCACTGCCCATCTCAGTAAGCTGCCTTCCCTAGCTGGTGCATATTGGCAGTTTGCCTTAGCAGAAGGTATCCTAGTGCAAAATGGAGTAGAGCGTCACAGTAAGCCACCGTCTCCACCTAACCCCTCTACTTTTCTCTGGTTCGACAACATCAATCTCTCCCCAATAAAAAAAAGGACAAGGCATGACCTTAAACTGCACTTGTTCCTCCAGAGCACACTGAGGTATTTGAAGAGGCAGTGATCAGTCTAAGAACATATGTCAGATAGGATGAAATAATCCGTAAATCTGTCCATGTGAAAAATTGTTAATCCTAGCTTACTTGGCATCCAAAGAGGTAATAATCTGACCATGTTGAATGTTAAAAAAGCACAAACCTCTTGCTATTTAGATGAATGTTAATGGTATATCCCTTAGCCTTTACGGTGGGGATGCTCAAGTGAGCATGCATGTTCCACCTCTTCAGTGGTACATTCTCTTGGACATTTTGCTGCCAAAGCTGGAGAAAGACCATGTCTATGTAATAAATACTCCACAAGAGACGTCTATATGATCTTTCCCCAGCTAGTGGTAGTAAATAAGAAGCCAGTGTGGAATGTATGCCATTTGAGAACTTAGTTGCTATTAGAAGTTTTTTGTGTTTGGTATACGAGCGAACAAGTAGAGATGTCTGATGTGAAGCTGGTTCATTTTTTAAGACCATAGTATTTTATTTTAAGAGCAAGATTTCAGATTTTTGGATGTGTGCCTGATTTTTGGACAAGAGCACAGCTCTCCCATTTTTAAGTCTTTGGTTTCATTTATGTTTACTTTGTAAATGTAACACAGAACCGTCCCCACATTGAGCCTTAGTTCTGCCTCAGACATCACTCCTCAACTGCTGCCACAGGGGCTATCTAATTGGATCCTTCTTTAGGCTCCTTCGTGGCTGCAAGCCCAGCTTCATCACGAGGACACCGAGGAGTGGCCACCGCTAAAACAGAATACCAACTCAGTCGTCATCTTCATTCAACAGATGCACTTGGGACAAGTCTCTGAGCTTGACAAAGGCTGAGAACCATTTTGACTACATTTATTATCTACATCTCAGGGTAGTTTCAATTATTGATCTGTTCTGCCCTACCCCTAATGATCTTCCAGTTGCCCCTCCGTCCTCAAGAGCAGCATTGAGAATGTACCAGGAATATTTGCTGTCTTAGAATGAGCAAAGGTCGCTTAACTTTATGAGAGTTGCGGGACATAATATCTTTCATGTTTGTTCTGTAGAAGTCACTTATTGACTGTTTACTGTCAGGATGTACAATGGCAAAGGTAGCATAGTATTATTTTTTTTTAACGGATCGAAGGAGTTTTAGCTACTTTTGGTGATGCCAACTGTTTATTTGTAGGAATAGCCCTCTGCTGCCTGGAATGGCAACAGATGTTTCACACAGAAGGGATCTTTCAGAACTTATCACTCTTGCTCCTTCCCACCCTTGACCAATGAGCAAAGAGGAAGGGGAGGTTTCAAGTTTGTTACTAGTCCTGAGAACCTGATGTTTAGGCCGGAATATCTGGGAGATCCAAACACCGATATTTACGCCTTTTCTTAGTTTGTTTTATAAATATTTTTGGGTTAGTCACAGTTTACATAGATGTATATTTAAATGTTCCGGGGGTGGGAGGATTGACTGAGCGAGAGTGCAGCTGGGAAAAATTACTGTTTTCAACAGAATATATATATTTTTTTTAATCGAGTGGGCCTGGTGTTCTTTGGTTGGGGTTGAGGAGGAGAACAAAAATGGTTGCATGCTTTTCATTGATGGATGAACAATTTGGGCCAAAAAGATAATCCTTGGCAGAGCTGTTTTGGAAGCAGTGAAGTATCTGCCTCATCTCTGAACTGGAAAATGATCTTTAGTCTGGTTACATCTCGCCATATAAACTGGTGCTTCTCTGGCCTGGACCATGCAATTATCTGAATGACACTAGGCGCCGGTAACTTGTCAGAAAGTTGCCCTTTTCTTGAGTTTATGGAAAAAACTGCTGCATTATCTGACTGTATCCTGCCGCCTCCGGAATGCAATAAAGGTGCTTGTGATGCCCAGCTTAACACTGTGTGTGATCTTGTTTCGGGTGGATCGCTTCTCCCATTGGTGGGGTATATGGCATAATCTTGAATCATACTTTGGGGCCAGTTGAACTCTAGTTATATAGCAGCCTGCTGACTTACACTTGCAGTTTATGGACTTGATCGCAAAAAATACTCCTTTGATGTGAAAGTAAATTTAATAAACTTAGATTACCCAGAAGGCAAATGAGATGCAGAGTATTAAAACATCATCTGTCTTCAGCATTTCAGTTACACAGTAAAGTGCGATACCAGGAGACCGAACACACTTAACATAAGTAACTTAAATGCTCTTGATCACTATGAACATCTACATTTTATTCATCCACAAAAACTTTTGCGTTTAGAATTGCGATTTTTCTCTTTGCCAGCCAATAAAGCCCGATCTCATGAACACTGTAGAAATGTTTGATATCCAAGTCAGTATGTTTCTCTGTTTTCATTTCTCTACTACATCTTTTAGCCCTTGCTGAAAGATATCCCTGGATACTTAAAATGTCTTCCGGCATGGTTCCCAAATATTATTTTCACAGTATGACACCTAACTTGTGATTTCATTTCTCCTGTGTTGGTTCTTTCTCACAGCAGTGCATTTTTTTTTATTGGTTTTGATAACTTTATTTTACGATTCCATTTTTATCTCTCAGCGTTTTTATACATTTTGTTCCCCCCTTTGTTAAAATTGGGCTGTGGACTGTGCAAGGCTGCTTTGGTTCTGACGAGTGGCGTTGTCGTTGACTAATATAGTGACAGCACTCTTGTCTCTTGTCTGTGTGATTAATCCAGATTTTGAAATGTAACTTGGAAACCAACTCGTTATCTGCCTAAAAGCATAAATTAGCTATCTCTCCTTCCATCTTTCCAAACACGAGTGATGGGAAGGCTGAGGCCAGGTTAACTTTTAAAAAGAAAATTACCAAAAATGTGTGGTACGGTAATATTATTGGTTCATGACACATTATGGCAGAGCTTTCCAAAGTGTGTGTCCTGACACAGTACTGTGTCGCGTGCAAATGGTGGGTGTGTCGCGGGATGACACCGGTATTAACTGGCACTTAGCACATAACTGCTGCTAATTTAGAGGCATTCATTTGAAAGCTTTGTTCTCACTATGCCTCATCTATTGCATAACGTCTCCCAGTAAATGGTCTTTTAAAGGCCCTCGGGTGCAGCTGTGTGTGTGCCTGGAAAGCTGGTGTGAGGTGACAGACAGATAGAGAGAGAGACAGATAGAGGGAGGAAGACAGAGGGAGACCGAGAGGGAGGGAGAGGGAGACCGAGAGGGAGGGAGAGGGAGACCGCGAGGGAGGGAGAAGGAGACCAGGAGGGAGGGAGAGGGAGGGAGGGAGACAGAGAGGGAGAGAGAGGGAGACAGAAGGACGGAGACAGAGGGCGACAGACGGAGGGAGGGAGACAGACCGAGAGAGGGAGACAGAGAGAGAGGGAAACCATGGTAGACCGAGAGAGAGGGAGAAAGTGGGAGGGAGACAGAGGGAGACACAGGGAGGGAGTCCAGGGTAGACAGAAGGAGGGAGAGGGAGACAGACAGAGAGAGGGAGACAGGGAGACAGAGGGAGAAAAAAGGGACGGGAGACAGAGAGACGGGGAGACAGAGAGACGGGGAGACAGAGAGACGGGGAGACAGAGAGACGGGGAGACAGAGAGACGGGGAGACAGAGAGACGGGGAGACGGAGGGACGGGAGACGGAGGGACGGAGGGACGGGAGACGGAGGGACGGGAGACGGAGGGACGGGAGACGGAGGGACGGGAGATGGAGGGACGGGAGACGAAGACAGAGGGACGGGAGACGGAGACAGAGGGACGGAAGACGGAGGCGGAGGGACCGGAGACGGAGGGACGGGAGACGGAGGGACCGGAGACGGAGACAGAGGGACGGGAGACGGAGACAGAGGGACGGGAGACGGAGACAGAGGGACGGAAGACAGAGGGAGAGGGAGATCGAGAGAGACAGAGAGAGGGGGGAAGGAGACAGAGAGAGGGAGGGAGACAGAGACAGACAGGGACAGACAGAGACATAGAGGCAGGGACAGGGGCAGACAGATAGAGGCAGAGAGACGGAGAGGGAGACAGAGGGAGGGAGCTAGGGACAGATATAAGCAGGAAAATGCAGAGAGGGAGACACAGAGAGAGAGAGGGAGACAGAGAGGGAGAGAGGGAGGGAGACAGAGGGCGACACAGAGGGAGGAGGGCGACAGAGGGAGGGAGACAGACTTAGAGGGAGAGGGAAACCGTAGGAGACAGAGAGAAAGGGAGACAGAGGGAGGGAGTCCGGGGTAGATGGAGGGAGGGCGAGGTAGACCGAGGGAGGGAGTCTGGGGTACCCAGAGGGAGGGAGTCCGGGGTAGATGGAGGGAGGGCGAGGTAGACCGAGGGAGGGAGTCTGGGGTACCCAGAGGGAGGGAGAGGAAGCCAGATGGAGAGAGAGAGGGGGAGACAGACAGAGGGCGAGACAAAGGGAGGGAGACAGGGATGGAGACAGAGGGAGGGAGACAGACAGACAGAGGGAGGGAGACAGACAGTGGGAGGGAGACAGACAGAGAGAGACAGACAGGGAGGGAGACAGACAGGGAGGGAGGGAGACAGACAGAGGGAGGGAGGGAGACGGACAGACGGAGGGAGACAGACAGACAGACAGAGGGAGGGAGACAGACAGATGGAGGGAGACAGACAGATGGAGGGAGACAGACAAGAGGGAGACCGACGGAGACAGACAAAAGGGAGACAGACAGACAGACCAGAGGGAGACAGACACGAGGGAGACAGAGGGAGACGAAAAAGAGGGAGGGAGACGAAAAAGAGGGAGGGAGACAGAGAGGGAGGGAGACAGAGGCAGACAGAGGCAGAAACAGGGGCAGACAGATGGAGGCAGAGAGACGGGGAGACCGAGGGAGGGAGACAGACAGACCAATAGAGGCAGATACAGGGACAGACCGAGGCTGAGACTGAGACAGAGAGGGAGACAGAGGGAGAGAGAGAGGGAGACAGAGGGAGGGAGTCTGGGGAAACGGAGGGAAGGAGAGGGAGACAGACAGACAGACGGAGAGGGAGAGAGAGGGAGACACAGGGAGGGAGAGAGACAGAGAGGAAGAGGGACGGAGACAGAGGGAGGGAGGGAGACAGAGGGAGGAGGGCGACAGAAGAAACGAGAGAGAGGTAGACGGAGGGAGGGAGACGGAGAGAGGGAGGGAGGCAGAGAGGGAGGGAGACAGAGAGGGAGACAGACAGAGAGGGAGACAGAGAGAGTGTGTGTAAGACTGAGTAAGACGGGGAGAGAGAGAGAGGGGGAGAGAGAGAAAGAGTTAGGGGGAGGGAGAGAGACAGAGAAAGATGTGTGTATACCGGGTCTGTTGGCTCATTGGACGAAGGCATCTGCTGCAGGGGCCTGTGTTCAACCTCATGGTCTCAAATTTGCTTGAAAATGCACCATTTGCCCACTTTTATTTCAAAATTTTCTTCCGGGGGGAGAAGCCCCCAAACCTCCCTTAAGTGGTTTGGGATCGCTCGCTACATTACCTTACTGTGTCCCAAAATGATGCATCTCCAAAAAGTGTGTCACCAACATTAAAAGTTTGGAAAGCTGTGCATTATAGGGTCAGTGAGTCTCCAACGGCCAAATGTATTCTCTTTCCAAGTAACATTTCTTTGCTCCTCCAGCTTCTACTATTGATATGCACATTTAAAGAACACTGTGACTCTCTATATAGTGCTTTTAAATGAGATTTTCTGTTGGCCATCCATTTGATGCACATATGACTACTCTGGAGAGTGTTCCTGGGAAGTAGAGGGTTCCCAACTGTCTTGGTGAGTGTTTCATTATTTTTCTGGCCCTCACCCACTCCTCTTCAACTCTAAGACTTGTTTTTCCCAGACATTGCCCTTCAGTCTAGAAACAAAGCTCAAAGGCTACAAGTCACTTGGGACAGGCAATGTCAAGCAAATCCACAAGGTACATCAAAGGCCGAACACTGGAACAAGCTTTGCAGTCCGCTGATTCTCCAGACCCTGTACTGTGGCCTAAACATCTTTCAAAAGGATAGGTCTTTAACCCCTGGGCTCGTCATCAGGTAGCCTCCTCGCACGCTGATGACGAGCCCAGCTCGTCACGTAACATGCGAATCCGCAAAAGTCAGCGTGCGAGCAGAATTCCGCCCGCACGCATGCGGTTAAATTCTAACGGTATCTAGGCAATTCATTATTTCTAAGTACTGACATGTCACCAATTACGCTAATTCAATTAATGATTTCATCTCTATCACAAAATTAAGAATAACTTGTATTGAATGTATTATTGGTATACTGTGTGCCCAATCCATTACCATCATTGTATTCTCATATTACCATCACAAATGCACCAAAGAATTTACATGAACAAATATACCTTTTTAAAAAAATAAATATTTTTTGTTGTCATCAAAAGGGCAAATAACAGTGAACATAAATCATCTTGACATTTAAATGACTCAAAACCGAAAGGAGGGGGAAAAAAAAGACAGCCCTTTCATAACGAGAAGGAAAGGAGCAAGAGCATTTAAAAATAAAAAAGAAGAAAAAAAAAACAATTGCATATTACCCAACCGTATCGAGATATTGATATTACATAGATAGAGGAATACACCTCCTTATTTAATTAGTATGATGCCTCCAGAGCCAGGGGTCCCCATATTGCTTCCAACTTGACCAAGGAACGAACCCCCCCAGCTTTAGCCAGAGCGGTTTCCAGACCAAATGTTTCCCTAATAATGGTCCACCACTCGCCAATAGATGGCGGTGTCGGGGAGACCCATGCACGAGCAATAGCAAATCGAGCGGCGACCATCAAAATTGAAAAAAGTCGTGCAAGTGCTGGTTTGTCACCCTTATAGCCTCATGATTTCCAGAACTGTTAATGAGGGATCCAAACCTAATTTAAGATGGAGCCCCTGGCCTATCTTCTGCCAGTAAGCTTTCAGTTCTGGGCACGCTATGAACATACGTATAAAGGTTAGCAGCATGTATTCCCCATTCAGGGCATTTTGTCTTGTCACTAAAGTTATTTCCACGGGTCCATTTAGTTATCTTTTCAGGCGTGTAGTACAGCATGCATATCGTGCGGAATTGTTGTAATTGTAAACTCAGAGTGGACTGTATCGCCTATGTTTCCTAGGGCCTGTTTAATCACAACAGGTGTTACGCCTACCCTCAATACTTGATGTAGGAGAGTAGGGTCTGCTTCCTATGGTCACCCCCACTTTTTGCTTTTGCTTTACTGGTTTTCGACTTAGATGTGGCTGTGGGCCTGCTAATCAGACCCACAGCCCAGATGCACTCTCTCTAAATTCACACCATGTACTCTAGGTACAACCACAATTGGGAATTGGTTCACCTTATCAGCCCCTGTAGAAGTGTACCCTAGGTACTCAGGGCATAGGTGTAACCAAGGCCTACCAGGGGCTGCAGCTTGTATTATGCCACCCCTGGCTGGCCCCTCAAACTGACACAACTGGCTGATCACTCAGCTGGGGCAAGGCCGTGTAATCACCCCTTGCTTAGGTATAGTATTCCTATACCTACCCTTAAATATAGACACACAGTAACCTATAAGTCACTCCTATGGCAGGCCTTAACAATCCTGGAGGCTGAGTGCTTGGTTATGTGTGAGATGGTGCTCTAGCATGAGCTGAGCCTGTCTGCAGCTTTCGGAACCTTGTCCTTATAGCTGTTCTATGATATTGCCATACCATATACTCTTAAGTGCATTATAATCCTCGCGGTTGAATGCTAACTTTGGTTTGGCTTTATCTAAACATGTTGTGTAAGGTGTCATACGCTATATAATACTACCCCCTCGCTAATTCTGGCGACGGGGGTAGCATTCCACCCTTCTAGAGGGAGAAGACATGTTGTTGCTGACTATCCCGGTTAAAGTTAACTAGAGCCCCAGCGTCACAAAATGGACGCTGCTGCCACAGACACATGCCTGACCTCCTGCTGCTGGGAGTCCTTCCAGTCACGGAGGTTTGGACAAAAGGTTTCCTGCCTGGAGAGGTGCGAGCACCTCCCCAGACAGGACTTTGTGTATTGGGACAGGGAGGGCTGAATAGATTGAGACACTGCCTGGGGCACACTAGGTGCTCCATGCATAGTCCAGTTCAAACCGGTGCTGGGGCACTCCAGCCCTAGCTCTGGCGCGAAACTGGACAAAGGAGAGGGGGTGTAACCACCCCCCTTCCTGGTCCCACCCATAGGAGGGACCTAGTGAGTAAACCAGCCCCCTTTAGTTGTATAAAGGTAGGAGCTGACCCAGGAGACTTTAGATTTATCCTGATATCGACTTGAAATGAATCTCTGGACCCTTCGACATTCACCTGAGCTGAAGACTGAAGAATCTCCCTTGTGGCCAAGGAGTGACCACCCTGGGCAACCAGGCACCATCCAGCAACTCGACGGCTTGCTTTGTCCCCGTTCCCGCCGGAACCCGAGCACAGAGCCCGACAAGACACTGACTACCGGACCCCTCTGACCCCACTGCACGACTTCAGCACAGCTGAGCCCTGTGGAAGGCGTCGGAACCCGTGGAAGCAGGCATCTTGGAAAGTCTGCCAATTTCTAACAGCGCAGCCCCCGAGGCATCCTCGAAGCTGGGGACTGAGACACCCCGACACCGAGCTCCACCTACACCGAAGACCAGCCCGCCACACTCCACGAGATCTGCGTGGGGCCCTTCTGCTTGTGTTCTGCTCAACGCGTTGTCCCGGCTCCGATCTTGAAGTCGACCCCTCCATCTGCGAGAACCTTCGAGGGACAGCTCCTCTCCAGCACCTGGTCATCTTCGACGCCTCCTGGTCCGCGTGGCTGCAATGACAAGCTTCACGACAGCACCTGATTGCTCCTCGACGACGTCTGGTTCATCCCTGGTTCCACCCGGTCACTGGCTAGTGACCTAGACTCTGTCCCCTCTGCTTTCAGGTCTTCTTCAACTCCGATCCACCCTTGGATCCACCCGGACATCTTCCTCCTAGTCGCCTGCAGCATCTTCTTCCAAGGCTCCATAGGAATCAACGAGAAAACCCGACACACTTTGACACCTATGCACCCGAGGGTGAGGTAACGCGAGTCCTTTGGTGCTCCTGTAGGGATTGACTATCCAAGTGTCTAGTTTTATTAGTTGTGTAATCCTAGATAGACCGGAAGTGTCCTAAATCTTCATTTACTTACCTTCTAAGTTCCCATTGACTTTCTATTGACTCTCGCGTGAGTGTACTGACACTGCACGTGCCGCCTGTGGGCCTCCTACTCCTAACCTAAGGGTCAGATAGTGTAGCCCCAGCGATTCTCTAGGCCCTAGGCCTTTCCTTTTCCCGAGTCGTGGTTCTTATACCACTTACTTAGTATATGGTTTTACGCGGGCCTAAGTGTAAATTGTGCTATTTAAAGTATTCTGATTAAGTAACTTGTTATGTGCTTTGGCCTCTGATCTCATAAAGAGTTCAGAGGAGTGTGTTAGTAAATAAATACATATATACTTTATATATCCTGTGTGGTGTCCTTTCATTTGATATTCAAGGGGTTACATATGGTAAAACAGCTGGCTTTACACGCCCTCAAGAGTCTTTTAGCCTAAGAATGTTCTGTCCACGCTACCACTAGGATAGCTGGTCTATAAGGTTGACTTACAACCATCACCATAAGGGTTGTTTGGACTGGTGCAAGGTGCTCACTAGAATAGTGAACATCATATACCAGGCCAACTTCTCACATTGGTGGCAGCGGTGGGATTAGAGCTTGCTGTTGTTTTACCACTTGTAATCTTGAGATATCATTTGAAAGATCACATAGGTACCTATAGGTACATATAAAAACAAGTCTTAGTATACTTAAGTTCTACTGAACGTAGCTGTTGTAGAGCCTGGGCCTAGCACACCCTGACTACAACTCCTAGTAAGGTTCTGTAGGAAAACAAATAGTGTAGGTAGTTGCAACACCCCACCTCACTAGAAACCATGTCTTATCCAGTGAACCCCAGTGGTTCTCAGCCTGAAGAAGTAGATCCCTTGAGGACTGCTTCAAGATATGAAGCCTTAGCCTTTAAAGAATTGAGACAATTGTGTACTTCTAGAAGTCTAAAACAGGGTTTAAACCCTACCCTCAAGTTCCTGATTGAGATCTTAGAAGAGTATGATGCTCAACAGTCACCTAAGACAGGTGACACAGGTAGTGCAGATGAAGTCTTTCCCTCTACTGATGATAATACTGATACTCCTGTAACAGGAAGAAGAGGGAGTAGAAGAAGATGATTCTGATCTTGAGACAAACAGCCAGGTCCCAGTCAGAAGACTTAGCCAGGCTAACTTAAGCATACATGGGAGTCAGTATGGGCAGCCCCCATACAGACCCCCAAGTGGGCTTAACTAGGGGCAGAGAAGAGGAAGATCCCACCCCAGGGAATCTCTCCAATCTCATGCTTCAAATAGCTCTCATGGCCTTCCTCAGAGAGGGATGACCTCCCCTCAGAGAAAGGAACATGAGGCAAAGATGAGAGAAGCTGCTCTTAGGATTGAAAGACAGGAACTTGAGGTTGCCCTGGCCAAAGAGAAGCTTGCTCATGCTAGAGAGCATAGAGAGAGTGGGTTAGAACCCACTGGTGGCAGCAATATCCCTAAGGATAAAGATAGGTCCTATGAACATAGGCACCTAAGCAAGAGTGTGCCCCCCTATAAAGAAGGGGATGACATCCACAAATGGATTACTGCTTTGGAGAGGGCCTGCAAAGTGCAGGAGGTACCCCAAAGTCAGTGGGCAGCAATCTTATGGCTCTCCTTTTCTGAAAAAGGTAGAGATAAGCTCCTCACAGTTAGTGCTGGGGAGGCTTAAAACTACTCTGTCCTGAAGAGTGCTCTGATTGATGAGTTTGGCCTAATCACTGAACAGTATAGGTTGATGTTCAGAGATACCCAGAAGACACAGACTCAGGATTGGACTGATTTTGTTGATTGTGCCACTAAGGCTCTGGAAGGCTGGTTATTGGGAAGTCAAGTTAGGGACTATACAGGATTGTATAATTTGATCATGAGAGAGCACATCCTTAGCAACTGTCAAAACCAGCTTTTGCATCAGTACCTGATTGACTCTGATCTGACCTCTCCCCAAGAATTGGGAAAGAAGGCAGACAAATGGGTCAGAACCAGGATCAAGCTGAAAAACCAAAACCAAGGGGGTGATCAGAAAAAGGCAGACCAGAAGGGTAATGAGCAGAAACAAAAAGACCAGAAGTCTTCACCAGGCCCCCAAAAGGCACAGGGGGAGGGTGGCTCCAAAAAGAACAAACAAAAACAAGAAGGTCCAAAGAAGCCCTGGTGTGGATACTGTAAGTCAGTCTCTCACTGGTTTAGTGAGTGCACCAAGAAGGGCACAGCACCAACCACCATTGCCCCTAAGACAACTGTTCCCCCTAGTCCAGCTGTTAGTGGTGGTTCCCAGCAAAAGGGTGTAGTAGGGTTAACTCTGGGAACTGAGGTGGACTCTGGCCTAGTCAGAGTACAAACTCAGGCTGTTCTTGTCTGTGATGGGGACATAGCAATGTCCTCTACTGTAAGTCCCAGTAATCTGAGCAAGTACAGACAGACACCTTTTATTAATGGCAAAATGGCTCAGGCCTACAGGGACACATGTGCCAGTGTCACTATGGTGACACCAAACTTTGTGAACCCTGATCAGATCATACTAGGTGAAACCTACCTAGTGACCAACGCTAGCAATGCCACTACCTCCCATAGTATGGCAGTTGTTAACTTCTCCTGGGGAGGGGTAACTGGCCTCAACATAGTAGTTGTGAGTTCAGACCTTCCAGTAGAGTGTCTTTTAGGTAATGATCTTGAAACCTCAGTTTGGTCTGAGGTGGAGTATAGGACCCATGCAGAAATGCTGGGAATATCAGCACATGTCCTTGGTGTGACCAGGTCACAGGCCAAAAAGTGCTTACCTGAACCAGTGCTGGATCTTGAAACAATAGACCAGACACTACCCAAGAGAAAGAGGGTTGAGGCAGTGCCTTCCCCCCTGCCTCAGGTTGAGGATCAGCCCTCCCAGGAGGATGATTCTGAGATCCAAGAGGGAACTGTCCTAGAAGAGCTTGACCTGATCAGGTTGAGTTTCTTGGGACAGGGGGACCCTCAAGGGCAGATCTGAGGCAGGCACAATTAGATTGTTCCTCTCTTGAACCCCTCAGACAGCAGGCTGCTGCTAAGGCTGCTGGGAATGCTCAAGGTACCCATAAAGTGTATTGGGATGATGGGCTCCTTTATTCAGAGGCTAGAGACCCCAAGCCTGGTGCTTCCAGGAGGTTGGTTATTCCTCTGCAATTTAGGGGCTTCCTTCTTACCTTGGCCCATGATATTCCCCTAGCAGGACACTTGGGCCAGAACAAGACTTGGGACAGGCTTGTCCCTCACTTTCACTGGCCCCATATGTCGGAAGATACCAAGGAGTTTTGTCGCTCCTGTGTTACCTGCCAAGCCAGTGGCAAATCAGGCGGCACAACAAAGGCCCCCCTCATACCACTACCTGTGGTGGGGGTACCCTTTGAGAGAGTGGGGATAGACATTGTAGGACCAATGGACCCCCAAACAGCATCTGGGCACAGATTTTTACTGGTGGTAGTGGATCATGCCACCAGGTATCCAGAAGCTATTCCCCTGAGGACCGTAACAGCTCCTGTTGTGGCTAGGGCCCTACTTGGAGTTTTCCAAAGGAGGTTGTCTCTGACAGAGGTGCAAACTTCATGTCAGGATATTTAATTGCAATGTGGAAGGAGTGTGGTGTCAACTATAAGTTCACCACCCCCTATCACCCACAGTGCAATGGGCTTGTGGAGAGATTCAACAAGACCCTCAAACGGATGATAAAAGGGTTACTTGAAAAGCTGAGGCGAAGATGGGACATCCTTTTACCCTGCCTTCTGTTTGCTTACAGAGAGGTCCCACAAAAGGGGGTTGGCTACAGCCCTTTTGAGCTTTTGTTTGGGCATCCTGTAAGAGGACCTCTATGTCTTGTGAAGGAAGGATGGGAGTTACCTCTAAAAAAGCCTAAACTTGACATCGTGGACTATGTAATTGGTCTCCGCTCTAGGATGGCTGAGTATATGGAGAAGGCTTCCAAAAACCTTGAGGCCAGCCAAGAACTTCAGAAAGCTTGGCATGACCAAAAGGCTGTGCTGACTGTGTACCAGCCAGGACAGAAAGTATGGGTGTTGGAGTCAGTGGCACCAACAGCACTCCAGGACAAATGGTCTGGACCCCATACAATAGTTGATCAAAAGGGAGATGTCACCTACTTGGTGGACCTTGAGACTCCCAGAAGCCCCCACAGGGTGCTTCATGTCAACAGACTTAAAGCATTTGTCGACAGGGCAGATATGGGCTTGCTCATGGCTACAGATGAGGGGCAGGAGGAAGAGTGACCCTCTCCCAGACCTGCTTACTCAGAACCCTGATGATGGGTCAGTAGATGGTGTAGTCTTTGCAGACAGCATCTCTGAGCATCAGCAACAGGACTGCAGACAAGTTCTTCAGTCCTTCAAACATCTGTTTTCCCTGACCCCAAATCAGACAAGCTGGTGCACCCATGGGGTGGACACTGGTGACAGTCTTCCTGTCAAGAGTAAAATCTACAGGCAACCTGACCATGTCAGGGACTGCATTAGGACAGAGGTCCAAAAGATGTTGGAGCTGGGAGTTATTGAGCCCTCAGAGAGCCCTTGGGCCAGTCCAGTAGTCCTGGTGCCAAAACCTCACACCCAAGATGGTAAGAGAGAAATGAGGTTTTGTGTGGACTACAGAGGTCTCAATGCTGTCACTAGGACAGATGCCCACCCCATTCCCAGGGCAGATGAGCTCATTGATAGATTGGCTCCTGCCAAGTTCTTGAGCACATTTGACCTGACAGCAGGCTACTGGCAAATCAGACTAGCTGAGGGTGCAAAAGCCAAGACAGCATTTTCGACCCCAGGAGGACATTATCAATTTGTGGTATAGCCCTTTGGTTTGAAGAATGCACCTGCCACTTTCCAAAGGCTGGTGAATCAAGTTCGCACAGGACTGGATGACTATTGTGCAGCTTATCTAGATGATATTGCTGTCTTTAGCTCCACCTGGGAGGATCACCTGGCCCACCTGAGGAATGTTTTAGAGGCCCTGCAAAAGGCAGGTCTCACTATCAAGGCCACTAAGTGCCAGATAGGGCAGAGCAAGGTTGTGTACCTGGGCCACCTGGTAGGTGGGGGTCAGGTTCAACCACTGGAGAGTAAGATCCAGACCATCAGAGACTGGACTCCTCCAATCACCCAGACACAGGTCAGAGCTTTCTTGGGCCTGTCTGGGTACTACAGCAAGTTTGTGGAAAAACTATGGGTCCATTGTGACACCACTGAATGATTTAACTTCCAAAAAGATGCCAAAGAAAGTTCAGTGGACAGTTAGCTGTCAAAAGGCATTTGATGACCTGAAGCAGGCCATGTGTACTGCACCTATTCTGAAAAGTCCAGATTACTCCAAAGAGTTCATAGTCCAAACAGATGCTTCTGAGTTGGGTGTGGGAGCTGTACTTTCACAACTGAATATAGATGGTCAAGACCAGCCCATTTCTTTCATAAGCAGAAGGCTGACCCCTAGAGAGAAACGTTGGTCAGCTATAGAGAGGGAGGCCTTTGCTGTGGTTTGGGCCCTGAAGAAGCTGAGGCCATACTTGTTTGGCACTCACTTCAAGATTCAGACAGACCACAAGCCCCTCCTATGGTTAAATCAGATGAAGGGTGAAAATCCCAAACTTCTTAGGTAGTCCATTTCCCTACAGGGGGTGGACTTTACAGTGGAACATAGACCATGCCAATGCAGATGGACACTCCAGATATTTCCACTTAGAACGTGAAGACTCAACTGGTCAAGATTAGCTTAATGTCCCTACGTTTGGGGGGGGGGTTGTGTAGGAGAGTAGGGTCTGCTTCCTATGGTCACCCCCACTTTTTGCTTTTGCTTTACTGGTTTTCGACTTAGATGTGGCTGTGGGCCTGCTAATCAGACCCACTCTCTCACTAGATGCACTCTCTCTAAATTCATACCATGTACTCTAGGTACAACCACAATTGGGAATTGGTTCACCTTATCAGCCCCTGTAGAAGTGTACCCTAGGTACTCAGGGCATAGGTGTAACCAAGGCCTACCAGGGGCTGCAGCATGTATTATGCCACCCCTGGCTGGCCCCTCAAACTGACACAACTGGCTGATCACTCAGCTGGGGCAAGGCCGTGAAATCACCCCTTGCTTAGGTATAGTATTCCTATACCTACCCTTAAATATAGACACACTGTAACCTATAAGTCACTCCTATGGCAGGCCTTAACAATCGTGGAGGCAGAGTGCTTGGTTATGTGTGAGATGGTGCTCTAGCATGAGCTGAGCCTGTCTGCAGCTTTCGGAACCATGTCCTTATAGCTGTTCTATGATACCATACCATATACTCTTAAGTGCATTATAATCCTCGCGGTTGAATGCTAACTTTGATTTGGCTTTATCTAAACATGTCGTGTAAGGTGTCATACGCTTTGGAATACTACCCCCTCGCCAATTCTGGCGACGAGGGTAGCATTCCACCCTTCTAGAGGGAGAAGACTTGTTGTTGCTGACTATCCCGGTTAAAGTTAACCAGAGCCCCAGCGTCACAAAATGGACGCTGCTGTCACAGACACAAGTCTGACCTCCTGCTGCTGGGAGTCCTTCCAGTCACGGAGGTTTGGACAATTGGTTTCCTGCCTGGAGAGGTGCGAGCACCTCCCCAGACAGGACTTTGTGTATTGGGACAGGCAGGGCTGAATAGATTGAGACACTGCCTGGGGCACACTAGGTGCTCCATGCATAGTCCAGTTCAAACCGGTGCTGGGGCACTCCAGCCTCCGCTCTGGCGCGAAACTGGACAAAGGAGAGGGGGTGTAACCACACCCCTTCCTGATCCCACCCATAGGAGGGACCTAGTGAGTAAACCAGCCCCCTTTAGTTGTATAAAGGTAGGAGCTGACCCAGGAGACTTTAGATTTATCCTGATATCGACTTGAAACGAAACTCTGGACCCTTCGACATTCACCTGAGCTGAAGACTGAAGAATCTCCCTTGTGGCCAAGGAGTGACCACCCTTGGCAACCAAGCACCATCCAGCAACTCAACGGCTTGCTTTGTCCCCGTTCCCGCCGGAACCCGAGCACAGAGCCCGACAAGACACCGACTCCCGGACCCCTCTGACCCCACTGCACGACTCCAGCACAGCTGAGCCCCGTGGAAGGCGTCGGAACCCGTGGAAGCAGGCATCTTGGAAAGTCTGCCAATTGCTAACAGCACAGCTCCTGAGGCATCCTCGAAGCTGTGCACTGGGGACTGAGACACCCCGACACCGAGCTCCACCTAAACCGAAGACCAGCCCTCCCCACTCCACGAGATCTGCGTGGGGCCCTTCTGCTTGTGTTCTGCTCGACGCGTTGTCCCGGTTGCTGGCCAGTTGGCTAGTAGCCCTGTGGCGACGATCCTTTTTGAAAATCCATTGCTGGTCTGGTTGCTCCAGACTGGCACTTGCTTCCCTGAAAAGGTGAAGTACCTCAGACCCTCCTGGTCTGCACCAGAACCTCTTTTGTGTATCCTGCGTTGGTTGCCTTTGCTTAGGCTTGTTGGCTCCGATCTTGAAGTCGACCCCTCCATCTGCGAGAACCTTCGTGGGACAGCTCCTCTCCAGCACGTGGTCGTCTTCGACGCCTTCTGGTCCGCGTGGCTGCAACGACAAGCTTCACGACAGCACCTGATTGCTCCTCGATGACGTCTGGTTCCTCCGTGGTTCCACCCAGTCACTGGCTAGTGACCTAGACTCTGTCCCCTCTGCTTTCAGGTCTTCTTCAACTCCGATCCACCCGGAAATCTTCCTCCTGGTCGCCTGCAGCATCTTCTTCCAAGGCTCCATAGGAATCAACGAGAAAACCCGACACACTTTGACACCTATGCACCCGCAGCCCGTGGGTGAGGTAACGCGAGTACTTCGGTGCTCCTGTAGGGATTGACTATCCTAGTGTCTAGTTTTATTAGTTGTGTAATCCTAGATAGACCGGAAGTGTCCTAAATCTTCATTTATTTACCTTCTAAGTTCACATTGACTTTCTATTGACTCTCGCGTGAGTGTACTGACACTGCACGTGCCGCCTGTGGGCCTCCTACTCCTAACCTAAGGGTCAGATAGTGTAGCCCCAGCGATTCCCTAGGCTTTTCCTTTTCCCGAGTCGTGGTTCTTATACCACTTACTTAGTATATGGTTTTACGCGCCCCTAGGGCCTAACTTTAAATTGTGCTATTTAAAGTATTCTGATTGAGTAACGTGTTATGTGCTTTGGCCTCTGATCTCATAAAGAGTTCAGAGGAGTGTGTTAGTAAATAAATACATATATATTTTATATATATCCTGTGTGGTGTCCTTGCATTTGATATTCAAGGGGTTACATATGGTAAAACAGCTGGCTTTACATGTCCTCAAGAGTCTTTTAGCCTAAGACTGTTCTGTCCACGCTACCACTAGGATAGCTGGTCTATATGGTTGACTTACAACCATCACCATAAGGGTTGTTTGGACTGGTGCTAGGTGCTCACTAGAATAGTGAACATCATATACCAGGCCAACTTCTCACACTTGACTCCAACGAATCGCAAATTTTTCACTTCGGTCCAGCCTGAGATTATACTGATGTTTGTACATATCACCAATTAGGGACTTAGTTTTTTCTCCGTACAGGCAGTCCCAGATCCTAGAATGAGTTATCGCGTTCAACGCCAAGTTTTTCCCCAGGTAATCCCTGATCTGCAGATACTTAAAAAAGAAATGGATGGGTTGCTTATAATTAAGTTGTAAACCTTCAAATGACTTAAGCCTGCTCCCATCATACAGATCGCCTAAACATATAATCCCATACTTGGACCAGGATTTACAAGCATGGTCATGGAACACCTCAGGAAACATAGGGTTCCCCCACAATTGGAGCTTATTATGAAATAACAATAATTTGCCTCTGGCAGCCATAACCCGCCATATATAGATACTGTCCCTGACTGTCTTAAACCTAACTCGCTTAAAGTCTGGTCAACTTTAGCTGATATCTTAACTCCCAGATAAGTCACTGTAGTGCATACACCCATAATTGGAGATTCAGGTTTCAAATTAATAAGTACTTGCGTTTTATTGACGTTTAATTTAAACCGGAAACAGCCCCAAACTTAATTGCTTCTTTCTCGATAGCTGTGACAGCCTTGACTGGGTTAGTTGTAAAAATTGCGATATCGTCTGCGTATGCCGTGATCTTGAGCTTAGTTATCTCAGATACTGTTTTATATGTGTACAAGCTAGCAAAATACGAATAAAAGGCTATATGTATAGAGCTAATAATAGTGGGGAGAGGGGGCAACCATGCCTAGTACCGCGAAAAATACCAAATGGAATTGAGTATGAAACTGAATAAGCCAGCTTAGCTTAAGGTTTATAATATAGGGCTTGCACCCCCTGCCTAAACTGCCCGCCAAGGCCGAGTGTAGTCAGCGTGACCCACAAGAAGTCCCACCCGACCCTGTCAAAGGCCTTTTCGGCATCTAGGAGAATCATACCAAGACCCTTCAGCATCTTCTCAACAAAGTTAAAGGCCCCAACGGCTATGTTGACATGAGCGGTAGTATCTCTGCCAGGAATAAACCCATGTCGATTTTCAGATACTAATCCTGGCATCATTGGGGAAAGGCGGCTTGCCAAGATTTTCAAAAAAATCTTGGCATCCGCGTTTATGAGGGAGATGGGTTGGTATGATCCGCACTCTGTAGGTGGTTTGCCTTTCTTAAGAAAGAATACTATCCGAGTCATATTCCCTGACTCTGGTATCCTCCCACTTGTACCAACATAGTGAATAACCATGCTAAATGGTATGAGATATACACTTTTAAAAACCTTGTAAACTTCTATGGGTATGGAGTCTTCCCCTGCGGCTTTCCCCTAAGGCTGTGCCGATATAGCAGTCTCAATCTCTTCCAGCAATACTGGGCTGTCTAATAAAGCTGCATCCGCCTCGCTCACAACTGGGAGGTTGCTGTCTGCAAGATACTGTGCCATGTCATCTTTGTCAGGTGCAGAAGTGTATGAATAAAGTTTCTGATAAAATAAAGAAAACTGTTCTAGAATAGTTGAAGAATGAGTATGTAAAATACCATCTGCACCCTTTATAGAACTTATCTTAGTTTTAGCCTTCGCTTCTGCTGCCTGATAAGCCAGGATTTTGTCAATTTGCTCACCATATTCGTATTGCTCTATGCGTTATTCATTGTATCTAGCCGCTATTTTTTCCCTAAAATACTTTTTACTGCCATTCTTGCGTCTATTAGGGGAAAAAGCAAATAATCCTGAGCACTCTGGTTTCGCCCTACAGCCTCAGCATGTTGTTTTTCGATGTCACGTAAGGCACAGACCAATATCTCCATGTCGCTTTTCCGTTTTGTTCTGCTGCCATATGTATTGTTGGGTAATGCCTTTGGCAAAAGCTTTCATCGTATATCAGACGATCAGCGGGGATGCTGCCCAGTATTTTCCTTGAAAAACACCTCTAGCTGTTGTAAAATATTGGACACAAATTCACTATCTGTAAGCAGATACCTGGGAAAAGAAAATGGTCTCACTGTTTTACTCTCAGCTGTGGCGAAAAAGATAGTAAAATGGGGTTGTGATCTGATGTGACCCAGGGGCATATTTCCATGTCTAAATCTCAGATTAAGCTATCAGAGACCCAAGCCATATCGATTCTAGAATATGACTTGTGGGAGGCTGAGTAGTACGTATACCCCGGGATAGCTGGATATACGTGTCTCCATACATCTTTTAGGGACTGAAGTCTCGCCATTTCTAATATTGCCGCCCGGGTCCTTTGCATTCTAGGAGTACCCCCCTTTCTCATTGAGTCAATGCTATAACCTATAACGCAGTTGAAGTCAACCATGATCAGCCGCTCCCCACCCCAGTTCAACAATTCGAGATTGAGAGAATCGAAAATGACAGGATCATCTAAGTTAGGCCCATATACTGAGCATAGTACGTATTCTTTGCCACGTATTGCAAGCTGAGCCAGTGCCCAGCTCCCTCTCTGATCCGCCAATGTCCTACCTATTTTACAAACAAACCTCTTGTCCTTTAATATGGCAGCTCCTTTTATGGTTTAAATCTTTTATTATTTTCATCAACATAGAAAAAACAAAGAGACCACAGTTGCTTTCGGGTATATTCGTGCTGAGCCATCTATAGGGAGCCCTTCCCATGCGTAAGGTAGTGGCCATACAAACAAAGTCGATTGGGCAGTGGCTGCAGCTCCTTTTATAGATATAGTTTGTGTAGTGCAGACAATTGTTTCATATCCCAGATGTTTGAGCAAATTTTGATCTTTGTAGGCCAAGTGAGTCTCTGTGATTAAAACTATATGTGGTTGGTACATTTTTGCTCCTCCCGCATTAATTGCTGCTTGTTTGCACTATTGAGACCAGCCAAATTCCATGACATGCATTTAACCCTCGCCACAATAGACTGTATTCCTTTCCAGAAAGTCCCTTTTACCTATGATGAAGAATAACATTAGAGCTCTTGCAAAATAATCTAAAACACAATATCTAATAGTTGTCCCCTTGCCATAACCCTGAAATGCCCCAATGATGACTTTTTTTGCCCCGCTAAATACCTCCCAAACCCCCTCTGTCCCAAAGGACCCCTATAAACCCACCCCACTCCCTGTCCCAAAAAGGAAGAATCCTCCCCCTTAGCCTGCTGCCGCTGGCTGGGCAGCACATCAGAACCGCACCCGCTACAGTGGCCGCTCCCACACCTTGAATAGACGATACGATAGGAAAAGGAAAGAAAAATAGATTATAAGAAAAATGGGTGTGTGCTCCAAGTCCAAAACCAAATCACGTCCTGCGCTCTCTTTTAAATTTGGACTGATGGAGCATGTTCCCCTTATGCTAGGTCTTCTTTAGTGGCTTCTGACCAAGTCGGAGTCCGAAACCGATTCCAGTTCTGCGCTCTCTATTAGATTAGGACTAGTGGAGCATATTCTGTCCTTTTATACTAGGTCTTCTTAGCAGCTTTAGTTTGCCACTTAACAATTGCTTGTTTAGCTTCCTGGTCATCAGTAAAGAAATGAGTACAAC
Organism: Lissotriton helveticus; assembly: GCF_964261635.1. Classification (NCBI taxonomy): domain Eukaryota; kingdom Metazoa; phylum Chordata; class Amphibia; order Caudata; family Salamandridae; genus Lissotriton; species Lissotriton helveticus. The sequence continues at coordinate 1,737,239,764 of NC_136057.1, read as the reverse complement.
CCTCTTTAAAAACCTTTAAGCATGCTGGTTCTTGAAGGTAGACTTGCGCGTGAGAGTCTTTAACCGATCAATTATCTGGCGTAGTTTCCAATGCCTGTCCATCGTTATTTTACAAAGGTCAGATCTGACAAAGAAAGTAACTGATTTGCCTGTTACAGGGGAGTTAGGTTGGGCTTTCGAAGTAACCGCATGTCTGAGCAAGAGTTCCCCAAGTAAAATCAGGAACGGACGGGGATATGGACCCCCCCCTGGTTATGCTGACCCAGTGGGAGTCTGTGTGATCTTTGCAACTGAGAGCCCGAATCCCAGTCGAGTAAGTCAGGGAATGCCTTCTGGAGCAGACGCACCATATATAACCTACGATCTGTGCCTTCTGGAATGCCAAATAACCGAAGGTAATGTCGGTGTTGGCGATTTTCCAGATCTTCTAGCTTAATCTGGATACCTGAGATCTGAGTATCATGTTTCTGTGCCAAAGTATCTGAGAGTAGCCAATTGCTCAGTTTCCCCAACTCTCTGTTGTAACTCAGTCATGTCCCTTGTGAGTACTTCGATTTTTGCTATCTTTTCTTGCCGTGTCTGTTGCATCATATTGTTATCTGATATAGCCTGCATATAATGCTCTTGAGCTTCTGATCTTTGATCCTTCAGGGACTGTAATATCAAGCCTAGTACAGGCTCTGTGTCCTCTAGAGAGCTAGCTGCTGGTTGCTTAGGTGGCTGCTCCCTTATATTAACAGGGTTCAGTACGAACATCAGAGATTGATCTGCCACTGAGGAGGACACCTGCTTAGAGCTATCTCCGCTCTCCACTCTGTTCTCTCCGGGATACCCACTTGTCGTGCAGCTCTCTGTTGGGCTATTGCCTGTTATTCGAGATACCATGGTCTTAACCCCCCCCCCCCCTCGCTTGTACTCATTTGCAGAGGGGGCTATTATCCAAATTGCCTTTCCCACGTGTAAGTGCCGTGTTCTGCCGCGCCATATTCTGCCATGGATTGTCAGGCCCATGAGGTGTTTTCTTTGTTTTAACTTTGGCCTTCACTTTTTTTCCCTGGAGGTGTTTTAGAAAGTTTAGCACAAGTCTACTATTTCCTCATTGTCAATGAAAAATACAAGCTCTTCACTCTACTCTTCACCTGCTTCAATACCCATAGCCGTCAGGTTGTCAGCTCTCGAGTCTGCGCCCACATCTGCCAGAGCTAGTGGCCCCTGTTTAATACCTTCATCATTCAGCCTGACAGTACTTGACTGAGCATCTACATCGCCTTCTACATCACCCACACAGCCCAAGGTATTGCCGTCGGGCAGACTGCCAGCCCGTTCTGTCAGCCGTTGATTTAGCAGTTACTAAAGACTGGTTAACAGCATCAACTGATGCTAAGAGCGCCTGGGCTTGCATCTGAGCTGTAAGCATCTTCGTTTGGACGCCCTTCACCCCGCAGCCCGTCTCAGCACTGCCGCCCAGGTTGCCACTAACTGTCGCTGGCTTAGGCGTTTCTTTAGCAACATTGTAGCAAACCAGGATAGCCTCCAATAGCGCTTCGGTTAACTTGTTGCCTGTCAATTGTTCATTAGCAACCCCAGTAGAAAGAAGCTCCGCTGCCTTCCCCGATTGAAGTAATCGCAGAAGCTTCTTACCTACTACTGATGCATTGGTTTTATCCTCGTTACTGCCTGCCGCTGTAGTATCTGTATTGACCCTTTAGATGGCTACAGGAACTCGTCCAGCCGTGGGCTTCTTGGGGCAGTTTTTGGCTGCGCCATGTCTCTGCTAACAGCGAGCTTCAGAGCTACCGACAGGAGCAGTCTTGACCAGTAAAGTGCTGACCTGCGTCCGGAGCTCCAGCACACCAGCCGAGACGCAAGCAGCCAGCGTCCAACCTTAGCCACTCCAAATATCCACATTCGCTTAGAGTTTTACAAGTTTTCACAGGCTGTCCAGTAAGTGACTTGCTCCCACTATTGTCCGTCAGTATTCCACGAGATAATTAGGCATTTTTTGCAAATTTAGCACATGGAGTGGCAGGGTGTGTGGGGAAGCTCCGCCGTGCCGCTGTGGTATGTGGCGACGTCAGTCCGCCATCTTGCTCTTTTCAAAGATTATTAAAAACATCCTAACCAAGAAATACTACTCATGCATACTTAAACTAATCATTATTGGTGATGGGAGAGTTTAAGCTAATGTGACTTCCTCATTTATAGAGCAAAACACTTTTGATTGCACTTACAAGATGACAGTCCTCTTACTCCGGTCAGGCTTCAGATTTTGAAGATGTCAGACGGCATAGGCTGCACATTGGCAACAATTATTTTTAGGTAGTTCAAGAAGAGAGCCTGGATTAAATGTACTTCACGGCAGGGAATGGTGCGGGAAGGAAAGTGTATGGGGAGGATGTGGCGTAACGGCAAGAGCTACCAACTTTGGAACTGGGGAACCAGGTACGAGTCTCAGAGTTGGCTCAACATCCTGTGATTCTGGGCAAATCAGTTAATCTACCCGTGCCTACCAAAAATGAATGTGTCCTTGTGTAATGCAACTAGTGCTCATGTAAAGTGCTCCAATACCTTCGGTTCGAGTTTGTGCTATATAAAACTGCAGAGAAAAAAAAACATTAAATAGTGCAGCACCAGATTTACTAAGAGCTGCTTGCTGTTGTCATTGGTGGCGATCATGTTAAATCTGCCTGTCCTGCGTCATGCAGAGCTCACACGCTAGCATTAAGGCAAGTCTGCACTTCCTAGAGTAGGCTTTGACATAGAAGTGCAAACACTCCAATTCAAATGCCTACGTGAAGGCACCAGCACAAATAGCAGACATATAAGATATGTGCGTCAAGGTAAACCACATGTTACATGTAGGCATGTCAGGTGATATACTTGTGCGAGACCTGCTGTCACGACCTGACCTAGAGCACAGCAAAATTAAATTTACACTATCTTTTCACAGTTAAACATTGGATCATTAAATAAACCAATGAGTCTTCATACTTTTGTCACTTAGTACTTATATTTCATAAGCACGTCTCGCACCTTCTATTCTGAGATTGAGAAAACCTAGGGATAGGCAGCCCTATGACACCTAAGAGCACGCTATAGTAGGATATAATTAGTGAAAAAGCGTTTCAAACAAGTACACTCATTAAAATAGGTGTGCTAGTGATTGACTTCAATACTATTGATTACGTTTAACTGACCCACTTTTCGCCAGCACCCACCAACCACTAATATGGCATTGTTTGAAAGTATTGCCAGCACCACAGAAAACCGCACAGAAACAAAAGTATACACCAATGAACAAGCCACGGAGATTTATGCTCTCATCAAAGCCACTAAAACTTTCGAATCTCACCAAGGCTCTACAATTTAACAATTAAGGCATTTGGATTTCATAATGCGCCTTGAACTCAATCAGAGGCTTCATGCGACGACGCTTATTCAAGATCATAAGCACCAATGCATCCCCAGAGGTTTAAGGTTGGCAATCAAACCTCTTCTCTTTCGCTTACAGTACAACAATTTATGGATAAATGGCATGCAGTACTCAATACGTGCTCTCTTGATCTAATTATTTTAATCATAGAACTATCCAAGTCAATCAAAGAATTAGAGGAAGAGATTTTCAACACACAAAGAGATTTATCGGCATGAATGGACAACGATGAATGGAGGAAACACCTGGAAGAAATCAACATCAAACTTGAAAGCTACGGAAATGATCTGCTCGAACAGAAATTAAGAAAATTTAAAAGGGGTACAATAGATTATTGTTTAAACGAAGTCTACACGTGGGCCGAAATGTACACCCAACGTCGTCCGTCTAAGAAACAATTCACCTCATCAGAAGAAAGCGTAGTACCTGACCGTGAACTAGCAGTGACCAGACTACCTTTACAAACAGAAGATACTGGAGCACCATCAACCAGCAGACAGGAGAAAAGTGACACCACACAACAACGTCCTACAACAGACACAGAATCTTTTTTATCCAAGGGACAACCACCAGTACAACCACCGTATCAAACAGTCCAAAAAAACTGTGGAATCGCACAAAAAAACAAGGAGAGGACAAACCAAAAGGAAAAGGGAAAGCCAAACTTGAAGAGCCAAAGAACATAGTAATTGACATTTCCTCAATAGAATTGTCCAACAAGCAAATCAATGTTTTAAACAAAGGTACATCATTTGTTACCACTTACAACACCAATCTACCGGAAACTGAAATAGCGTTCTTCAAGTTCATGCGCACGATTAAACTACGACATTTCTTTGAAAATGTGATTCCAAAACAGAATCCCACAGAAGCAAAAGAATACATTGAATTCAAATCAAAAAGTACATTTACTGCACCCACTTCTCATAAGACCATTGATCTTTTTGAAACCCTAGTTCTTCAAGATCTCCAAACGTTAAATTTTCAAACATCCAGAAAATCCAACTTTACGAAAGAAGAAAGGAGAATACTGCAAAAGTTATCCAACACACAAGAATTAACGTTTAAATGCGCTGATAAGGGTGGCACCCTTATCATTATGGATACTTCATATTATCACCGGAAAGTGGAAGAACATCTCACCGATGAATCTACTTATCTTAAATTGGACTCAGATCCTACTCAAGAAATTGTCAAAACACTTGAACTAATATTAGAACATGCTCACACCATGGATTGGATCTTGGCAAAAACTAAACCATATCTGACCAAAAACAACCCGAAGCGGCCCCGTTTATACATGCTACCCAAAATTCATAAAAATCCGACAGGCTCTCCCTTCAGACCCATCGTGTCTGACGTAGGGTCTATTTTTGAACCAATAGGCAAATACAATGATCAGTTTCTACAAAGGTTTGTGACAACCTGGAAGACCAACATCAAAGGTACCACATATTTTTTTTAACCATTTGAACAACTTAAACACTGCAGAAAGTCATCAGTGGATTCTATGCACTATTGACGTAACGTCCCTCTACACCTTAAAGAAGGGATGGTGGCAATAGAATGGGCTCTATTACAAATGGACCAAATTGGAGCCAACAAAGTTTTCCTGCTTGAACTACTGGTGTTTTGCCTCCAACACAGTTACTTTCATTTTGAAGATGATTTTTCATTTACAAATAAGTGGCACAAGTATGGGATTTGGGGGAGCTCCAACATATGCCAATATTTTTATGGCAGCTTTTGAAGAACAACACATTCTGAGCACCCAAGAATGGAAGCAAGAATTGGTGATGTACCGTCGTTTTATTGATGACACCTTCCTTATATGGTAGGGCACTGCAATATCCCTTCTAGAAAACATCAGGAGTCTGAAGAATCAAAACAGCAGGATCAAATTCACACATCACACAAATCAAAATGAAATATCATTTCTGGACGTAATGATTAAAAAAGAGAACAACATCATCCACACACAGACATTCGTTAAACCAACAGATCGCAATAACACCTTAATGTACCAAAGTTTTCACTCACCACAATTAATCAACAATCTTCCATTTTCGCAAATGCTCCGAAGTAGAAGAATTTCATCTACAGCAGAGGCGTACCAACAAGATCTTGACCGTTTGCAGAAAAGATTTCAAGACAGATGTTACCCCCAAGAGTGCATTGATAAAGCAGAAGCACGAGCTGCAACCATTAGCCAGACAGACCTACTTAAACCCAAATCCAAGCAAGTGATCAACAATCGGAACGTATTTGTATCCAAATTCTCGACCAGATCTCCGAGCATCAAAAAAATAATTATGAAAAGATAGGAACTGCTCCAAAAGGAAAATGATATCAATCACATCTTCAGAGAACGACCCATATTTGCATATACAAGAAGTCGCAACCTTAAAGAAATGTTATCTATCTATAGGAAAAACGGAAATAAAAATAAAAATCAGAATAGGAGAACACAAAAGTATGATTCGTAACAAAAAATACCAACTCTAATCTTGTTCACTGGCTCAAACATCAACATAATATTGCCCAAGTTCGATTCATGGTGATTGAAAAAATAACCAGCCAAGAGGGAGGAATGCCAGCCAGCATTTATCACAACGAGAAGTGCTATTAATAAAGAAATTCCAAACCATGGAATCCTTTGGTTTAAACGACAAAATAGACCTTAGTTGTTTTTTGTAAAGATCAGCCCTGCTCATATCATAGATTACACACACGCAATTCCACAAGCATCATCCAGAGGTGTATGTAAACCGTATTTATTGGAGCAAGACATCCGTTGTAATAGTATTGTTGTGCATGTATTCATGACGATTTTTTTTTATCAATGAGCTTGTTCAACATAGTACACTGAAAACATCTACTCTGAATGCAAGGATGAGTGTTCGTTTATGTCACTTTTACTCCAGCTTTGTTCTTCATTTTCCGTTTCATTATTTTTTATTATTTCTTCCCCTTTAGGAGAGCTCTTTTTTCTTTGTTTTCCTTCTTAGTGTGGTATCTACGTGTCAATCACAATCTACACTCCAACATGCCCCCATGTTGCTAGTTCTTTCGTCCGGGCGGCGTTTGATTAGTCCTATGTTTATGGTCAGTCACGTGCACGCCACGTTTGAATCACTTAAAAGTTTGCGTTCATAGGGGCAGATTTATGAGGCCCTTGTGCCTCTTTGCGCTGCAATTGCGTCACTTTATTTGACGCAACGGCGGCGCAAACAATGCACCCTATTTACAACATGACGCATCTAGGAGATGCGTCATGTTGTAAAGCCCTGCGCCATCAGGAGGCGTTCCTGCGCAGGGGGGGGCGTTCCTGCGCAGGAACGCCTCCTAAAAGTGGCTGAGTGAAATCTATAAGATTTCACTCAGTCACTTTCTGGCCAATGCTGCGTCAAAAGCCTGCGCCTGCTTGAAGCAGGCGTAGGTCTTGACGCAGCATTGTTAAGATGGGGCACCCCCGAGCCTTGCTGGAGCTGCGTCGCGCTTGCGACGCAACTCCAGCAATGCGCCACCTTAACGGCACAGATGCGTCACGCATCTGTGCCGATTTTGCCCCATGTTGCGCCGCATTGTAAATGCGGCGCACCATGGGTGGCGGAGCTGTGGCGCACATTAACTGGCGCATCCCTGGGGATGCGCCAGTTAACATAAATCTGCCCCTTGGTCTTTTTCACTAAGCAACCTCTACGCGTTTGTATACATCCGGCAGAAAGATTTACGGCAATATTCTTTGTTGAAAAGGTGAGCCAGCACTCTGGTTTTACACAGTGTCTTAGCGTTACCGTTTCATTCCAGATTCCATGCGGTTAAGTTGTAACGGAGCCCTTCTTTGTTGTAGGCTCCTGTTACGGTGTACAGACAGGTTCATTCAGGTATTGTTGCACTTTTTCTTTTGCGTATGTCTCGGCTTCATGGCTGCTATTTAGGACTTTAATTTCTAGAACCCTTTGTTTTATTTATTTTTTAGAACTTTGCAGCTCAATGCCAAGTACAGCATCATTTCACCTTGTTGTTTTGGCACAGGTCGGCTATCTCAGTGTTCCCGCACATATTCGATGTCTTATACTCACGTTGCATTATGGCTTTCTTCAGATATGTCCGGCACTACCCTGTCTTTTTCGACTAACGAGCACGTTTTGCACCAACCACTTGCCTCAGTGTTCTAGGTAGCTCGTCTTTCACTTTTTTCGACACAAACAAGCTTACTTCACATTGCAACCTGCTCACCCTGATGCTTCTAAATGCGTGATTGAATGCATGCGGATCACTTCTACATGATCACAGAATTTCCCATGAGATTCGACAGTGTTCGTGGCTATGTTTACTTTTTATGACATCATCATGTATTGAAGCAAATGTATTGACATGGTTCTATGAATGTTTTCTCATCTACAGTGGCCCCTGAGGAAGGGACTACATGTCCCGAAATGCATCGGGCCAGTCTGCAACCATCGTATTCTCCGATGGATTTCTACTAATGTGCTGCACAATTATATGATGTTAATGATATGCAAAGCTTGAGGTACCATGTCATGAAGAAATGACTGTATGATGTAGAAACAGAATTCATTTGTATTTTGCTTTGCAGATCACTGTATGATTATCAATTGAGAACTTATGAAATATAAGTAATAAGTGACAAAAGTACGAAGACCCATTGGTTTATTTAGTGATCCAATGTTTAACTGTGAAAAGACAGTGTAAATTTAATTTTGCTGTGGTCTAGGTCAGATCGTGACAGCACGTCTCGCACCTTCTATTCTGAGATTGAGAAAACCTAGGGATAGGCAGCCCTATGACACCTAAGAGCACGCTATAGTCAATCAATCAATCAATCAAGACATTTATAGAGCGCACTACTCACCCGTAGGGTCTCAAGGCGCTAGGAGGGGGGGGTGCCGCTACTGCTCGAACAGCCAGGTCTTGAGCTTCTTCCTGAAGGAGAGGTGGTCTTGGGTCAGGCGCAGGTCGGTCGGGAGGGAGTTCCAGGTCTTGGCGGCCAGGTAGGAGAAGGACCTTCCTCCTGTTGTCGCTCTTCGGATGCGGGGGACGGCGGCGAGGGCGTGGCTGTTTGATCTGAGGTGGCGCTTGGGAGCGTAGAAGTTGATTCGGTTGTTGAGGTAGCTCGGGCCTTGGTCGTGTAGGGCTTTGTGTGCGTGGGTGAGGAGACGGAAGGTGATTCTTTTGTTGACGGGGAGCCAGTGCAGGTCTCTCAGATGTCCGGAGATGTGGCTGTTTCGTGGGATGTCGAGGATGAGTCTGGCTGAGGCGTTCTGGATCCGCTGGAGTCTCTTCTGGAGCTTGGCGGTGGTTCCGGCGTAGAGGGCGTTGCCGTAGTCCAGTCGGCTGGTGACGAGGGCCTGGGTGACAGTCTTCCTGGTCTCGGTGGGGATCCACCAGAAGATCTTCCGTAGCATGCGCAGGATGTTGAAGCATGACGAGGAGACGGCGTTGACTTGTCTGGTCATGGAGAGGGAGGAGTCCAGGATGAAGCCCAGGTTGCGTGCGTGGTCCGTCGGTTTGGGTGCGGTGCCCAAGGCGGGGGGCCACCAGGAGTCGTCCCAGGCGGAGGGCGAGGAGCCCAGGATGAGGACCCCCGTCTTGTCTGAGTTCAGTTTCAGGCGGCTGGTCGTCATCCACTCGGCTACATCTCTCATCCCTTCGTGCAGGTTGGCTCTGGCGGCGGCGTGGTCGTTGGTCAGGGAGAGGATCAGCTGGGTGTCGTCGGCGTAGGAGATTATGTTGAGGTTGTGTTGGCGTGCGATGGCCGCGAGGGGGCTCATGTAGACGTTGAAGAGGGTGGGACTCAACGAGGATCCTTGAGGGACGCCGCAGATGACTTCGGTGGCCTCTGACTTGTATGGTGGTAGGCGGACTCTCTGTGTTCTTCCGTCAAGGAAGGAGGTGATCCATTCCAGTGCCTTCTCCTGGATTCCGATGTTGCCGAGGCGCTGCACTAGGGTGCGGTGGCAGACAGTGTCGAATGCCGCGGAGAGGTCCAGGAGGATGAGGGCCGCTGTTTCTCCGTTGTCCATCAGGGTTCGGATGTCATCGGTGGCAGCGATGAGGGCGGTCTCGGTGCTGTGGTTGGCTCGGAAGCCCGACTGTGAGGGGTCGAGGGATCCATTCGTCTCGAGGAAGGCAGCCAGCTGTTTGTTGACGGTCTTTTCGATGACTTTGGCCGGGAACGGGAGGAGCGAGATGGGACGGTAATTCTTGAGTTCGGTGGGGTCCGCTGTAGGTTTCTTGAGTAGAGCGCTGAGTTCTGCGTGCTTCCAGCTCTCAGGGAAGGTGGCGGTGTCGAAGGAGGTGTTGATAATGTCCCGTAGGTGGGGTGCGATGACAACGTCGGCCTTGTTGAAGACGTGGTGAGGGCAGGGGTCGGTCGGAGATCCGGAGTGGACGGAGTTCATTGTGCGGATGGTGTCTTCGGTGCTGATTGGAGTCCAGGCGCGGAGGGTGGTGGTGGGTGGCGTTGTTGTGGTTGTGGCGTGCGTCGGTTGGATGCTGAAGCTGTTGTGTATGTCCGCGATCTTGTTGTGGAAGTAGGAGGCGAGGGAGTTGCAGAGGTCTTGCGACGGGGTGATGTCGTTGTTTCCGGCGTTGGGGTTGGAGAGCTCTTTCACGATGTAGGACATAATTAGTGAAAAAAGCGTTACAAACCAGTATAATCATTAAAATAGGTGTGCTAGTGATTTACTTCAATACAGGTGATATACTTGTGCCTTCTTTTCTTTGGTGTTCGGATTTGAGGCAAGGCCAGATCATGCTACCTTAGTGAATCTGGCGTTGCACCAAAACCTAAGGTTTCCATGCAGACATGCCCTCTGTGCACATTAGCTCAGGAATAGGGTAAAGGGGTTTCGGTGCAGCATGAGGGTCAACTTACAACATAAAGAAGCTTTTGGGCATGAACGTTGATCTATTTGCAGCGTAGTGTGTCACAAGCCCTTACTAAATATTGCCAATAAGTCTAACAAAATTGTCAAAATAAATACAAGAAAAGTTATTTGTCTATGCCCCCTCTCCCACCTGCTAGTTTCTTTTGGGGGCAGGGGAAGGCTGGATTAGTGCAAAGAACCTCATTTAGGGGAGAGCCCAGCTTACTGTGTCTTTTTACCACTGTGAAGGCAATGTTAGCTGCCCAACAGCATCTAACATTATCTAGAAAACTAGTTAGTCAAGTTAATCTCCGCTGGGTTGGTGCTGTTATTCCTGCAGTGGAAAACCAGCATTGGTAAAGCCAATTTGTCTCACCCATTTAAGAGCTATTGGCTTTGCCAATGTGTTTTAGCCATGTTGTACACCAGCATAGCTGCTGTTCAGCATGGCTAAAAGTTAATGGCATTGAGTGGTCTAGACTGGAGCAGCATAGAGTGGAGTGACAGAGTGGAGTGGAGTAGAGTGTTGTGGAGTGGAGTACTGTCCGAAAGTGGAGCATCGCATAAATCCTCTCACAAATCGGAGAAAGAAAAGTAAACATCAAGTTCCTTCAGAAGATGAAGCCTGGCATTTGACTTCAGTCTTTGAATGCATTGCAAACGTGGCAAGATAAGAACAACATTTAAAGGCCTGTTTACAAAAAGCAAGTTATTTTGGAAGGATACAAAGACTGAGCCAGAGATGTGGTAAACAGGCTATGCTCCACTGTATGGACAATGACATACTGGCCAGCCTATAACAAATAAAGCAAGCAAATGTGAGTAACAAAGTCAATGATAAGCAATGGGCAGAATGCATTTCCAGGAAAACTTTCAGAATGTCCCCAAGATGTCTGTGTGTAGAAAGCTGGCTTGTTATGTGATACATCAAGAACCTGATATATTGTGTAAAGAGTCTAGGGGTTCACATATGAGTGGACGAGGGCTTGCTATGCAATTCCAAAGTACTCAATTAGGGGGTAGAGTGGTTAAGACATTTGCAAATATACACAATGATTATTAAATGGCAAAAGGATGATTGTAACTACAACAAATGACACTGAATAAAAAACTAGTTGCTTACCTGTACACTATGGTTCTCCAGTATTATCTTTCATAGATTCATGTGCTTGTATCTTCCCCATCGTCATGGTGGGAGTCTCACAGTAACAGAATGACCACAGCAGTACTAGAAAAAAACTGCATAGAAAAATCCCATTGGGAATCACATTATTTGGTAACCAAACCTCATCATTATTTGGTCAAAACTCAGCCAATCAGCTGCCAGCCCTGACTTCACACTCCCCAGCAGAGCCATCATACCCCAGATTTCCAGCCCCAAGTGAGAGACAAGGATATATCCAGAGAGAAAATGGTCTACCTGAGAAACGGGGAGGCGGGCCGCATGTGAATCTGTGAAAGATAATACTGGAGAACCATAGTGTACAGGTAAGTAACTAGTTTTTTCTCCAGTATTGAATCTTTTATAGATTCACATGCTTGTATCAGAATAGAGAGCAGTATGCATACCAACTTTCGTTTCCAGGATAGAACCCTCTATTATCCCAGGGCTCTGCTCCTTATTATTAGGATATATAAACTCCTGGAGTTATGAACAGGCAATGGGAGAAATTCATATGCAAAGACAATATTCATATAAGAGTGACTATTAAAATGCATAGTTTCATATATACATCCATACTTTGATATATAAACATATAGTTTGCGAAATACCTTATTGAAACAAATGACAGAGAACTGTTTGTCCCACTGCTGCATCCTCCTTCCACGCAGTGTCTAGACAATAGTGTCCAGTGAAGGTGTGCATATTTTTCCATGTCGCCGCTCTGCAGATGTCTGGAAGCGATACTCCCGCGAACAGAGCTGCTGAAGTTGCCATTTTTCTTGTGGAATGAGCATGCACTCTGGATCGCAGAGGTTTTCCCGCTTTCTCGTGGCATATGGCAATGGCAGAAGTTATCCATCTTGAGATACTAGATCTGGATAGTGCTAGACCTTTTCTAGGCCCAGAAAAGGCTACAAATAGTTGGTTTGTTTTCCTAAACGACTTCGTTCTGTCAATGTAGAATTTCAAACATCGTTTAATGTCTAGAGAGTGTTGAGCTCTCTTCGCTTCTGAAGAAGGATTTCCCAAAAATGTAGGCAACACTACAGGTTCATTGAGATGAAAAATGGAAGGGACCTTAGGAATGAATTTTGGATTTGTTCTTAGTATAATTTTATCGTGAGGAAGGACTCACCGGTGTGGCGCCATGGGCGGAACTCCCCCTCACAAATCCTGGGCCTCTACAGTCGACATCAACAGGATCCCGTGACAAAGCAAAATCCATTCCGCTGTTCTGTTTTTCCACAGTGCGGAGCCGACGATAACCCGGAAGTACACGGGTGTGACCCAGGAAGTGCTTTACAAGGACCAATGAAAGGACGTGAATACGGAGTGGAGGAGGTTCAGACCGGTGGCGCGAAAGGAACAGGATGGTGTCGGAAGAGCAGACGGAAGAAGGAACCCGGCAGCAGAAAACCGAAGGAGAATCCAAGAGTGAGGACGCCGCGGAGGACGTCGACCAGGAATCGGAAGAGCGGTGGCGTGAAGATTGGTGGAGTCCGCCGGATGAAGCTGGAGAGCGGCCGCAACTCAGGAGAGTTGCGGCAGAGCCGGTGAGTGGCAGCGTCTTCAGGTGATAGGAGGGAAGAGGGTAGTGAACTAGAAAGAGTTATGGGTCAGGACGGAAAGGTCTTGTTGTTAGACTACTCGTACCCTGTAAATACCGTAGGGTAGCTAGGTAAAAGGTGGCAGGAACCTTCGTGACCGAGTGGGACACTAGAAAGCATTCTCCTCCATCTTGTGAGTTGCAGCCTACTTGTGCCCCAGATTGCAGTGAGCAGAGTCCAGGAAGTGGTAAGGAGACAGACTAGTGTTGTCTCTTCCCAAGACAAAAAGTTGTTTAAAAAACGATTTTCACTTTCTGTGTTTACTGTCTTTGCCTGTGGTTGTTAGTTAAAAATTATAGTTTTAGCCTGCCTGTAATTGCATATTTTATCACCTGTGTTGTGTTTTAAACTAGTGGTTTTCCCTGCCCACGATTGCCTCCATTCAGAGTGTTGAATTGTGGGATTTGCAGTCCAACCTCTGAAGTTTGTCCCTCTCATTCCTTGGTGACAATTCTGTTTTCCCTCCAAATTTCTCCTTTGCTCTGTGCTAAGACCTGTATGTTAAAACAGTGCACTCCCAGCCAACATTTTGTGTTCACAAGCCAGTGAAACCAGCCCCCCTGCCCCCCCCCCCCCCCAGCAACAGTGATTTTCTACATCAGAGGGTGCTTCTGTGAGCTGTTTGGGCTCATGGGAACAGTCCAGCCCGAACTGCCAAGCCATGCCTTCCCTGGACCGGAAACAAGCTTCCGAGGACCGGTTTCTGGCATTTCAGCCGTCTTCAGCCCGCATGCATATGGCCATGTCTGAACTGGGGTGGCAGAGTGGGCTAAAGAACAGTGATGGATTAAACCCAGATCTGCTGACTGGGTGTGAGTGTTTGATTGGTTCAGATGCTCCGTCGATCACCACCCCCTTTTGTACCACTTTGTTCGCCATAAGTTGGCAGGGTATGCTCAGACGTGAGTCCCTTGCTCACTTTGCCACTGGATTCAAGCAAGCCGGGCTGAAGACGGCTGAAATGCCAGAAACCGGTCCTCGGAAGCTTGTTTACGGTCCAGGGAAGGCATGGCTTGGCAGTTCGGGCTGGACTGTTCCCATGAGGCACAGGGTCAGACTGATTTGCATATGGCCATGTCTGAACTGGGGTGGCAGAGTGGGCTAAAGAACGGTGATGGATTAAACCCAGATGTGTTGACTGGGTGTGAGTGTTTGATTGGTTCAGATGCTCCGTCCATCACCACCCCCTTTTGTACCACTTTGAATATAAAAAGGAAGCAGATAATTTAGTCAGAAATGGAGTGAGAAACATTACCCTGATCGAGTTATCTACAGAGCTCGCAAGAGAGCAAGAAATTGTGACAGGGAGACCCTGCTGGAGACCAATGAAAGAGAGTCGGTTGACAGAGGTATTTGTGTAACTGCGTTCAATACAGCCTCAAACCAGGTCAAAAAGATCATACAAAAAAACTGGAGGATCCTAAATGCTAATGGACTAGAACAACCCATGCCACTCCTCTTTTAAAAAAAAGTGCTAGCATCAAGGAAATGATTGTCAACACACGCCCGAGGACACGGAGTAATAGTCAGAAATTTCTGGACAGAAATTCGACCCTGCAACCTGTCATGGGCCAATATTCATGTGGCTTCTGTAGGGCCTGTCCTCTCTCCATCAATGGCAAAAGTGTAGACATTGGTTTGAACTGTCCTTGGGAACTGAGAAAACATACCACATGTAATACAGAGAATGTTATCTATCTGCTTAAATGTCCGTGCAATATGCAATATGTCAGTATGACAACTCGTAGAGTTAAGACCCGCATTCTAGAACATATGAGCACAATACGGTGCAAGAAGACAAATACCAAGATGACGGCACATTTTTAAGAGTGCAGGCATAGTGAACTAGACCTTAGATGGGCAGTACTAAATAAACCCTTCATCCCACCAGATACTAACAATGTGGCTGAATTCCTTTTAATTAGGGAACAACGTTGGGAGGAAAGACTGAAGAGTAGCGTATGTGGTCTAAACGGCTGTATTCCTTGGTTACAATTATATGGAATTATGAGAAGATAATGCCAATCAGGAATCTGCATCTTGGAATACATGCATCTGGTTTCAGTGACCATGCCTTGTAAACTGAGCATGAGGGCAGGGGGTGTTCTGACATGGATTAATACCCCGTGAGCTCTGATAACTGCGATATACAGAATGCATTTGGCACTGGAGGTGATGCAGAAATCAACCCCTGAAATAGACTAAAGATTGACTTCTCCTGTTTATGATACAGGCAGCCCTCCAATATATCTATAATGGTAATAAACACCGGGACCGGTGAACCTACTTTTTGAACAAATGCACTCGGAACAGCGAGCTAATCGGTACAGGACCATACACTCTGAGTTTAATTCAAAATAAAATATCGCTCGCATATGCAGTAGAAATAATACATATTGTTAGTTTGGCCGAATTACTTACATAAAAAACAATTTTCCAATTATTTGTTGACTGCATGCAAAAACTAGATTTTAATTAATTTTGGGCCAGTAGGACTTCGACTATATGAGCTTTTGTACTGGTTTTTCCAACTCGCAATAGTAATGCGATTTTTCCAATAAGGCAGACACTGTTTGTATACATACAGCGTTTAACATTAGTCCTATTACTCTATCTAGGGCTTCCACCATGAGCTCGGCGTGGCGGACAGGTGACCGGCAACCACTGCTAGATAATGCCCTCCCTGAAATACAAACGGCATCGTAGGAGGACTGGCAGTGGGGGTAGAATCCCTTGTGCTTCTTGTGACGTAAGTCGGGAGGGCCGTACAGATAAAGGGAGAGTGACAGTGGCAGGAGGGAATGTTATACAAGTATCTGTCCAAGCACGCTGTGGGTGCCTATATCGATGAGTGTTCTTCTGAACCTTTAACACTGATTTGGGGGATAGAAAGAATGCGCATCACCTTTTTGATCTTGTTAGGATCACTAGTGGAGGGACAATAACACCCAACAAGGGCGGCTCATTCGTAATCTGGGGGGTTTTGCTTAGTCAGCCTCGATGTGGGTTCCTCAGACCTACTTGTAACCATTGAATTGTGGCTGTGAAAGGACTTGGTTGTACACACTGAGCGGGGTGGGAGCGAAGACAAAGTATACCGCCGCCCATCTCAGTGTGCGACCATAAGTCTCTGAGATGCAGGAAAATTAATTACGTAGACGATCCAATAATTATAGGATTTTGGCCATTTGAAGATCGATGTTATACACACCAGAAAACAGATATAAGGAGGTTTTTGTTATAGAGGATGGTCGTAAATAAAGTATTGTTTAAAAAAAAAAACTAGCATATTTGTTTTTCTCTGCAGTGTGACAGCGAGAGCACAGTGACACGCAGTCCCGGGTTCCGAATTTGTTTTTTATGAACTCGTGTGAGTATATAGGATACTAAATCTGTAGACAAGAGGACATTGGATTGTCTGGAAGAGCGCTACATGTCGTAAAATAATGATGTATTCTACTTAGACTTGGATGGGAGCATGTGGTGGTCTCCTAAGTGTGATGGACAAGTGGCCCCATTGTTTCGAATGGGTTCTTTTAAATTGTGAGTCTGGCTGCTCTCACCGTTTGGTTTCTAAAAGATGGTGGAATGTTTTAAAGTTTGAAGAAAGAGGATTTATATAGAGAGAGGGTGTTTATGACTACATTACCCAATGTACTTTGACATTATTTGTCTCCTATATTCTTTTTCTCTTGTTTCCATTCTGTAGGAATTGGTTCCCTCACAGAAATTCTGGAAAGTACCAAGAGTATGAGACATTACCTACAGACAAAAAAACATAGGTAATAAACACCCAATTAGGTTAAGGATTGAAAAGTGGGGACCAACACCCTGATGGAAGCTAGCGCCACCCATGCGGGGGCTTAATATTAGCAGAAACATGTTGGTAATTGCAGTGGGGCTATAGGGATTGTTACCCTCCCTTTATACCCCGATACATATATTTTTAACCCTTCCAGGGGTCCACAGACAGAATAAAAGTATTTATGTTGACCCCTAGGTTGGTATAATATTCTAGTACTGCACAGTTTTGGTCCCGTTATAGAAGGGATTAGACCTCCCTTCTTTCTTTGCTTTTGTGTTGTCACGTTTCTTTACATGTTGTATATGCACTATCACATTGTTTCTTTCTTTCTCTACCCTCACCACTAATCTTCGTCAAAAAAAGATTGCACTCCATCCAGTGTGTTGGTCTGCACCTGGATGTATGATGCGGCCCAATGATGAAGCATGACACTGCAAAGTGTGTGAGGGCACTATTAAGACATGTGTTGTCTTCCCTTGTTTTGTCTTAGGTTCAAGTACACATTTTATTTACTGTCCCTCTATGGATCATTATAGGATCCATAGTGTGTCTGCTGTCTGACATTGTACAGACGAAAGCGTATCTTATAGTACTTCTCTGTTGTGTGAGTTTATATTGATAGTAAGGGAGCCAGAGAAGTCTCAGTCCGTTGTCTCTCCTGGTGTGTTTTCATAGACCTGCTTTGGCCAGATACAAAAGGTACGAGAGGATTTGCTCTGGAGAGGCAGTAAAGCAATGAAGAGTTTGAGATGCACATCACTGGCAAAATCTCTTCCATTTTGCTATATTTGGATGGAGAATTTGTCCGTTGTTCATAGAGATCAGGTCCTGAGATAGTGGAAATTGAATTCTGGGGGCCATTGACAACTGGAGAAGCTCTGAGAACCAGGCTTGTCTCAGCCATGCTGGGGCTTTGAGAATTAAGTGGCATGGTTCTGATCTAATTTTCCGAAGGACTCCTGATATCAGAGGGAATGGAGGAAATGCATGCGCGAACATTCCTGTCCAATGTATAAGCAGTGCATTTCCCCACAATCCCGCCCGAGGGAACCTGCTTGCGAAGTGCTTGCATTTTGAGTCGTGTTTGTTTGCGAACAGATCCAACTATGGGGTGCCCCACCGACAAAACACTCTTAGGAGTTGATTTTGAGCTAGTTCCCACTCATGAGAGGCATTGGCTGATCTGCTCAGGATATCCGCCCTTGTGTTGTGTATCCCTGGAACGTGTTGGACTTGAAGAGAGATGTTGTGAAGCAGTAGCCATCTCCAAATTTCCTGTGCTTGTTTCAACAGGAGCTTTGACTTTGTACCTCCTTGTTTTAATAGGTAGAACATTGTCGTTGTACTAGCAGTCCTGACCATTACCGTAGAATCGTGTATTCTGCCTGCAACCCAAGGAACACTGCTTTTAGCTCCAACAGGTTGATATGAAGTTGAGCTTCGTGGTCGGACCAATGTCCCTGTATTTCGAGGTCTTGGAGATGCGCTCCCCAACCTTGAAGTGATGCATCTGTCATCATAACATAACTGGGGCGTTGAGGCTCTAATAGCAGGCCTTTTGTTAAATGTTTTCTGATCCTCCACCATGACAGGACATCTTGAATCTGAGGAGTGATGGTAATCCGATCTTCGAAGGATCCTTGGGATTGTATCCATTGTTTGTCTAGAAGCTCTTGCAGAGGCCTCATGTGCAATCGGCAATTGGGAAGTAAGGGGATACAGGAAGACATCATCCCCAACAAGGACTTGTAAATTCTCACTGAAGTGTACTTTTCTGATCGCAGATTTGACTCCAGATTTAATATTTTCTGAGCTTGCTCCTTTGACGGATAAGCTTTTGCTTCCTTTGTGCGAACCATGGCTCCTAGGAATTGAAGGGATTGTGACGGAATAAGGGATGACTGTTCCAAGTTGAATTGAAGACCCAGGTAATGATAGATCCATGCAGCATTGTAGGGAGTTCCGAACTTCCTTGTAAGATGAACCTTTTATGAGCCAATCATCCAGATACGGAAAAATCTGGTGGCCCTGTTGTAGGAGAGTAGGATCTGCTTCCTATGGTTACCCCCCACTTTTTGCTCTGCTTCACTAGTTTATGCTAACCAGAGCCCCAGCCTATCTGTTCTCTCTCTAAATTGATTGCCTGTACATTAGGTACACTCCAGATTGGTTACTAGGTTACCCATGTGAGTCCCTAGTATATGGTACCTTAGGTACCAAGGGCATAGGTACCAGGGGCTGAAGCATATATTATGCCACCCCTGGGAAGCCTTCCAACATGGCACCACAGGTCTGCACTTGCAGCCTGGGTAAGGTGGTGTAAGCACCCCTTACTTAGATATAGTATACCTATATCTACCTTTGAAAACAGACACATATTAACCTTTAAGTCACTCCTATGGCATGCCTTGACAATCCTGAAGGCAGAGTGCTTGGTTTTGTGTGAGAGGGTGCCCAAGCATGAGTTGAGCCCCTCTGCAGCTTCCGGAAATACGTCCTTATGGCTGTTCTGAGACACAACCATACCATGTACTCTTAAGTGCTTTATAATCCTCGCCATTAATGCCAACTTGGGAATGCCTGCATCAAAACATGTCGTGGTTGGTGTCAAACACTTTGGAATACTACTCCCCCCCTGCCGCCAGTTCTGGAGGCGGGGGTAGCATTCCACCCTTCTAGAGAGAGAAGACATGTACACACTGGTCTAACCGGTAAAAGTTAAATAGAGCCCCAGTATCACAAAATGGATGCTGCTGCCACAGACACAAGTCTGACCTCCTGCTGCTGGACGAAACTCCGGCAGGGGAAGCTTGGACAACAGGTTACCTCCCCAGACAGGCTTTAGTGTATTGGAGCAGGGTGGGTTGCATTCAGGGAATGCTTTCCAGACAGTGCCTGGGGCACACAAGGTGTCCCCATGCATTTCCCAGTTCAAACCGGTTGCTGGGGCACTCAGACCCAGCTCTGGCACGACACTAGGGGATGGGGTGTAACCACCCCCTCCCCAGGTCCTCACATAGGTGGGACCCTAGAGTTAGTCCAACCCCTAAACTTTGTATAAGTATAGGAACCCAGTCACTAGGACTTTAGATTACCCTGGACAAAACTCTGACACATAAATCTTGGACCTTCGACATTCCAAATCAACTGGAAGACGGAAGAAATCTCCCTTGGGGTCAAGGAGTGACCCCCATGTTCAAACAGGCACCAAAGAAGCATCTTGCCGGTCTGCATTTTCGAGGCTACCGCCGGATCCCGAAGAATCTGTGACACAGGACACGGACTTCCAGACATCTCCGAGGCTGACACGAGTCCCCAGCAAAGCTGAGACCTGTAGCTATCACGAGAGACGTGGGACCGGAACTCCTGGACATCCAGCACATTTGCTAGTGCATAGACTTCCCAAGCTTTGCCGAAGTTGTGCATTGGGCTACTTGTAGTCCAAGCCCTGAGCACCTTTTGCACCGAAGTTTGTGGACCTACACTCCACGAGTGTTCCGTGGGCCCGCTTCCTACATTTCTGCTTGAGACCCTTCGCGATCCCTGGTCCGTCGACTAGTGGGTCTCCACGAAGGAATCTTCTTTGTTTCTTGAGATTTCCTGGTTGCTCCAGACGTGCTCCGACTCCCCTCCAAAGAGTGAGTCCCTCGGACCTTGCTGGTCTGCACTGAAGCCAATCTTGTCATCTTGTGTGGGTTGCTGTTGCCAAGCCTTGTTGGGTCCAATCCGGATACCAATGCTGCAGCACTCGGCATCTGACGTGGGACAGCTCAAATCCAGCTCCTGGTTGTCGTCAACGCCTCCTGGACCTCATGGCTGAAGAGTCAAGCTTCACCTACATCACATGAAATCACCGGACATCGGCTGGCATCTTCTTGTCGCAATCCTGGTCACTGGCTAGTGACCCAGACTCTGTCCTCTCTGCTTTCAGGTTCTTCAGATTTCCGATCCACCCTTGGATCCATCCGGACACTCTTCTCCTGGACGCCTGCAGCACTTCTTTGCAGCTCTCTATTGGAATCGACGACGAAACCCGACACGAAAAGACACCTATGCACCCGGCTTCCCTGGGTGAGGTAACACGAGTACTTCAGTGCTCCCATAGGTCTTGAATCTCGAAGTGTCCAGTGCCAAAAGGGTTTTTACCATAGTCCACCCCGAAGTGTCCTTATTCTTTAAAATTGTAACCTTTACTTTCTCCATAGGAGTCAATGGTGATTTGCGGCTGTGCTTAGACACTGCACGTGTCCCCCGTGGGTCTGCACGTGTCTGCCTTGGGTAGTTCGTGGTTGCCCCAGCGGTTCTACAGGCCCTAGGCCTTGTCTCTTTGTTCAAAGCGGTGCTTATACCATTTTCTTATTATATATGGTTTGTGAAGGCTCCTTGGGCAAACCGTATACAGTGCTAATTTACTGTATGCTATTTAAGTTCTTGTATTGTACTTTTGCCTCTAGCCTCATAAAGAGACTAGAGGGGTGTGTTTAGAATAAATACATATATTATATATATATATACCTGGTGTGGTTCTCCTTTCATTTGATCATTCATGAGGTTATAGACTGGTAAAACAAGCTGCTTAACATTCCTTCAAGACTTAGCCTGAAGGCCGCTCTCCACAACTACCACTAGGATAGCTTTCTATAAGGTTGACTTTAAACCTACCATCAATAAGGGTCGTTTGGACTGGTGCAAGGTGCCCACTAGAATAGTGGACATCAAATGCCAGGCCAACTTCGCACATTGGTGTGCAGCGTGTGGGATTCCAGCTTGCATTGTTTTACCAGATAATCTCAAGTGTTGAGCATTTGAAAAACCACTAAAGGTACCATAGGGACAAGCTTATTAATACAGTAAGTTCTACTGAACTTAGAGTTGTGTGTCAAGGGCCCAGCACACCCTTTCTACAACTCAAGAGGTTTAGTAGGTAAACAAATAGTGTAGGTAGGAGCATACACCACACCTCACTAGTCATGTCTTCAAAGGAGGGACCCAGTGGGTCTGTCCCAGATGGCAGTCAAGTACAGGCATCTAATTATGACTATTCCTCTTTCAAGACTTAAAGGGTCTGTGTGCCATGAGAAAATTGAAGCCAGGACAGATTTCCAATACCCAACGCCTTATAGAGGTGTTATTGCTTGATGACTTTAAGAACGCATCAGATCCTGAAAGGGTAGGCACTGGGGTGGGCACATCAGAAAAAAAGAACACTGGTGAGGTACCTCATCAGGACTCTGATGATGATGAAGACCAGGTAGGTGACAATGGCCTAGACCTGGAGAATCCAGTTCTGCCTGGAGATGAGGACGGCCAAGGAGGCCCTGTCTTTGTCCCCCCAGGTAGAGTTGGCGGTGTGCCCAAAAGACCAAGATCTCCTTCAGTGGAATCTAATCATTCTGGTACATCTGTAGGGTCCTCTGCCCTTTCTCATAGGAGGGGTACCTCCCAGGGGAAGAGGGAGCACCAGGTGAGAATGGAAGAAGCTCAACTGAGGATAAGGAGACAACGAGTAGTCTTAGAGAAGGAAACCCTAGCTCTTGAAAGAGAGAGAAAGAAGATGGGGCTAGAGCCCCATGATGGCAGCAATATTCCTAGTGGTAGGGATAGGTCTTATGACCATAGAAACCTTAACAAGATTGTCCCTCCCTATCGGAATGGGGATGACATCCACAAATGGATTACTGCACTGGAGAGGGCCTGCTGCAAAGTACAGAAGGTACCCCAGGAGCAGTGGGCAGCAAACTTGTGGCTCTCCTTTGCAGACAAAGGTAGAGATAAGCTCCTCACTGTAAGAGGAGAGGATGCTGATGAGTACAAGGTCCCGAAGAGTGCTCTGATAGATGGGTTTGGCTTAACCACTGAGCAGTATAGAATACCGTTCAGAGACACCCAGAAGGCACAGACTCAGGACTGGGTTGACTTTGTAGATTGTGCTACTAAGGCTCTGCAGGGTTGGTTGCAGGGCAGTAAAGTGTGTGACTATAGAGAATTGTATAATCTGATCATGAGAGAACAAATTCTTAATAACTGTCAGAACCAGCTGTTGTATTAGCCCCTGGTAGACTCTGATCTGATCTCTCCCCAAGAGTTGGGAAAGAAGAAAGACAAATGGGTCAGAACCAGGGTGAAGCAGAAGGTACAGAACTAAGGTGGTGATCAGAAGAAGCAAGATCAAAAGGGTTGGGATAAAGATAAAGACCAGAAGTCTTCACAAGGTCCCCAAAACGCTTCTAATGGTGGGAACTCCCAATCTTACTAAAAGGAAGAAGGCCCAAAGAAACCCTGGGGTAAACTCTGTAAGCAGAATAGAAACTGGACCAGTGACTGCACCAAAAAGGAGACAGCTCCAGCCACCATTGCCCCTAAGGCAACTGTTCCCCCTAGTTCAGCTCCAAGTGGTGGTTCTCAGCAGAAGAGTGTAGTAGGGTTAACCCTGGGATCTGAGATGGGCTCTGGCCTAGTCAGAGTTTCAACTCAGGCTTTGTTAGTCTGTGATGGAGGCATGGATATGACCTCCTCTGTGAGTCCCAATAACGTGGGCAAGTACAGACAATAGTCTAATAAATGAGAAAAAGGCTGAGGCCTACAGGGACACAGGGGCAAGTGTCACAATGGTGATACCAGACTTTGTGGTCCCTGGGCAAGTCATACTTGGTGAGACTTACCAAGTGATCAATGCTAGCAATGTCAGGACCACTCATGCCCTGGCAGTTGTTAATTTCTCCTGGGGAGGGCTAACTGGCCCTAAGAAAGTTGTGATAAGTGCAGACCTCCCTGTAGAATGCTTGCTTGGTAATGACCTTGAAACTTCAGCCTGGTCTGAAGTGGAGTTCAGGACACATGCAGAAATGTTTGGTATCTCAGCACATGTTCTTCTGTCACTAGGTCACAGGTCAAAAAGTCTAACACTGGACATGCCCTGGATTCTGGAATAATGGACCAGGTGCCTTTCAAGAAAAGGAGCAGTATGGTTAAGGCGGTGCCTTCCCCCTGACTCAGAGTGATGATCAGTCTTTTGAGGAAGCTGATTGTGAGCCTGAAGAAGGAATTGTCCCAGAGGAGCTTGAGCCTGGTCAGGTTGAGTTTCTGGTGACAGGCGGCCCTTCCAGGGCATATCTGAGTCAGGCACAGCTGAACTGCCCTTCTCTTGAACCACTCAGACAGCAAGCTGCTGCTGAGGCTACTAGGAATGCTAGTGGCACCCATAAACTTTATTGGGATGATGGACTCCTGTATTCAAAGAGTAGAGACCCCACACCTGGTAAAGCCAGGAGGTTGGTCATACCTTTGGCATTCCATGGCTTCCTATTGACACTAGCCCATGATATTCACCTGGCAGAACACCTAGGCCAGAACAAGACTCTGGACAGGATTGTCCCTCACTTTCACTGGCCCCACGTCTGAAGACACTAAGGAGTTTTGTCGCTCCTGTGTAACCTGTCAAGCCAGTGGTAAGGCAGGTGGCACTACAAAGGCCCCCCTAATACCACTACCTGTGGTGGGGGTTCCCTTTGAAAGAGTGGGGATTGACATTGTTGGACCAATGGATCCTCAGACAGCATCTATGTACAGGTTTATCCTAGGGGTGGTGGATCATGCCACTAGGTACCCAGAAGCTATTCCCCTTAGGACCACAATAGCACCTGTTGTGGCAAGAGCCCTCTTGGGAGTGTTCTCAAGAGTGGGGTTTCCTAAGGAGGTAGTATCTGACAGAGGTGCAAACTTTATGTCCAGCTACTTGACTGCAATGTGGAAGGAATGTGGTGTCAACTATAAGTTCACCATACCCTATCATCCACAGTGCAATGGTTTGGTTGAAAGGTTCAACAAAACCTTACAGGGTATGATTAAGGGTCTCCCAGAAAAGCTCAGGCGGATATGGGATATCCTACTACCCTGCCTTTTGTTTGCATACAGGGAGGTTCCTCAGAAGGGGGTTGGCCACAGCCCATTTGAACGTCTGTTTGGACACCCTGTCAGAGGACCACTTTGTCTGGTGAAGGAGGGATGGGAGTTACCTCTCAAACCCCCTAAACAGGATATTATGGACTATGTACTTGGTCTCCGCTCCAGGATGGCTGAGCACATGAAAAAGGCAACTAAAAACCTTGATGCTAGCCAGGAATTATAGAAAGCCTGACATGACCAAGGCTGTACTGACTGTTTACCAGCCAGGACAGAAAGTGTGGGTGTTGGAGCCTGTGGCCCCAGCAGCTCTCAAAGACAAGTGGAGTGGACCCCTTACTATTGTTCAACAAAAGGGAGAGGTTACCTATTTGGTAGATCTTGGAAATCCCAGGAGCCCCCATAGGGTGCTTCATGTCAACAGATTGAAACCATATGTTGACAGGGCAGACATAGGCTTGCTCAAGGCTACTGATGAAGGACAGGAGGAAGTGAGTGACCCTTTTCCAGACCTGCTCTCTCAGAACCCTGATGATGGATCAGTTGATGGAGTAGCCTTGGCAGACAGCCTCACTGATCAGCAGCAAACTGATTGCAGACAAGTTCTCTAACAGTTCAGACATATGTTTTCACTGAGTCCAAGTAAGACTACCTGGTGCACTCATGAAGTAGACACTGGGGACAGTCTGTCTGTTAAAAATAAGATTTACAGGCAACCTGATAATGTTAGGGACTGTATCAGGACAGAAGTCCAGAAAATGTTGGACCTGGGAGTGATTGAACCCTCAGTAGCCCTAGTACCCAAACCTCACACCCAGGGTGGTAAGAGAGAGATGAGGTTTTGTGTAGACTACAGGGGTCTTGATGCAGTCACTAGGACTGATGCCCTTCCAATACCTAGAGCAGATGTGCTCATAGATATGTTGGGATCTGCCAAATTTCTGAGCACATTTGATCTAACAGCTGGCTACTGGCAGATCAGACTAGCTGATGATGCTAAGCCAAAACAGCATTTTCAACCCCTAGTGGACATTATCAATTTGCGGTAATGCCCTTTGGTCTGAAAAATGCACCTGACACATTTCAAAGGTTGGTGAACAAAGTCTTAACAGGCCTGGATGACAATAGTGCAGCTTATCTAGATGATATTGCTGTCTTTAGCTCCACCTGGGAAGATCACCTGATCCACCTGAAAAATGTTTTGGAGGCCCTGCAAAAAGCAGGCCTAACTATCAAGGCTACTAAGTGCCAGATTGGGCAGAGTCAGGTTGTGTACTTGGGCCACCTTGTAGGTGGAGGCCAGGTTCAACCATTGCAGAGCAAAATCCAGACCTTAATGGACTGGGTTGCTCCAACCATCCAGACTCAGGTCAGAGCTTTCTTGGGCCTGACTGGGTACTATAGGAGATTTGTCAAGGGGTATGGATCAATTGTGACACCCCTGAATGACAACTTCTAAAAGAATTCCTAAGAAAGTCCAGTGGACAGTAAACTGTCAAAAGGCATTTGATGACCTGGAGCAGGCCATGTGCACTGCACCAATTCTGCAAAGTCCTAACTACTCCAACGAATTCATTATCCAAACAGATGCATCTGAGTTGGGGGTAGGGGCTGTGCTGTCACAATTGAATAAAGAAGGTCAGGACCAGCCAGTAGCTTTTATTAGCAGAAGGCTGGACCCTAGAGAGAAACGTTGGTCAGCTATTGAGAGGGAGGCCATATGCTGTGGTTTGGGTACTGAAGAAGCTGAGGCCATACTTGTTTGGCACTCACTTCACAGTTCAGACAGACCATAAGCCCCTCTTATGGCTAAAACAGATGAAGGGTGAAAACCCCAAACTTTTGAGGTGGTCCATTTCCTTTCAGGAGATGGATTATACAGTGGAACATAGACGTGGGAGTAACCATGCCAATGTAGATGGACTCTCCAGATATTTCCACTTAGAAACTGAAGACTTAACTGGGCAAGGTTAGTTTAAGGTCCCTGCGTTTGGGGGGGGGGGGGGGTTGTGTAGGAGAGTAGGATCTGCTTCCTATGGTTACCACCCCCCCCACTTTTTGCTGTGTTTCACTGGTTTATCAACTTTAGTCTGGCTGGTGCCCTGCTAACCAGAGCCCCAGCCTAGCTTTTCTCTCTCTAAATTACCTGTACATTAGGTACACCCCAGATTGGTTACTAGGTTACCCTTGTGAGTTCCTAGTATATGGTACCTTAGGTACCACGGGCCTAGGTACCCCAGAGGCCTACCAGGGGCTGAAGCATGTATTATGCCACCCCTGGGAAGCATTCCAACATGGCACCACAGGTCTGCACTTGCAGCCTGGGTAAGGTGGTGTAAGCACCCCTTACTTAGATATAGTATACCTATATCTACCTGGATGGGTGGGACAGTAAGGACTCCAACACTAACTTCTGTTTCTTACAGATATATCGTTACCGAAGGTAAGTAACTTTTGCCTCTGAAAGAAACAGGTTAGTGTTAGATTCCTTACCTTAGAATAGATACCTCAGAAATACCAACCCCGGTGGTGGGTCTGCAAACCAAGATCACACCAGAAAGTGCTAGAGAACAGAACGGCCGAAAAAGCCATCTCTCCGGACTTGGCTGTCCAGACAGTAGTGTCTAGCAAATGTGTGCAGCGAGGCCCACGTTGCTGCCTGACAGATGTCTTGCAAGGGGACATCGGGCAGTAGTAGCCGCCGTGGCCCGAGTGGAATGGGCCCTCAGCCCAAAAGGGGGCTCCTTTTTAGCCAAGGAGTAGCAGACCTTGATGCACAACACGACTTACCAAGAGATGGTCCGCTTGTGCACCGCCCGTCCCTTCTTCGTGCCCACGTAACCAACAAAGAGCTGGTCGTCCACCCGGAACTGGCGTGTGCGATCAAGGTAGAAGGAGAGCGCACGTTTTGGGTTTAGGCGGTGGAGCCTCTCTTCCTCCTTCGAAGGATGCGGAGGCGGAAAGAAGGTGGGCAAAGTGATGGACTGCCCGATGTGAAAGGCTGTAACCACCTTGGGCAGGAAAGAAGGATGCGTTTTTAAAACAACTTTGTCCGGATGGACAGAAAGGAAAGGAGGCTTAGAAGATAGAGCCTGAAGCTCACTCACTGTCCTGGCAGAGGTGATGGCAACCAGGAATGCAGTCTTGAGAGTCAGAAGACGAAGAGGGCAATTGCGAAGTGGCTCTAAAGGAGCGCACATCAGATAGGTTAGAACGAGGTTCAAGTCCCACTGAGGCATCATGAAAGGAACAGGAAGAAACATGTGCGTGATGCCTTCCAAGAATCTATTTACAACAGGGGACTTTAAAAGAGAAGGCTGATCAGGAAGCCTCAAGAAGGCAGAAATGGCAGAGAGGTAGCCCTTAAGAGTGCCCAGAGCAGAGCCCTGCTGGGCAAGATAAAGAAGGAAGAGGAGAACCTTTGAAAGGGGGGCAGAAAGAGGATCCACAGCCTTTGCTGTGCACCATGACACAAATGTATTCCACCTGCAGGTGTATACCGATTATGTGGAGGGACGCCTGGCTGCCAGAATCGCATCACAAACTTCAGGAGGCAAATCAAATGGCCTCAACTGTCGCCGCTCAATCTCCACGCATGGAGGTGGAGGCTGGACAGGTTTGGGTGGAGGACCGTCCCCTGCTGCTGCGACAGAAGGTCCTCCTGAAGAGGCACACGAATCGGAGGATCGACTGACATGCTGAGTAGCTCGGGATACCAGTATCTTCGTGCCCAGTCCGGAGCCACAAGGATGACTTGGGCCCGGTCGCGCCTGATCTTCTTCAGCACTCTGGGCAGAAGTGGTATAGGCGGAAAGGCGTACAACAGTCCGCAGCTCCACTCGCGACGAAAAGCGTCTCCGAGCGAGTGCCGCCTTGAAAATTCCAACGCGCAGAACTGAAGACATTGCGCGTTCTCTTCGGTGGCGAATAGATCTAACCGAGGCTCTCCACACTGCCGAAAGAGGCCTTGCACCACGTCCGAGTTTAGACGCCATTCGTGATCCATCATGCACCGGCAGCTGAGTTTGTCTGCCCTGGCGTTCAGAGAACCTGCCAGGTGTTGAACCACCAGGGTGACGCCCTGGTGTTCCAGCCATGTTCAGAGGTGCAGAGCCTCCTGACAAAGGGTCCAAGACCTCACCCCGCCTTGTTTGTTGCAGTACCACATGGCAGTGGTGTTGTCCATGAACACCTGCACTACACTTCCCCGGACAGAGGGAAGGAATGCCTTCAGTGCAAGCTGGATCGCCCGCAGCTCCAGAAGGTTGATGTGGAGCCAGGACTCCGCCGGAGACCAGAGACCTGATCTCCCTCTCTCCCATGTGGCCCCCCATCCCAGGAGGGACGCATCCGTCACCACTACGTGCTCCAGTTGGGGTAGGGAGAGAGATCTGCACTGACCCAATCGCGGTTTGTGAGCCACAACTGTAACGGTCTTGCAGTACCCTCCGAGATCTGGATGTGGTCAGACAGATTGCCCTGATGCTGTGCCAACTGAAACTTCAGGTCCCACTGCAGAGCCCGCATCCGCCACCTGGCGTGATGCACCAGAAGGATGCAGGAGGTCATCAGCCACAGGAGCTGCAGCGTCAACCTGACCGAGACTCGGGATAAAAGCTGGAAGATCGGAATCGGAGCCTGAATATCCCAAACCCGCTGTTCGGGGGGATAAACCAGAACCACTCCGATGAAAAGGAGCTTCTGAGAGGGGCACAGGTGTGACTTCGGCACGTTGATGGAGAACCCCAGCGAGTGCAGGAGGTCGCTCGTAGTCTGGAGGTGGGAGACGACTGTCTGGGGCGAGCCCGCCTTTAACAACCAATCGTCGTGATAGGGGAAGACTGAAACCCCTAATCTGCGCAGATGAGCTGCGACCACCGCCATCACTTTCGTGAACACCCGTGGGGCGCTGGTAAGGCCGAAGGGGAGCACGGTAAACTGGAAGTGCTCGTGGCCTACCGTGAACCGTAGGTAACGCCGGTGGGCCGGCAGGACGGGGATGTGGAAATATGCGTCCTGCAAGTCCAACACTACCATCCAGTCTTCTGGGTCCAGGGCAGCCAGGACCTGAGCCAAAGTCAGCATCTTGAACTTCTCCTTCCGGAGGAAGCCATTGTCACGCCGTAGGTCCAAGATAGGGCGTAGGCTTCCTTTGCCCTTCTTGGGTACCAGAAAGTAGTGGGAATAGCAACCACGTCCTACTTCTGGCCCAGGAACTCGCTCGACGGCCCCCTTGGCCAAGAGGGCCGTAACTTCATCCTGGAGAAGTCGCAAGTGATCCCCGACATGCGGTGGTACTGCGGTGGCATGGCTGGAGGGGTCGCCTCGAAGGGGAGGGAGTAGCCCCTTCGGACGACTTGCAGCACTCGCCTGTCCGATGTGATGGAGCGCCAGTGAAGGAGGTGATGGCGAACCCTGCCCCCCACTGGCATCGAATGGGCCTGAAAATTCGGACTAGGAGGATTTTGAGGCAGATGCTGCGGGTGGTCTGACCTTCCCGGTGTCCCCCGGCACCGCCACGGCAGTTACCACGTCCGCGCTGAGGGTGCTTCTGCGGCCTGTGGCTAGCTGGATGTGAGGGGGCGCCCCTTCCTTGGCCACGAAAGGCAGAAGTTTGCTGGGGTTGGCCGAGGCCCAAGGACTTGGCCGTAGCCCTGGAGTCCTTGAAACGCTCCAGCGCACTGTCCGACTTGTCGCCAAAGATGTGACGGCCATCAAAGGGCATGTCCATAAGGGAAGCTTGGACATCGCCCGAAAAGTTGGCGGACCTCAGCCCGGCGTGGCAGCGAACCGCCACCGTCGTTGCAATTGCCCTGCCTAGCGAGTCTGTGGTATCCAGTCCACACCGAATAGAATATCGTGCTGTATCTCTTCCCTCTGCCAGTGCTTGGGTAAGCTTTGCCTGGACCTCCGCCGGGCACTGCGACAGCACTTCCGCAACCGTATCCCACAGAGAGTGGGAGTAACGGCACAAAAGGCAGGCGGTGTTGACAGACCGCAACCCCGAACTCAGTGAGGAGAACAGCTTCTTTCTGAACTGGTCGTACCTTTTGGATTACTGATCCGGAGGGGCGGTCGGGAATGTGGTCTGGGAGATTGGGGCCTGGATCACCAGGCTCTCCGGGATGGGGTGAA
The DNA here is from genome assembly GCF_964261635.1 of Lissotriton helveticus. NCBI lineage: Eukaryota > Metazoa > Chordata > Amphibia > Caudata > Salamandridae > Lissotriton > Lissotriton helveticus. Next base: position 1,737,208,821 of record NC_136057.1, on the reverse strand, counting down.
CGGACAGGAAACTGGGGTCGCCCGGAACCGGGCAGTGGCATCGCGCCGTGGCATCGGGCCAGGTTCCGATCTACAGGGAGGCCTGCACAGGGCTTGGACCAGGTGCCTAACAGAACGTCAATGAGGGCTTCATTAAACGGCAGGAGAGGCTCAGAGGAGCTTGCCTGCGGTTTGAGCACTTCAGTGAGGTTAGTCCTCATGGCTGCGACTGGGAGCTCAAGAGCCAAGGCCTTGGCCGCCCTAGTCAACACCGTGCTATAAGCAGCCCCCTCGCCACGGTAGGAGGGGAGACAAATCCAGTGTCAGGCGAAGTGTCCAGACTACTGGCCTCCCCCAGTTCATCTGCCCAGTCCTGGCTCAACTGGCACTGTAGTGCCAGAGGGTCCTCAGACCCCTCCCAATCCCCCTCGTCATCCATCTCCTGAAGGTCAGGAATAAACGATGGAGCCGGGTCGTCGGTGAAGGGCTCACGATTGGCATTGAAGACGGCGCCGGTTCCACGCTGGATCCGGGGTGGGGATCGGGGACGACGCCGTCCGGGGATGGCGTTGGGGGCGACACCCTTGGTGACGGCGGAGAGGTCATAAGGTCAACCGGCATCGTCACGGATCCAGGCCTGGATCCTGAGGGATCGTGCGGCGTCGGGACCGGAGTCGTCGACGGCGCTGGAGCCGCCGGCCCGCTTGGGCTCCCAGACGGGCCCACGGGGGCCGAAGGCACCTCGGCGGGACCCGACGGAGGGAAGCGCAACCTCATGGCCGTGAGGAAGGCGCTGATTTCCTCTGGCGTCGCGTTCAGCCCAGGGATGCAGCACACCATGAGCAATGCCAATCGTAACCAATATTAAGTTCGCGCTCCCTTGTGGTCATTGACTGTAGATATTACTCGCCCACATAGGCTTGGATTGTGAACCCGTTGCTCATTATGTACCGTTTCCGAATTTTGGCTTTTTAAAGATCTAATTTGTAATGCCATTGTCCCTTTTTTACTGTTCATTCCACATTATAGATGGAATCACTGTATATATTATGCATGTTAAATGAGGCTCTCATATTGTCTGTCATTCAGTCCACGTATACACTGTGGTCATACATGTCATTTTCACTTGTTGTCTAAATTACCTTAACAGTGCATTGTTTATTATGTATGTCTAATGTTCAAACTTCTGAACTAGGCCCAATGAGTATCACTGTATATAATATTTCACTGTCATGTTTTCCTCCTAAAAATTATATATTACCATCCAGTATTCATGTTGACCTTCAATTACTCATGTTCCCAATATGTATGTTCAATACTTCGATGTATACTTGACACAGCCCATGTTATACCTCTACCCTTTGGACTTAAGTGTCTACAAACCATCGGAGCTTTCCTCTACCTCCCCGGTACCCGCCGCTTAGCCACCTGAGACTTTCGACCATGGCTATCGGCGCACGTATTCACTGATGTTTTCCCGCTGTTCCGGGACTTAATTAACCCTGACCGGAGCCGCGCTCACTCAACCTTTGCGGGGAGACTGAACGCTGACGCTTCATCGTTTGTTTCAGGTAATTGATTTTCCTACCCGGGCGCCACTGTAATTCCTCAACGCCGCCTGCCCCTCATCCTAAAAATGTTCCCGCATGTCTATTTCCAGATCACAGAACCGTGATTAACACACGGACCGTGACTGCGCTTTTGTAACTTCAACGCGACTATTGAGGATTTCACTTAGGTATGTCCGATATTTGCGTATCGCAGCCATGCAACCCCCCCGCCCCTCTGCCCTTGAGTAAATTTGACATCGCTTTAATTCACAGAGATTCCCTTGTGATGACTACCCCGTTTTTAAGAAAATTGAACACAACATGGGTTGACGAGCACCTTTGAGGCTCTTCACCAGTAACGGAGGGTAAGCCCTTATTTTATTTTCCACCCAGCGTATTTGTGATGCGCACCTTGCCAACCATATCTACAGACCTGACCCTACTTTATTTTTACTAGGCCATCCAGTCAGCCTTCCTGGTTGCCCCTAATCCCCCTTGTCCTGAAGAAGATCCGCACAGCCGAGGCAGCAAACCGCCCTTGCGCCCTAATTCGGATCAAAACGTCGACGCCCTTGTAAAGGCCTAGATTTATCACTTCTGTGTTCCCCTATCGTGCGAACTTGGAATTTATTTCTGTATTTTTATTTGTATATATAATCCAAACTGTTAATAAACAGATGTGTAGCTAGGCTGCATATTACGGTGAATGTTAACCGTCTGTATTGTTTCCAAAATATAGAAGAACAAAAGTTACTTACCTGTAAACTGTGGTTCTCCAGTATTGGTGTCTTTCATAGATTCACATGCTTGAATATTCCCCGTCGTCGAAGTGGGAGTCCCACGGTACATAAATAGCAGTAATATATGCATGTATACATGAGAAATATCATAAATAAAATATACATACATATAATGCAATAGAAATGTAAACTTGAAAAAAGTACCATAGAACAGAATAGGCCCATTGAAAAGCCCAAGGGAGAATTCACTTTAGTAACATATTAGAGTCATTATGTGTTGGTCCACATTCCAGCCAATCAGGCTGTAGCCTCCTCTAGAACCTTCTCCTCAGAAGCCCAAGTCCTCAGATTTTCGTAGCACAAGTAAGTATAAATGTCTGAGGAGAAGAGAGCCTCTGAGGGGAGGATGGGAGGGTCGCATGTGAATCTATGAAAGACACCAATACTGGAGAACCACAGTTTACAGGTAAGTAACTTTTGTTCTTCTCCAGTATTAGGGGTGTCTTTCATAGATTCACATGCTTGAATAAGAGTAGAAAGCAGTAAATCATACATTAGTCATAAAGGAAATATACGATTAAAATCTTGGCAAAACATATCACTTAATAAGCAATAAATACCAAAAATCATGAGAAAAACCTTTATGACTGGAGGCGGGTAGCCACGAAGGCTCACCTTTATCGGAAAAGATTCCGCAGCACCGCTTGACCTACTGCCGCATCCGCGGCATCTGTTGATTGCAGGCAGTAGTGCTTCGTAAAAGTATGGCTGCTAGACCAAGTAGCAGCTCTGCAGATGTGTCTCAGAGGTACCCCCGCAAAGAGGGCAGCAGAAGTCGACACAGCTCTCGTGGAATGAGCTCGAGCTGGAGCAGGAAGGGGCTTGCCGGCCCGTTGATGACAGTAGGATATGGCAGACGATATCCATCTGGTGATAGTCTGTTTGGTTACAGATTGACCTTTGCACACTGGGCCATATGCTACAAATAGTTGATTTGTCTTTCTAAATGTTGCTGTGCGTTGAATGTAAAACTTGAGGCAACGTTTCACATCCAGAGTGTGCAAAGAGCGTTCCGCTGCAGATTGTGGTGCAGGAAAGAAAGTTTTAAGAACAATTGGTTCATTGAGATGGAAGTCACTGGGAACCTTAGGAATAAAACTGGGATTTGTTCTCAAAGTAACAGCCTCGTTGGAGAACTGTAGAAACGGTGGTTGTATAGTAAATGCTTGGATGTCGCTGACGCGCCTGGATGAAGTCAGAGCAAGCAAAAGAGCCACTTTCCAAGTGAGGAATTTTAGACTGGAAGAATGGATGGGCTCGAATGGAGGCAAAAGTAGTTGAGACAAAACTAAATTCAGACGCCAAGTAGGTGGAGGCCGATGGATTGGTGGGAACATCCGGAAGAGGCCCTTGAAGAATTGTCTAATTATTCTGGAGGAGTACAAAGATGTTACGCCATCATGGCGAAAACGAGAAATTGCAGCTAGAAACACCTTTAGAGTGGAGTGTGATAGTCCTGATCTTGCTAATGACAGGAAGAAAGGCAAGATCTGCTCAGGCTGAGCACACATGGGATCCAGGGTTTTAGTGGAACACCAAGCACAGAAACGCTTCCACTTTAGCTGGTAAGTTTTGATGGTAGACGGAGCGCGAGCACTTGCTAGCACCATCCTACAATCCTTGTCGATATTCATGTGTGCAAATTCATTGTACTCAGGTTCCAAGCATGAAGTTGGAGATATGCTGGATCCGGATGGCATATCTGACCTTGCTGCATCGTGAGAAGATGTGGCAGAGGATGCAATTGTATCGGATTTGTCAGAGAGAACAGAAGAAGATCCGAAAACCAAGGACGTCTTGGCCATTTGGGTGCGATCAGGATTATTCGACACTGTTGGAAACTCATTCTGTGCAACAGGCTAGGAATGAGCGGAAGTGGAGGAAATGCATAGATGAAGTCGTTCGACCAGTCTATTGAAAAGGCATTCCCGCTCGACTCCTTGTGTGGATGCCGGCTCGCAAATCGTTGACACTTCCTGTTGAGAGCAGTAGCAAAGAGATCCAACTGTGGTCGGCCCCACTGTCGGAAGACGAAATCCAAAGTTGGTCGATTGATTTCCCATTTGTGGTTGTCCGAGAGGGCTCTGCTGAGCGAGTCCGCCAGAACATTAGCCACACCTGGCACATGGACAGCTGTGAGATGTATTTGCCGCTGGATAGCCCAATCCCATATTTCCTGTGCCAGTTGTGACAGCACGAGAGACCTTGTGCCGCCCTGTTTGTTGATGTAGTGCATGCTGGTGGTGTTGTCCGTCCTCACCAGCAATGTTTGTCCCTGCACTAACCTCTGAAAGGACTTCAAGGCCAAGAAAATCGCCAGTAGCTCCAAGCGATTTATGTGCCACGTGCGCTGAGATGCCGTCCATTTCCCCTTTACGGACATCCCGTCGAGATGTGCCCCCCAACCTTCTAGGGAAGCGTCTGTTGTCAGCGTAAGTGTTGGTGGTTCATCTCTGAATGAACGACCTGTCGCTATGTTTGGAGGATGAGCCCACCACTCCAAAGCGCTTTGAATGCGGGGCGTTAGGTGGATCTTGTCTTCGAACGACCCCGATATCTGCTTCCACTGCTTGTCTAGTTCCTCCTGTAGAACTCTCATGTGCAGTCTGCAGTTGGGAATTAGCTGAATGCACGAAGAAGCCATGCCAAGGAATGATTTGTACATCCGGACAGAAACGTACTGTCTTGACTGTAGGAACTGTACTTTCTTTATCATTCGATCTTGTCTCTCCTGAGAAACGAACACTTGCCCCAGCCGAGAATCGAGCGAGGCTCCTAGAAAGTCTCGCTGTTGAGATGGTTGAAAGTGTGACTTTTGGTAATTGATGGACAAACCCAACGTTTCGAAGAGGGATATGCAGACTTCAGTGTGCTGTTCCGTTAACTGAAACGTCTTGGCCTTTATTAGGCAATCGTCCAGATACGGATAGAACTGGATGCCCTGTAGACGCAGGTAGGCAGCAACCGGGGCGAGAAATTTGATAAATACCCTCGGTGCTGATCGAAGGCCGAATGGTAGGACCTTGAATTGATAATGAAATTGGCCGACTGTAAAACGGAGATATTTCCTGTGCCTGGGGTGAATAGGTACATGGAAATATGCATCTTGAAGGTCTATTGTTGAAAAGAACTCTCCTGGAATGAGGAAATTCAAGATTTGAAGCAGGGTTAGCATCGGAAAAGTCTTTGATGCGATGAACTTGTTCAGAGCCCTCAAATCTAAGATAGGACGCCACTCTCCTGATTTTTTCTTTACTAGAAAGAAACGGGAATAAAATCCCCTGCCGCATTGACCTTGCGGTACCACTTCTATGGCTCCTTTCTTGATCATTAGCTTCACCTGAGCCAACAGTTCCTTGAAATGGGGAGAAGGTGGACCCGAAGGTGGGTGAGTGGGGGGGAATTTCGTGAATTCCAGGGTATGTCCTTTTGAAACAACGTCCAAGACCCATCGGTCGGTGGTAATGTTGGACCAATTGTAGAAGAACTTTGAGATCTGACCTCCAAGATGTACAATCGCCAGAGGGTAAAATTTGGGATTGTCACTGTTTTTGTTGTTGTTCGCACCACCTCTGTAATTGGACTTACGCTGGTATGGTCTGGAGGTGGATGAATGACCCTGGGACTGATAGGAGCCCCTCTGTCTGTTATCATTGTAGTTGTATGATCGATATTGGCCTGTTCCACGAAAAGTAGAGGTTCCTCCTCCTCTACCACGTGCCCCACGAAATGGCCGTTTCCGATATTGTAGTGTTGTCAAGGACTTTGCTGTGTCCGTGTCCTTCTTTATTAGTTCCAAAGCATCATCGACATGTTTACCGAATAAAGATTCACCGTCGTAGGGTAAATCCAAAACCCTGGATTGAACTCCTGGACGGAAGGTGGTTGATTTTAGCCAGCCTTGACGGCGCAAGACTGCAGCACCCGCTAGTTGCCGGAAACCAGTGGAGGATATATCGACGGCACAGTCGATTATTTCCGCCGAAATTTTTTCTCCTTCGAGAATGATGGCCTGCGCTTCATCCCGGATGGAATCGGGCATCTGAGGGATCAGACCAGCAATCTCAGACCACATTTGACGGTCGTAGCGACCTAGAATAGCCAAGGCGTTGGATGCTCTCACAGTTGTCGCTGCCATTGTGGTACATTTTTTACCAATTGAGTCTAATTTACGGCCATCCTGATCAGGCGGAGATGTCAGAGGTATGGCCGGATTTCGAGATCTTTTTTGTGCCGCCTGAGTGATTACAGAATCCGCTTTAGGTTGAGAAACCAAACAGGCCGGAGAAGTAGGTGGCGCTTTATATTTTTTGTCCAATCTGGGCAGAACAGCTGGTATGGAATTAGGACGTTCCATTAACCTTAGACCTTCTTCCCATATGTGGTCTATTATAGGAATGGTATGCGTTTGCTTCTGAGGTAAGTCCTTAAAATCGTATAAAAAACAATCAGTTTGTTGCGCCTCGATTGTTAAGTGGAACCTTTTCGTAGCACGAACCATAAGGTTATGAAAACTCGTGATATCTACTGGCGGTGAAGCTCTTGGCGATGCCGGTGGAGTAGAAGGCGTCTGTGCCCTATAATTGTCCCAATCTTGCATGTCATCATCAGTGTCGTTATCCCCAGTGTTATGAGGAGTTTGGTTCCCATTATAGGTATCAGGACAAACACCTGATGGAGACGTAGGTGCAACAGGCGCCGGAGCTTGAGGTCGAGGCGCTGGAGACGGAGGTCGGGGTGCTGGAGACTGAGGTCGAGGTGCTGGCGACTTAGGTCGAGGCGTTGGAGACTGAGACCGGGGCGCTTGAGGTGCTGGAGAAGTAGGCAACGACGGTGGAAACCTACGATTGTAGTCGTCCAGCATATGTTGCAGGTTTTGCACCAAAGACAAAGGAATTTGTGTAACCTGTTCGTAAGTAGTTGGTTCTGCCACATCAATTGGAAAAAGTTTATTCCCATCTTCGACGTTATTATTTTCATCCTCATCCTCGTCAGTGTAATCCTGACACTTAATGTGTAATTCAGAAGGACTGGATGCTGGCTCATAAGTTTGATCCATTTCAGAGTCATTTCCGGATTCCTCTTCTCCAGACTGAAATAATTTCTCCGGAGGCTGAGATCCACTCCTTACCGGACTTAACTGAATGAGTGGAACAGTCTTGAGAGACGAGGCCGTAACCACTTTAAAGGTGGTAGTAGTCTGTAGGGGTTGGTGCGACGTCAACGAGCCCGTCGACGAGATCTCCACAGTCTTAGCACCACCCTGTTGTTCTTGCGCCGTTGCCGCAGAAACAGGCGTATGAATTGGCAGCTTACTCTTGGTCGACGATGATTTTTTGGTCGTCGACGAGGTTGCAGTCTTCGCCGTCGACAAAGATGCTTTCGGTGACGAGAAAGTAGCCGTTGACGGACCAGTCGTCGACAGAGTGGCCATCGTCGACGAAGTTGTTACCGTCGACGAGGCAGGCGTCGACGAAGCAATCGTCGACGAGGAAGATCCCGTCGTCAGAGTAGTCGTCGACGATGACGGCTTGTTCTTCGTCAATGGAGGACCCGTCGACGGAAGGCGCGTCGACGATGACTTCTTCGTCGACGGTTTGATCGTCGACGAGATCTTAATAATAGACGAGATGGGTCTCACCTCTTTGCTGCTCGTCGACGAGATAGTCGTCGTCGTTGCGGAGCTGGTTGACAGGGAACAAGTGGTCGTCGACGTAGAAACAGCCATGACTGACTTAGTAGTCGCTGAAGACGTCGATGGACGCGTCGACGAGCCCGTCGACGAGCCAGTGCCCATTTTTGAAGAGGAGGGCATAGTTTTGGGTTTAGACGCCAGAGAGCCAGGTCCCGTAGGCGCGCCCTGAAGCAAGTCCTGTGGGGAGACTTCCTTGAAAGACCCCAACATTCTACTCTTCTTAAGAAAAGGAGAGGGTACTTCAGTCTCAGACCCACGCTTCTGAGAGGATTTTGAAAATCCAGATGACAGACTCTCAGCATCAGAAACCACATTTTCTGAAGTTTTCAACTTCTGTAGCCACAGAAGGAGACGGGCCTCTCTATCCCTCAATGTTTTAGGGGGAAAAGTGCGACAGAACTTGCAGGTAGAGGCATTATGATCCGGGTAAAGACAGTAAATACACTTACTGTGTGGGTCCTCATGAAAAAGGCGTAATTTACCACAGGATGGACAAGCTTTGAACAAGGTTTTCTTAGTAGAAGACATTTCTGAAGAGAAAAACAGCTAGAACTGGTGAAAACTGAGCAGAGCTCAGGGAGACTCCCGTCACACGACGTGCGGTAGAAAATCTGAGGACTTGGGCTTCTGAGAAGAAGGTTCTAGAGGAGGCTACAGCCTGATTGGCTGGAATGTGGACCAACACATAATGACTCTAATATGTTACTAAAGTGAATTCTCCCTTGGGCTTTTCAATGGGCCTATTCTGTTCTATGGTACTTTTTTCAAGTTTACATTTCTATTGCATTATATGTATGTATATTTTATTTATGATATTTCTCATGTATACATGCATATATTACTGCTATTTATGTACCGTGGGACTCCCACTTCGACGACGGGGAATATTCAAGCATGTGAATCTATGAAAGACACCCCTAATACTGGAGAATCTCTCTTCTTCTATGCCTTGAAATTCCTTCCTCCCTCTTCTTTCAATCACCAACACTGAAGCACTCCTTTATCTCTACTAGCACGTTCCCTCTTGGAACAACCTTTCTAATAAACTGTCAATTATTGAATATGTTCAGAACTTTCACCTGACTAAGTACATTAAATGACTTGGTGAATTAGAATACCCCTCTGGATCTGTCTGTTTCTTTATCTCTATGCTAAATTGATGCTTAAATTATTGAATAATGATGGTAGGAACCTGTTTCTAATTAATTTGCTTTCTGGCTCCAGTATAAACATAATAATCAAATGTAACTTTTGTTATTTTGACTAATTGCGTTTTGAAAAAAGGTTCTAGGACCACTGTTTTTTGTACCACACAGTACCCAGGTCCAGGACTAACCTTGGGCACACCCCATTTTTTGAAATGGCAGCCCAGGGACCGGCGGGTGTGGAGCTGGACGCGGCACCTGTGGCACCAGCAGAGCCGCGTGGACGGTGTCGCCCGAACCCCCGACCGCGTCGCGGGAGCGTCGGGGGGGGGGGGGGGGAGTCAGAAGAGTGATGTCGCTTCTTCGACTTCTTGTGCCTCGACTTACCTGAGGACTTGGAGCCCGACGAGTGGTGTCGACTCGCAGAGCTGTGATGACTGTGGCCCCACGACCGGTCCCTCGACCTCCTCCTGGACCGGGACCTCGAGCGGCGAGGGGTCGACTGTCGGATCTCGAGGCGCTTACGGGACCGCTCCCGCCTAGCCTTCGACGTCAAGGCCCGGCAGTCGGGGCACGACTTGTCATCGTGGTCGGCCCGAGGCAATAAAGGCACTGACGGTGGGGGTCGGTAACCGACATCAGGCGGTTACAGTCGTCGCAGGGTTTGAACCCGGGCATCCCTATCGGCACCAGAGTCAAGTATCGACTCGAGAAGATCCAAAAGAGATCGAAAAATTTAGCCAAAAGTGACTAGGAGTACTGCTCTTCCCAGATCTGCGCTTGCTGGCGCGGAAAAAAGAAGAACTGACGTCAATGCGCGAGGGCGGCGTCTAAGTACTCAGATGACGTCATCCCGACGACCACGACGCCGGACGCGGAGCCGCAGACGACGCCTACCGACGCGCAGGGGTACTGCTACGCAAAACTTTCCGGATCCAGTCTGACGCCTGGGGATATTCTATGGTAAGGAATCTTACACTAATCGGTTTCTTTCAGATTTCATCTACATCCCCTGAAATCATCCGCGTCAGCTGGCATAGTCTTGTCGCCTTCCTAGTCACTGGCTAGTGACCCAGACTCTGTCCCCTCTGCGTTCAGGTTCTTCAGATTTCCGATCCACCCTTGGATCCATCCGGACACTCTTCTCCTGGACGCCTGCAGCATTTCTTTGCAGGTCTCCATTGGAATTGACGACGAAACCCGACCCGAAAAGACACCTATGCACCCGGCTTCCCTGGGCGAGGTAACACGAGTACTTCGGTGCTCCCGTAGGTCTTGACTCTCGAAGTGTCCAGTACTAATAGGGTTTTACCGTAGTCCACCCCGAAATGTCCTTATTCTTTAAAATTGTAACCTTTACTTTCTCCATAGAAGTCAATGGTGATTTGCGGCTGTGTTTAGACACTGCACGCGTCCCCCATGGGTCTCCTGCGTCCCTACCTTGGGTGGTTCCTGGTTGCCTCAGCGGTTCTATAGGCCCTAGGACTTGTCTCTATGTTCACAGCGATACTTATACCACTTTCTTAGTATATGGTTTGTGAGGCCCCTAGGGCAAAAAGTTAACTGTGCTAATTTACTGTGTGCTATTTAAGTTCTTATATTGTACTTTTGCCTCTAGCCTCATAAAGAGACTAGAGGGGTGTGTTTAGAATAAATACATATATTTTATATATATACCTGGTGTGGTTCTTCTTTCAATTGATCATTCATGAGGTTATAGACTGGTAAAACAAGCTGCTTTACATTCCTTCAAGACTTAGCCTGAAGGCTGCTCTCCACAGCTACCACTAGGATAGCTTTTTATAAGGTTAACTTTAAACCTACCATCAATAAGGGCCGTGTGGACTGGTGCCCACTAGAATAGTGGACATCATATGCCAGGCCCACTTCTCACACCTGTAACCTCAGTTGTGCTGCTACCGGCGCCATGCACTTTGTGAAGATCCTTGGTGCCGATTTTAGCCCAAAGGGAAAGACTTTTAATTGGTAGTGGCGCCCGCCACTACAAAACACAGATATTTCCTGTGATTTATGTGAATCGGAATGTGGAAATAGGCATCTAAGAGGTCCAGGGATGCCATGAAGTCTCTTTTGCGTAACAGCAGGAGTATTTCCTGAAGGGATAGCATACGAAAGGGAATCTTCTTTATGAATTGGTTCAGACCTCTCAGGTCCATTACCTGCCTCCATTTTGATGTCCGCTTTTTCTTCATCAGAAAGAAATGTGAGTAAAATCCTTTCCCTCGCTGAGAAAATTGAACTTCCTCTATTGCCTCTTTTACTATAAGAGATAATACTTACGCTTTGAGAGCTGACCGATGTTGTTGCTGTCTCTGAGCAGGTGGTTGATTCGGGGGCTTCTGTATAAATTCCCAGTACACATCTGTCTGTTGTTATCGACAGCCACTGTTGAGAAAAGAGAGAAACGTAATGGTCGTTGTTGATGTCTGACCAGGTGGCGGGCGCCTTGAGAAAGTCACTGTCTATTGGATTGCTGAGCTTTTCCTCTCGCAGCGTTCTTTCCTCTGGATTGCTGGTGATAAGAGGAGTTTGAGGAACAAAACTGTTGGTTGTTCGAATACTGGCGATACCCTTGCTGAGTATAGGGTTGGTACCTATTGGACTGGTATCAAGACCTCTGATTGTATTGGCCTCTAGAACCTCTCTTCCGAAAGGACTGAAATCTGCCTTTTTGATGAGACCCCAACGCTCGCTCTGTGTCCATGTCCACCTTAATTCCCTGGAGAGCATAGTCTATATGCTTAGCGAAGAGATTTTCTCAGTCGAAAGGCATGTCTACAATTTTTGCTTGTACCTCCAGTCTGAATGAAGTGGCTGTAAGCCATCCTTGTCTTTGGAGAGCCACCACTCCTGCCTTTTGTCTAAACGCTACTGATGTAACATCAATGGATTCGGAGGCCGCCCTAGCCCGTCTTGTAAAATGGCGGCTGCTTCTCTTTTGTCATCTGGGAAGTGAGCCAACAATGGCGCTATATCTGACCACATTTGCCTGTTATAGCAACTGATCAGAACTAGAGCATTTGCAGCTCGAATGGAAGCCGCTGCCATCACCGCAAAACGCTTCCCCGCGCCGTCCATTCGTCTTCCTTCTTTGTCAGGGGGGGGCTACAGAAGTCGAGACAGGATTTTTGGATTGTCTCTGAGCCGCTTGCATCACTACTGATTCTGGACGCGGATGTCCAATCAAACATGCAGGAGAAGAAGGTGCACAATATTTTTTCTCTATTCTGGGCACCGAAGCTGCCATCGAAGCTGGAGTTTTCATGATCTTCAAGCCTTCATCCCAGATATGCTCAGTGATGGGAATTGATCTCATAGACTTCCTTGACTCCTCCTTGAAGTCATATAGGAAACATTCTGCTTCTTGTACTGTACGCGGAAGCTCAAATCTCTTTTTGAGGCTTTTTCCATAATGTCATGGAATCCTCCAATGTCCTGGGGTTGAGAGTTTGCTGGTGACGGCGATGGAGATGGTGTTGTAGGCAAAATATATTGATCCCATTCAATACCTACAGGAGTATCTTGAATAAGTTCCCCTTCTTCTGGCTGGTCTTCTCCATCACTCTCTGCGAAGTCATGCCTTATTGTAATAATTGGGGGAGATCGCATCTTTTGCGTTGTAGGTGTAGGTTGAACTACCGGAACTTGGGTAGGAGCGCTTTAAGTATTTGAGGCAGGAGCGTTCGCTTCAGGAAAACGCCGATAATAGTCGTTGATCATGTGACGTAAGTCAGTCACCAGAGAAACAGGCATCAAGATGGACTCTTCCCTCTCCTCAGGATGTGGTTCCTCTTCCTCCTCATACTCATATGACTGTTGGAACGACTCGTATCTCTTGGATTCAGATACTGGGCGATCTTGGAAAGAGTAAACCTCTTAAACCTCTTGGCACTCCTCTTCATCAGTGTCCTGACTCTTAATCTGTAGCTGAGAAGGACTGTAAGCTACACCCATTGACTCTTCACCCTTCCGATTCCTGTAAATCCAGCAGATTTGATGGAGGAAGGTGAGAAATCTTCATCCACGTACTTGAAAAGACCTTACAGATATTAAAGATTTCGACTTTGGTTATTTAAAAGTCGTCGACGGAGCTCCCGTCGTTGATGCTCCCGTAGACGCTGAAATTCGGATTGTCGTCAACGAGGTCGTCGTCGACGAAGCCGTCATCGACGAGGTCGTCATCAATGGTGTTGTCGACGAGGTTGATGCTCTTCCTGTCGACGGATTAGTCGACGAACCTTTCTTCTACGGCGCTGTCTTGGTCACTGCCGTCAACCTCGCTATCGTCGCCGAGATTGTAATCGTCTACGAAGTCGTCGTCGACAGTGTCGTCAACGTCTTCACACGATTCAGAAAAGGGGGTGGTGATGAACAGAGTGTCTGAATTAAGCAGACCACTCTTACCCAGTCCAAAGATCAGGGCTTGATCCATCACCGTTATTTAGCTCACTGCCCCATCCCAGCTCAGAACCTGGCTATATACAAATTAGTCTGTCCCTGGCCCAGTGCATCATGGGAACAGGGCAGACCAAACTACCAAGCCAATTCTTCACCAGAAAGGAGACAAGCTACCGGGGACCGGTCTCTGGCATTTCAGCCTCGTCGGCCCGGCTTGCTTGAATCCTGATGGAGCAGTGAGCAAGGGACTCATGTCTGAGTATACCCTGCCACACCTATAGTGGCCAAAAACGATTCAGAAAAGGGGGTGGTGATGAACAGAGTGTCTGAATTAAGCAGACCACTCTTACCCAGTCCAACGATCAGGGCTTGATCCATCACCGTTATTTAGCTCACTGCCCCATCCCAGCTCAGAACCTGGCTATATGCAAATTAGTCTGTCCCTGGCCCAGTGCATCATGGGAACAGGGCAGACCAAACTACCAAGCCAATTCTTCACCAGAAAGGAGACAAGCTACCGGGGACCGGTTTCTGACATTTCAGCCTCGTCGGCCCGGCTTGCTTGAATCCTGATGGAGCAGTGAGCAAGGGACTCATGTCTGAGTATACCCTGCCACACCTATAGTGGCCAAAAACTATTCAGAAAAGGGGGTGGTGATGAACAGAGTGTCTGAATTAAGCAGACCACTCTTACCCAGTCCAAAGATCAGGGCTTGATCCATCACCGTTATTTATCTCACTGCCCCATCCCAGCTCAGAACCTGGCTATATGCAAATTAGTCTGTCCCTGGCCCAGTGCATCATGGGAACAGGGCAGACCAAACTACCAAGCCAATTCTTCACCAGAAAGGAGACAAGCTACCGGGGACCGGTTTCTGGCATTTCAGCCTCGTCGGCCCGGCTTGCTTGAATCCTGATGGAGCAGTGAGCAAGGGACTCATGTCTGAGTATACCCTGCCACACCTAGATTTGGCTTGGTAGTTTGGTCTGCCCTGTTCCCATGATGCACTGGGCCAGGGTCAGACTAATTTGCATGTAGCCAGGTTCTGAGCTGGGATGGTGCAGTGAGCTAAAAAACGGTGATGGATCAAGCCCTGATCTTTTGACTGGGTAGGAGTGTTCTGCTTAATTCAGATACTCTGTCCATCACCACCCCCTTTATGAATCGTTTTGGCCACCACAAGTGTGGAAGGGTATGCTCAGATGTGAGTCCCTTGCTCACTGCACCATCAGGATTCAAGCAAGCCGGGCCGAAGACGGCTGTAATGCCAGAAACCGGTCCCCGGAAGCTTGTTTCCTTTTCAGTAAAGAATTGGCTTGGTAGTTTGGTCTGCCCTGTTCCCATGATGCACTGGGCCAGGGTCAGACTAATTTGCATGTAGCCAGGTTCTGAGCTGGGATGGTGCAGTGAGCTAAAAAACGGTGATGGATCAAGCCCTGATCTTTTGACTGGGTAGGAGTGTTCTGCTTAATTCAGATACTCTGTCCATCACCAGCCCCTTTATGAATCGTTTTGGCCACCACAAGTGTGGAAGGGTATGCTCAGATGTGAGTCCCTTGCTCACTGCACCATCAGGATTCAAGCAAGCCGGGCCGAAGACGGCTGTAATGCCAGAAACCGGTCCCCGGAAGCTTGTTTCCTTTCCAGTAAAGAATTGGCTTGGTAGTTTGGTCTGCCCTGTTCCCATGATGCACTGGGCCAGGGTCAGACTAATTTGCATGTAGCCAGGTTCTGAGCTGGGATGGTGCAGTGAGCTAAAAAACGGTGATGGATCAAGCCCTGATCTTTTGACTGGGTAGGAGTGTTCTGCTTAATTCAGATACTCTGTCCATCACCACCCCCTTTATGAATCGTTTTGGCCACCACAAGTGTGGAAGGGTATGCTCAGATGTGAGTCCCTTGCTCACTGCACCATCAGGATTCAAGCAAGCCGGGCCGAAGACGGCTGTAATGCCAGAAACCGGTCCCCGGAAGCTTGTTTCCTTTCCAGTAAAGAATTGGCTTGGTAGTTTGGTCTGCCCTGTTCCCATGATGCACTGGGCCAGGGTCAGACTAATTTGCATGTAGCCAGGTTCTGAGCTGGGATGGTGCAGTGAGCTAAAAAACGGTGATGGATCAAGCCCTGATCTTTTGACTGGGTAGGAGTGTTCTGCTTAATTCAGATACTCTGTCCATCACCAGCCCCTTTATGAATCGTTTTGGCCACCACAAGTGTGGAAGGGTATGCTCAGATGTGAGTCCCTTGCTCACTGCACCATCAGGATTCAAGCAAGCCGGGCCGAAGACGGCCGTAATGCCAGAAACCGGTCCCCGGAAGCTTGTTTCCTTTCCAGTAAAGAATTGGCTTGGTAGTTTGGTCTGCCCTGTTCCCATGATGCACTGGGCCAGGGTCAGACTAATTTGCATGTAGCCAGGTTCTGAGCTGGGATGGTGCAGTGAGCTAAAAAACGGTGATGGATCAAGCCCTGATCTTTTGACTGGGTAGGAGTGTTCTGCTTAATTCAGATACTCTGTCCATCACCACCCCCTTTATGAATTGTTTTGGCCACCACAAGTGTGGAAGGGTATGCTCAGATGTGAGTCCCTTGCTCACTGCACCATCAGGATTCAAGCAAGCCGGGCCGAAGACGGCTGTAATGCCAGAAACCGGTCCCCGGAAGCTTGTTTCCTTTCCAGTAAAGAATTGGCTTGGTAGTTTGGTCTGCCCTGTTCCCATGATGCACTGGGCCAGGGTCAGACTAATTTGCATGTAGCCAGGTTCTGAGCTGGGATGGTGCAGTGAGCTAAAAAACGGTGATGGATCAAGCCCTGATCTTTTGACTGGGTAGGAGTGTTCTGCTTAATTCAGATACTCTGTCCATCACACCCCCTTCATGAATCGTTTTGGCCACCACAAGTGTGGAAGGGTATGCTCAGATGTGAGTCCCTTGCTCACTGCACCATCAGGATTCAAGCAAGCCGGGCCGAAGACGGCTGTAATGCCAGAAACCGGTCCCCGGAAGCTTGTTTCCTTTCCAGTAAAGAATTGGCTTGGTAGTTTGGTCTGCCCTGTTCCCATGATGCACTGGGCCAGGGTCAGACTAATTTGCATGTAACCAGGTTCTGAGCTGGGATGGTGCAGTGAGCTAAAAAACGGTGATGGGTCAAGCCCTGATCTTTTGACTGGGTAGGAGTGTTCTGCTTAATTCAGATACTCTGTCCATCACCACCCCCTTTATGAATCATCAACGTCTTCACAGGCACAGGTGCCGGAGACGCCACAGATTTCGCCGGCGGAGCTGAAGACACTACCCTTGACTCTGAGGAATTCTTCAGAGGAGTATGAGGGAGAGAAGAGGAAGATGTTTCTTTTCCCTTAGTTTTTTGCTTCTTAGGTTCCACTGAAGCAGAAGACTTTCTCTTTTTTGAAGCTTGGCTAGTAGATTCCTCCTCTGAGTCTGAATCTGAGGTGGCCTTCTTTTTCTGAAGCCACAACAGTAAGCGTGCCTCTCTGTCCCTTAAAGTCTTAGCTGAAAAGGTCCTGCAGTGTTTGCAGTCCTTAGCTACATGTATGAGATGAAGACAATACAAACAGTCTTTGTGGGGGTCTTCAGAATAGAGTCTGGCTTGCCCACAAGTTCTGCAGGGCCTGAAAAGCCTCTTTTTAGAGCTTTCAGCCATATTTAGATACTAGATGTAAAACAGTACCTTAAATCCAGAAGAAAACTTGCAGTTGGAAAGGTCAAAAGTTCACTCAGGAACAAAACTGAGCAAGGCTCAGGGAGACTCCTTCTCACACGAAGGCGGTTGGAAATCTGAGGTATGATGGCTCTGCTGGGGTTTGTGATGTCAGGGCTGGCAGCTGATTGGCTGAGTTTTGGACCAAATAATGATGAGGTTTGGTTACCAAATAATGTGATACCCTATGGGATTTTTCTACGCAGTTTTTTCTAGTACTTCTAATACTGCTGTGGTCACCATGACGACTGGGAAGATAGAAGCATGTGAATCTATGAAAGATTCAATACTGGAGAAATACAGTAAACGACCATGATTGTAACTACAGTCCTTGTCCTGGACCTTGCTGCTTTCTCTGGCAGAGAAAACGTTTTCCTCATGCAAAAGGGTTAGTAAAAAACTTTTTACCCCAATCAGTGCTGCCACATAATTGAAATGGCTCTTTTGTTGTTAAGACTAGTAGGGTGTTTTTTGTGGTTATTAAGAGCAAAGCCCAGCAGTACACTTAAAAATATAGCTTGTCACGCCCACTTAATAGAAAAGTCCTTTATGGGGACTAGCACATGAACACCCCCCCCCCCCTCAACAGTACTGTGGTCTACGCCAATGCAACTTCTTACAAAACACAGTAAAAGATCTACAACAGAAAACAGTGCAATTTGGTGTCAACGTGTTCACAAAAGAGCTTAGTACTATAGAAAAAATACATACAGGTAGCAGAAAAGTAGCTTGTCCTAGACATTAGGCCAGAACAGGCAAATTAAAAACAAAACAGCAATTATGTTCACACTGCGGCCTGCAGATTCACCACACGAATAGAAATAGAATCTAGTGTTCGGTGGAATCATCAGTGGTAGGGTGAGAAGGTAGTGAATCTCAGACATTGCAAGGTCCTATCAACAGCAGAATGCACAAGGTATATAAAGCAGCCAAATCCACCAGACAAGCTCTAAAACTGCGCTCCCAGTAGTCGTGAGGCTCTGCAATCTCGTTCTCAATCTTCATGCCCTCATTTGCTTATATTCTGCACTTATCAAGCATTTGATGCAAGCTCTTCGAAAGATTATTTTGATCTGTTGCCTTTTATGCAGAGTACTTCACTGGTCCCTGAGGTTCTGAACTACAGGGTGTGCTAGGACTTGGAAACCGTTTCTTTAACAATAAGATCTGCAAGATAGCCTTTGGGTGTTGGATGTTATTCAATCCTGGCGCACAGGCAATCTCTACATTTACGGGCCTCGTCTCTGACTCAACATTCACATGACCTTAATCCACCCGTGAAGATACCAGGACCTTGAGTACCAAGCCACAGAGATCGGCAGAAACTGTGTGGCTGGGCTGTAGCTAATAAGAGACTACATAGTATCCCTTCTGTATAAAGGGTCCCATGGATCATTTCTTAATTTCACAAGTTAATGGTGGCTCAAAATAATTTCAGTGATTTTTTTCTAAAAAGTCTGTATCTGGCTTGAACGCAGTTGGAAACTAAGGGTAACGTTTTTTGGGAAGGGAGTCGAAAGGAATGCTAATTCTTCATTTCCTTCCAGCTGCTAAACCAGGGAGGGATGGTCCAATGTTAAACACAATGCAGGGAATAGGTTAAACGGACAGAACAACTAGATTTCATACTATGAAACCCCTCAACAAGCTATGCTTGTTCAAAAGCATCCTGCCGGATTTATCTTATATAGCCTTAGGGTACAGGCGAGGTCGCTGTAATATTTGTCTTCAATAACTCGCTCATTTTTTATAAAACATTCTTTATTATACAGGTGCCAAAGGTGTAAATATACAGAGTAGTACAGTTTGTACTTAGTTCAATGGAATGTGAATCATCCAAAGAACAGTCTTCAGTGCACAGCGCCTTAAGATGAAGTCCACTCTCTTATTCTTCTGTGCCAGCCTGGTGGGCCTCCCTTCCACTTGTGCTGTAAATGGCCGACCATGGTTGCCTTGGACCTAGTCAGTTGTCCTCATGTCTCCTCGGAGTAGGAGGCTTCTCTCCAGAGCTGGAAGCTGCCCTCTGTGGCAGTCAGCATACAGGTCTCTGTGGGGTGGTACGACAGAGACTGCACCACGCCTTTCCCCACCGCCAGGCTCAGTGTGAGAGACCCCTGAGGGAGAAAGGAAACAATGTGTAGAAGGTTAACTCTTCTTGTGTGTGTTTCATTGGCCCTCTGCCATCTAAGCATCCAGTTCTTCCTCCCCTTTAACTCCACTAATGGCCCTTTTTTTCAGGTAGGATCAACTGGCCATTAAACTAGACCAATGTCTGGAGTGCTGACTCCACAAAGGGCTTTGTGGTTGGTTCTCCTTGCTGCCTGTGATAGAATCCCTCCTTGTTGGCATGAATACATATTATCATGCTTCTAAAGTGGTGTTGTACTCGGTTTCCTTCTGTGCTGCATTAACAATCTCCTGTTACCTCATGCCAGCAATTGCTGGTCACTCTAAAGTACCAGTACACAGTGCATGTTCACAGTGTTTGGTGGGTGTTAAGGGACCCCTGCCCGGGGTGATGCCACTGTTCAGAAGCTCCCACTCCTTCTCTGGTCTGCCCCTTTTCAGAAGTTCATATCCTAACTGCTTTGTAAATAACCTTCAGTCTTTTTCCACCTACCACACCTCCTTAGCAATTCCTGCTTTTCCAATCTGCCCATCAGATGTCATCAGCAGTTTTTGTTTTCTCTACTTTTCGAACCTATTTAATGAGCTCAGCAGTTCCTGCTCTTCTTGCTTTCATGTGAACCCCTCTTTTTGTTTGTACTCTTTGCTATTACCATGCACCCTGCTTTTTGGCGGTCTCTTGTGCTCAATGTCTGCCTTACTTAACCTGTCATATCTTCCCTCAGCAGCAATTCTCCCAGTGTTTACCCGACCGGTTCTGCTCCCCCCTGCTAACTCCATTTAAAACTTCTGACTACATGTTAATATTTATATCCCCCACACAGCCTAGAGCAATGTTCTGATTGTGCAGCCTCTTCCCGGTTCTAACCTGCTGTTGTTTCTGTTCTCCCCAAGTCTCATTTTCAGCAATCCCTGGTCTTATGCTGCACCCAATCTTTAAATTTTTACGGTTTTCTTGACCACCTCTATTCCCATGCCCCACCATCTGCCAGCAATTCCAGACCTTTTTATTGAGAGGTATTGCTTTGCACGCAGGAAGTCTTTTCTGCCCCCATTTTTTCACAATATACATCCACCTTCAGTCCCTTACAAAAGTCATAAATAATCCTGAGAAGCTGTGGCTCTCGAGGTTTCTCACCTCTACCAGGTCCCAGAAGTACACCTTGCCGTCCTCTGAGCAGGCCACCACGTGGGTGTCCTTCTCCGTCAGGCAGCAGTCCAACTTGTAGTCTCGGTTCTTGTGTCCTGTGTACCTAAAGCAAATAAAATACATGTCAGTGGGGGATGCTCATGTTGACTACCATTTCTCCAACCATCAAGGGACAGTTTCCTGTGATCAGGCTGGTTTTTAAGTAATGTTTCCATATAGCCTTTGAATGATGACAATGTGAAAGCAGTAGGCAATTTAGAAGAAGGAGAAGAACAAGATGGTCAGGGCAGGAGGTGTCGAGAAATGTCCCCCCCAAAAATCTCTTAACGCTTCCACGTTACCGGAATACCACCCTGAAAAATCGTGAGGCATTCACTGGGTTGCTCTATATGAGTTAAAGTCAACGATTGGAAACCAAAAAGGAGACTCTTCAAACTATGCTTGGGTGGAACTACTCTGTTGTTGTCCTGCTCTCCCTCGTTCACAACTGGTCAAGAATAGCAGTAATCTTTTTTTTTCTTTAAACAACTGCAGTCTCATGTGATTTTTGGAGTGAAGCTCGCTGTGAGTAAGGCACCCTTCTGTTTTTGCGAGTTTCGCCTCTACCAACGCACTAGACACTGAGGGCCAGATGTAGGTAGGCTTTTACCGGGTGGTAACGGCCGAATTCGGCCGTTACCACCCGGTAAAAGCAATTTGACATGTAGGTCCCTGTAATTTACAGACTCGGTAAATTTACCGATAGGTAAATTTACCGAGTATGTAAAATACCGAGTCGGTATCATTACTGATTCCGGACAATTGGTATGTAGGTGGGACTCTTCTGAGTCCCACAAGCAGTACAACATCGGTATTTTACCATCAAATACTACTTGATGGTAAAATACCGTTTCTGGTGTGCATGCACATGTGTGCATGCACACCTATGCCATATGACAGGCAGACCTGCCCTTAGGGCAGGTATGCCTGCCACATAGCACCCGAGCCTCTTTTGGGGGTGCCAGAGGGTGTCAAAGTGACACCCCCTGCACCCTTGTGACAGTCGGTATTTTCCGATGTGGTAAATACCGACCGGTATATGCCCAATCAATCCTATGGGCTTCAAAGCCCATAGGAATGCATGGGCATTAACTGGTCGGTATTTACCACATCGGAAATTACCGACTGTTTCCGATTCGGTAATTGCACATCTGCAATTACCTACATCTCGGTATTTTTATTTTCCGACCTCTTAAATACCGAGTCGGTATGACTCGGTATTTAAGAGGTCGGTAAATAAAAATTACCTACATCTGGCCCTAAGCATTTTACCCCTGCTAACCTGTGCTAAAGGGCATGTGTTCTTTACTTTCAGCATGGCAACATTGATTTTATCCACAACTGGCAAATTTGATCTACTTAGAAGTCACTAATAAAGTGCACTACATGTGCGCAGGGCTTGTAAATCAAATGCTACTAGTGGGCTTGCAGCAGTGATTGTGCTACCCACTTAAGTAGCCCTTTTAACATGTCTCCGGCCTGCCACTGCAGAGCCTGTGTGTACAGTTTTAAGCTGCCATTTCAACCTGGTAAGTTAACCTACTTTCCAGCTCCAAAACTTCCCTTTGATTACATATGTCACCCCTAAGGTAGGACCTAGACAGCCAATGGGCAGGGTGCACTGTTTTAAAAAAAGTAGGACGTGTACTTTTAAGTTTTACATGTCCTGGTGGTGAAAAACTCTTATGTTTGTGTTTCACTGCGGCAACGCCGATATCTCCCATAGGATAACATTGGGATTGCCTTCTTACATTTTATAAGTGTACTTGCCAATTAAGAAGAGATGGGAAACCCCAATTTGGGGTCTCTCTGCTCAATTTAAAAACACAACTGATGGTGAAGTTGGTTTTTAAATTGCAGTACTGAAAATGCCACTTTTAGAATGTTTTACTCTCAAAGGGGGTTGGCCCTAATGCACATAGGGTCTTCTATACATGAAAAAGAACAGAGCATCTAGCTATCAAATTATCATGCTGTTTTTTACTTTAACAGTCTATGACCAAACACTAATTAAATTGGTCTTTATAATCTATTTACCTATTTTTCAAAATTATTTTCATAAGACCATTTCATATTGTCTATTATGCCAGAGACAGGAGAACACTATTCGTTTTGCCAATTAAACATGCAAACAAACTACAACAATATCACAAACATTACAAAAACACAAAAGTAAATTGGTTGCAAATGAATTACAGTTTTCAACCAGTCATTTTTTTCGCAGCAACAATAAACTCAATTTGTAGTTCAGTTTATAAATCCTCTGTACCTTGCTGACCAATGGGACCAAATGTTCAAGCTCATAAGGTATGTGGGCTTTCAATCAGATTCCCTAGAGCGGATCTTATTTCCATACTAATGTTTCCCAAATGGTGAAAAGTGCTGACATGTCTCAAATCCCAATATAATTCTTGGGATTTTCCTGAGGGCTATGACTGCATTTGATCTATGGGTAAAATGAAACGAGATATCTGATTAACATCTACCCCTTCTAGAAATGTTTTGGCACATATTTAATGTATTTTACAAGTTCTATCTGTTGTGTTAAAACATTGTACCTGCTACATCCTTCATCTGCATGTCTTTCTCCTAATAAATGAAAGTGCAACGCTCATGTTGTCAACCATCCGGTCTGTAACATAAAGAGCTCATTTAGCTAATGTCCGTGACCTTTGGGTGAAGTCTGACATTTTCTGGCAAATAAACGATTTGGGACAACCTACTTCCCAGTGCGTTTGAAAGGAATTTAAAAGGGGGAACTCCTCGTCTTCATCAATTTAAGCAGGTTTTTCTTCAACTAAGATCCACATAAATGGCAGTTATAGCTGGATTCTGGAACAGGCGAAAATGGGCAGCAATGATTGTCTGCACTTTCGCACAATGTTCAAACCAAGGATGAGGTTCATACAGTCACTGTGTCACTCAGAACAAGTATGCACACTTACTTCTGCAACAGTTCTTCCTTCAACGTTGTATTTGCGTCTCCTCCAACTGAATCGGTCTTAGTGACTTCTGGATTGAGATGATTTATACCACATTCTAAATGTTCTCGACTGACGCATTATGGGCGTTGTAGTGGATGAAATGAAATCCAGTTATTACAATGCTGGATCACATATAATGTGGAGTCAAGTTTCGAGACGGGATCCTTGTATGCATCAAGGGTCTCACAGCAAGGCCACACCTGATTCCTTTGTTATTATGCTCGACATATTTCTGACATTTCGTTGAGAGCTGTCACATCACTATTACACTTAAATATTAGATATGCCTCCTTGTGTAACAGGCCTGCCTCTATGTCTCCTCCTCTTGGGTTTGATCCGATTGCACCTAATACAGTCCATTTAAGGTCCCCTCACTGTGATTTTTTTTGTACGATGTGTATTATTTCTTGATTTGCCTTCTCAATATATATTTTTCGACAAGGGCAGAAGATGGCGTATACCATATTTTTAGTTTTGCAATTAGTGAACTCCATATGTATCCATATACTGATATTCTGTGTGAATTCTGTGCCTTCAATAGTTGGTTCACAGGCTGCTATGCAATTACCACACTTGTGGTGGCCTTTAATCGTTTACGGTTCCATTGTGATCTTAGGTATTTCTTTTTAGGGAAGAGGGAATCTCTGCCTGTACTAGTTGTTGGCTAATGCTGGCATTTTTCATAATCACGAATAGAGGTAGAAGAAAAGGGTATTCCAAATTCTTTAAGAGATGCCAATTCCTGAGTATAATTTGTCTGAATTTATTTGTATGTGGCCCATAAGTGGACACACACAACAGTTTCTCCATTGGCTATATCTGAAAGAGGCACGTTAGTGATAGATTCCTTACCTTAGAATATCCCCAGGCGTCAGACTGGATCCGGAAAATTTTGCGTAGCAATACCCCTGCGTGCCGGCAGGCGTCGTCCGCGACTCCGCGTCTGTCGTTGGCATCGTTAGCGCCAGAATGACGTTGTCGGAGTACTTAGACGCCGCCCATGCGCGCTGACGTCAGTTCTTCTTTTTTCCGCGCCAGCTAGCGCAGATCCGGAGAAGCTCTACCCCTTAGCCATTTTTTTACTAAACTTTTTGATCTTTTTGATCATTTCTTTGCTCGAGTCTTCGACTCCGATGGTGCCGGTAGGGATGCCCGGGTTTCAACCCTGTTCCAAGTGCGACCCACTGATGTCGGTTACCCACCCCCATCGCCGGTGCCTCAAGTGTTTAGGCCTCGACCACGACGACCGCACCTGCTCCGACTGCCGGGCCCTGACGTCTAAGGCTAGGCGGGAGTGGTCCCGCAAGTGACTGGAGCTCCGGCAGTCGGCCCCGCGCCGTTCCAAGTCCCGGTCCCACAGGAGGTCGAGGGACCGGTCGCGGGGTCGGAGCCCTCGCAGCTCCGGGAGTGGACATCGGTCGTCAGGATCCAAGTCCTCAGGTAAGAGGCATGAGAGGTTGGAGCGACATCATCGTTCCTCCGACCCACCCCGACGCTCGCGCGATGCGGCCGGGGGTTCGGGTGACACCACCCATGCGGCTCCGATGGAGTCGCGGACGTCGCCGCCTGCCCCACACCTTCCGGTCCCTGGGCATGGTGCGACGCCAGAGGAGGTCGAGCGGTACCTCATGGCCATGAGGTCCCTTCCTTCTCAGCCGGGTTCCGTGGCGCCTCCGGGCCCAACGGCCCCGACTGGAGGGCCTAGCGGGTCGGGTGCTTCGGCTCCGAAGCCGTCGGGTGCTTCGGCCCTGGCGCCACCGGCGACTTCGGTCCCGGCGACGCAGGCCCTCACTGGATCCACTTCCGGATCCGGGTCGTCGCCGGTCGACCTCACCGGCGCCGGCCCTGCGGGTGTCGCCCCCGGCACCTACTATGGACGCCGTCCCCAATCCTACCCTCGGTCCGGTTCCGGCGTCGGCGCTCTCGACGTCGTTTGGAAATTTCTATTTCCATGAACCGGCCCCATATGTTGATCCTGAACTACAGGAGATGGGTGACGAGGGTGATTGGGAGGGGTCTGTGGACCCTTTGGCACAGGAGTGCCAGTATCAACAGGACTGGACATATGAGCTTGGGGAGGCCAGTGGACTTTGACACTTCGCCAGACACTGGATTTGTCTCCCCTCCCACCGTGGCTACGGAGGAGGGGGCTGCTTACAGTGTAGTGTTCAAAATATTGCAAAAAGGGGGTGGTGATGGACAGAGTATCTGAGTTAATCAGAACACTCCTACCCAGTCAACAGATCAGGGCTTGATCCATCACCGTTTTTTAGCTCACTGCACCATCCCAGTTCAGAACCTGGCTATATGCAAATTAGTCTGTCCCTGGCCCAGTGCATCATGGGAACAGGGCAGACCAAACTACCAAGCCAATTCTTCACTGGAAAGGAAACAAGCTTCCGGGGACCGGTTTCTGGCATTACAGCCGTCTTCGGCCCGGCTTGCTTGAATCCTGATGGTGCAGTGAGCAAGGGACTCATGTCTGAGCATACCCTTCCACACTTGTGGTGGCCAAAATATTTCAAAAAGGGGGTGGTGATGGACAGAGTATCTGAGTTAATCAGAACACTCCTACCCAGTCAACAGATCAGGGCTTGATCCATCACCGTTTTTTAGCTCACTGCACCATCCCAGTTCAGAACCTGGCTATATGCAAATTAGTCTGTCCCTGGCCCAGTGCATCATGGGAACAGGGCAGACCAAACTACCAAGCCAATTCTTCACTGGAAAGGAAACAAGCTTCCGGGGACCGGTTTCTGGCATTACAGCCGTCTTCGGCCCGGCTTGCTTGAATCCTGATGCACTGGGCCAGGGTCAGACTAATTTGCATGTAGCCAGGTTCTGAACTGGGATGGTGCAGTGAGCTAAAAAACGGTGATGGATCAAGCCCTGATCTTTTGACTGGGTAGGAGTGTTCTGCTTAATTCAGATACTCTGTCCATCACCACCCCCTTTTTGAATCGTTTTGGCCACCACAAGTGTGGAAGGGTATGCTCAGATGTGAGTCCCTTGCTCATTGCACCATCAGGATTCAAGCAAGCCGGGCCGACGACGCCTGAAATGGCAGAAACCGGTCCCCGGAAGCTTGTTTCCTTCCCAGTACAAGAATTGGCTTGGTAGTTTGGTTTGCCCTGTTCCCATCATGCACTGGGACAGGAACAGACTAATTTGCATATAGCCAAGTTCTGAGCTGGGATGGTGCAGTGAGCTAAAAAACGGTGATGGATCAAGCCCTGATCTTTGGACTGGGTAAGAGTGGTCTGCTTAATTCAGGCACTCTGTTCATCACCACCCCCTTTTCTGAATCATTTTGTCCACCATAAGCGTGGAAGGGTATACTCAGATGTGAGTCCCTTGCTCATTGCACCATCAGGATTCAAGCAAGCCGGGCCGACGACGCCTGAAATGGCAGAAACCGGTCCCCGGAAGCTTGTTTCCTTCCCAGTACAAGAATTGGCTTGGTAGTTTGGTTTGCCCTGTTCCCATCATGCACTGGGACAGGAACAGACTAATTTGCATATAGCTAAGTTCTGAGCTGGGATGGTGCAGTGAGCTAAAAAACGGTGATGGATCAAGCCCTGATCTTTGGACTGGGTAAGAGTGGTCTGCTTAATTCAGGCACTCTGTTCATCACCACCCCCTTTTCTGAATCATTTTGTCCACCATAAGCGTGGAAGGGTATACTCAGATGTGAGTCCCTTGCTCATTGCACCATCAGGATTCAAGCAAGCCGTGCCGACGACGCCTGAAATGGCAGAAACCGGTCCCCGGAAGCTTGTTTCCTTCCCAGTACAAGAATTGGCTTGGTAGTTTGGTTTGCCCTGTTCCCATCATGCACTGGGACAGGAACAGACTAATTTGCATATAGCCAAGTTCTGAGCTGGGATGGTGCAGTGAGCTAAAAAACGGTGATGGATCAAGCCCTGATCTTTGGACTGGGTAAGAGTGGTCTGCTTAATTCAGGCACTCTGTTCATCACCACCCCCTTTTCTGAATCATTTTGTCCACCATAAGCGTGGAAGGGTATACTCAGATGTGAGTCCCTTGCTCATTGCACCATCAAGATTCAAGTAAGCCGGGCCGACGACGCCTGAAATGGCAGAAACCGGTCCCCGGAAGCTTGTTTCCTTCCCAGTACAAGAATTGGCTAGGTAGTTTGGTTTGCCCTGTTCCCATCATGCACTGGGACAGGAACAGACTAATTTGCATATAGCCAAGTTCTGAGCTGGGATGGTGCAGTGAGCTAAAAAACGGTGATGGATCAAGCCCTGATCTTTGGACTGGGTAAGAGTGGTCTGCTTAATTCAGGCACTCTGTTCATCACCACCCCCTTTTCTGAATCATTTTGTCCACCATAAGCGTGGAAGGGTATACTCAGATGTGAGTCCCTTGCTCATTGCACCATCAGGATTCAAGCAAGCCGGGCCGACGACGCCTGAAATGGCAGAAACCGGTACCCGGAAGCTTGTTTTCTTCCCAGTACAAGAATTGGCTTGGTAGTTCTGTTTGCCCTGTTCCCGTCATGCACTGGGACAGGAACAGACTAATTTGCATATAGCCAAGTTCTGAGCTGGGATGGTGCAGTGAGCTAAAAAACGGTGATGGATCAAGCCCTGATCTTTGGACTGGGTAAGAGTGGTCTGCTTAATTCAGGCACTCTGTTCATCACCACCCCCTTTTCTGAATCATTTTGTCCACCATAAGCGTGGAAGGGTATACTCAGATGTGAGTCCCTTGCTCATTGCACCATCAGGATTCAAGCAAGCCGGGCCGACGACGCCTGAAATGGCAGAAACCGGTCCCCGGAAGCTTGTTTCCTTCCCAGTACAAGAATTGGCTTGGTAGTTTGGTTTGCCCTGTTCCCATCATGCACTGGGACAGGAACAGACTAATTTGCATATAGCCAAGTTCTGAGCTGGGATGGTGCAGTGAGCTAAAAAACGGTGATGGATCAAGCCCTGATCTTTGGACTGGGTAAGAGTGGTCTGCTTAATTCAGGCACTCTGTTCATCACCACCCCCTTTTCTGAATCATTACAGTGTAGTGTTGACGCGGGCGGCCAAGGCCTTAAACCTTGAGCTCCCCGTCGCGGCCGTGAGGACTAACCTCCTCACTGAGGTCCTTAAACCGCAGGCAAACTCCAATGAGCCTCGGCTGCCGTTTAATGAGGCCTTGTGTGACGTTCTTGTGGGCACTTGGTCCAAGCCCGCCACAGGTCAGCCTGTGGATAGGAACGTGGCCAGACGCTACCGCCCGGCCCCGGGCGACCCTTGCTTTTTGTCCACCCATCCCACCCCCGAGAGCCTGGTCATCCAGGCCTCCACTTCCCAGACCGCATTCCCGGCGGCTCCGCCCGATCGGGAATCCAAGAGGTATGAACAATTCAGGAAGAAGGTGTTCTCGTCCCTGAGTTTGGGACTGCGGTCAGTCAATACCGCATGCCTCTTGGGCCGCTACACCCACACCCTGTGGGACACGGTCGCGGACGTGCTGCCACAATGTCCGGAGAAGGCCCGGGCAAAACTCACCCAAGCCCTTGCGGAGGGTCGAGATGCAGCGCGGTATTCCATCCGGTGTGGGCTGGATACCACGACTCACTGGGCAGGGCGATGGCAACGACGGTGGCGGTTCGACGCCACGCCTGGTTGAAGTCCGCCAACTTTTCGGCCGATGTCCAGGCCACTCTTCTGGACATGCCGTTCGATGGCCGTCGCCTCTTTGGCGACAAGGCAGAGCATGCGCTTGAGCATTTTAAGGACTCCAGGGCTACGGCCAAGTCCTTGGGCCTCTCGGCCCCACGCCAGCAAACGGGTGCCTTTTGCTCCTTTCGTGGCCATGGAAGAGGCACCCCCACACGTGCTGCCAGCCACGCGCCGCAGAATGTTCAACAGCGCGGTGGCAGCCGTGGAAACCGCCGTAGCGGCGGTCGGGGACAAAGGCGAGGCCAGTCCACACCTTCCCCCGCAGCACCTGCCTCAAAACCCTCCTAGTCCGTGCTTTCAGGCCCATGTGACGCCAGTGGGGCAGGGTTCGCCATCACCACTTCCACTGGCGCACAGTAAGTCGGACAGGTGGGTGCTGCAAATCGTCCGAAGGGGCTACTCCCTCCCCTTCGAGGCGACCCCTCCAGCCATGCCACCGCAATTCCACCGCGTGTCGGGGGATCACTTGCAAATTCTGCAAGAGGAAGTCACGGCCCTCTTGGCCAAGGGGGCCATCGAGCGCGTTCCTGGGCCGCAAGTAGGGTGTGGTTCTTACTCCCACTACTTTCTGGGCCTACGCCCTATTTGGACCTACGGAACGTCAACGGCTTCCTCCGAAAGGAGAGGTTCAAGATGCTGACTGGCTCAGGTCTTAGCTGCCCTGGACCCGGAGACTGCATGGTAGCGTTGGACTTGCAGGACGCTTATTTTCACATCCCCGTGCTGCCGGCCCACCGGCGTCACCTGCGGTTCACGGTAGGCCACGAGCACTTTCAGTTTCCCGTGCTCCCCTTCAGCCTTACCAGCGCCCCACGGGTGTTCACGAAAGTGATGGCGGTGGTCGCAGCCCATCTGCGCAGGTAAGGGGTGTCAGTCTTCCCCTACCTCGACGACTGGTTGTTGAAGGCGGGCTCGCCCCAGACAGTCGTCAGCCACCTCCAGACTGCGGCCGACCTCCTGCACCTGCTGGGGTTCTACATCAACTTGCCAAAGTCACACCTGTGTCTCTCTCAGAAGCTCCTCTTCATCGGAGCGGTTCTGGAGTCGGCGCAGTTTCGGGTTTATCCTCCCGAACAGCGGGTTCGGGATATTCAGGCTCTTATTCCGATCTTTCAGCCTTTATCCCGAGTCTCGGTAAGGTTGACGCTGCGGCTTCTGGGGCTGATGGCCTCCTGCATCCTTCTGGTGCATCCTGCCCGGTGGCGGATGCGGGCTCTGCAGTGGGACCTGAAGTTTCAGTGGGCCCAGCATCAGGGCAACTTGTCCGACCATGTCTTGATCTCGGAGGGCACTGCAAGACAGTTGCAGTGGTGGCTCACGGACCGCGATTGGGTCAGTGGCAGATCCCTCTACCTACACCACCCGGAGCACGTAGTTGTGACGGATGCGTCCCTCCTGGGCTGGGGAGGCCACATGGGAGAGGCGGAGATCAGAGGCCTCTGGTCTCCGGCGGAGTCCCGGCTCCACATCAACCTTCTGGAGCTGCGGGCGATCCGACTTGCACTGAAGGCATTCCTCCCCTCTGTCCGGGGGAGTGTAGTGCAGGTGTTCACAGACAACACCACCGCCATGTGGTACTGCAACAAACAGGGCGGGGTGGGGTCGTGGACCCTATGCCAGGAGGCTCTGCGACTCTGGCAGTGGCTGGAACACTGGTGGTTCAACACCTGGCAGGTTCTCTGAACGCCAGGGCGGACGAACTCAGCCGTCAGTGCATGATGGATCACGAATGGCGTCTGAACTCGGACGTGGCGCAAGGTCTCTTTCAGCAGTGGGGAGAGCCTTGGTTAGATCTATTTGCCACAGAAGAGAACGCGCAAT
Source organism: Lissotriton helveticus (assembly GCF_964261635.1). Taxonomy (NCBI): domain Eukaryota; kingdom Metazoa; phylum Chordata; class Amphibia; order Caudata; family Salamandridae; genus Lissotriton; species Lissotriton helveticus. The sequence continues at coordinate 1,737,177,692 of NC_136057.1, read as the reverse complement.
GTCTTCAGTTCTGCGCGTTGGAGTTTCCAAGGCGGCACTCGCTCGGAGACGCTTTTCATCGCGAGTGGAGTTGCGGTCTATTGTACGCCTTTCCGCCTATACCACTTCTGCCCAGAGTGCTGAAGAAGATCAGGCGCGACCGGGCCCAGGTTATCCTTGTGGCTCTGGATTGGGCACGAAGATTCTGGTATCCCGAGCTACTCAGCATGTCAGTCGATCCCCCGATTCATCTGCCTCTTCGGGAGGACCTTCTGTCGCAGCAGTAGAGGACGGTCCTCCACCCGAACCTGTCCAGTCTCCACCTACAAGCTTGGAGATTGAGCGGCGACAGTTGAGGCCATTTGACATGCCTCCCGAAGTCTGTAATGTCATTCTGGCAGCCAGGCGTCCCTCCAAAAAGTCGGTATACGCCTGCAGATGGAACAGATTTGTGGCATGGTGCACAGCAAAGGCTGTGGATCCACTCTCTGCACCCCTTTCTGAGGTTCTCCTCTTCCTTCTTTCTCTTGCCCAGCAGGGCTCTGCTCTGGGCACTATCAAGGGGCACCTTTCTGCCCTTTCCGCCTTCTTACAGCTACCTGATCAGCCTTCCTTTTTCAAGTCCCCAATTGTAAATAGGTTTTTGAAGGGCATCACACACATGTTTCCTCCTGTTCCTTTCGTGATGCCCCAGTGGGACTTGAATCTTGTACTTACTTACCTGATGTGTGCTCCCTTTGAGCCACTCCATAACTGTCCTCTCTGTCTTCTTACTTTGAAGACTGCTTTCCTGGTTGCCATCACCTCTGCCAGGAGAGTGAGTGAGCTCCAGGCTCTTTCTTCTACACCTCCTTTCCTCTCTTCCATCCGGACAAGGTTGTGTTGCGGACTAGACCTTCTTTCCTGCCCAAGGTTTTCACGGCCTTCCACATCGGGCAGTCCATTACCTTGCCCACCTTCTTTCCGCCTCCGCATCCCTCGAAAGAGGAAGAGAGGCTCCACCGTCTGGACCCAAAACGTGCGCTCTCTTACTATCTGGATCGCATACGCCAGTTCTGGGTGGATGACCAACTCTTTGTTGGTTATGTGGGCGCTAAGAAGGGAAAGGCGGTGCACAAGCGGACCATCTCACGGTGGATCATCTTGTGTATCCAGGCGTGTTACTCCTTGGCTAAGAAGGAGCCCCCTGTTGCACTAAGGGCTCATTCCACTCGGGCCACGGCGACTACCACTGCCCTGGACCGAGGAAGAAGGAGCCCCCTGTTGGACTAAGGGCTCATTCCACTCGGGCCACGGCGACTACCACTGCCCTGGGCCGAGGAGTGCCCTTGCAGGACATTTGCCAGGCAGCTACGTGGGCCTCGCTGCACACGTTTGCAAGACACTATTGCCTGGACAGCCAAGTCCGGAGGGATGGCTTCTTTGGCCGTTCCGTCCTCCAGGACTTTCTGGTGTAATTATTGGTTCGCAGACCCACCACCGGGGTTGGTATTGCTGGGGTATCTATTCTAAGGTAAGGAATCTATCACTAACGTGTCTCTTTCAGATGCACAAGTTACTACTCGTGTAACGATATATCTGTAAGAGACATTAGTTAGTGATAGATTCCTTACCGACCCACCCATCCTCCCCGTTCTGCGAACCGATATCTAGGGTTAAGGTTATCCCCTTTCAGGGCCCTAGTTTCATGGCACCAGTGTTAGTTCTATCATGGCTCTGCGTATCTGGCGCGGAAAAGCTGTGTATCAGAACTGACGTCAGCGCGCATGGGCGGCGTCTAAGTACTCCGACAACGTCATTCCGGCGCTAACGACGCCAACGACGGATGCGGAGCCGCGGACGACGCCTGCCGGCGCGCAGGGGTATTGCTACGCAAAATTTTCCGGATCCAGTCTGACGCCTGGGGATATTCTAAGGTAAGGAATCTATCACTAACTAATGTCTCTTACAGATATATCGTTACACAAGTAGTAACTTGTGCTTTATTTTCGTTGTGAGAAGACATACTCTCAGAGAATACCACAAGATTTTGAAGTCCATGCTCGAGCCCTCTGCAATCAACCGAAAGACAGAGGTTACCCCAAAAAACTACTGAAACACGCAATGAAAAGAGCTATAAAAGTACTCTCCAAGGGCTTGTTGACTTGCCTCCTGTTTTTGAAGTCCCAGGGATATCGAAGACTTCACCTTCAACTCAGCAACAGGACTTTACTTGCTGTAAGTCTTGCTCTGCAAAGTGGTGCCAATCCAGTCCAGGGCCCTTGAAAGCGAGTTTAAAGTGAAGCATCTGCAGAACCTGTGCATCGACGCCATTGCGCGGATCGGAAAGGATGCATCACTGCTGTTACAGGGACCAGGTCGGCGAATCGCCCATGGAATCATTGCTTCGAACCCAAGGAAGATCAACACATCACCCCTCCAGCGTGGATTAACCCAGTGCATCGCACTCGGGACCGGTGCTTCGCTCAACGGAACAGACACAATGCCGCAGTTACATGGTGAAATCTGGCACAACACCGCGACTGCGTGGGGATCATCATTGCATCTCTTTCTACAACAAGGATTAAGGTACTTTTGCTCAGTGGTCCCTGCATGAGTTCTATAGCTGGCAAGCACTCCATTGTGTGCGGCCTGAACTCTTGACTTTGTCCCGGTCCAGCGCGACCAATTAACTCTTTGAGCGCTATTTGCTTCCAAACGATATTTTTGAATTTAATCTTTAAAGATTCATCTCTCTACTTCTACTGATTGGATTTGTCATTATGGTCTTGTTTTATTTATAAAATTGTTCTCTATTTTTCTAAACTGGTGTGGTCTTTTTGTGGTTTTTTTCACTGTGTGTTGTGTGCACAAATACTTTACACATTGCCTCTTAGTTAAGCATGACTGCTCCGTACCCAGCTACCAGAGGGTGAGCACAGGCTAATTTAAAGTGTGTTTCTGACTTACCATGACTAGGATTGTGGTTCCTGCTTGGTCAGGGTTCATACCTCTGCCAACCAGAAACCCAATTTCTAACACTTAGCTTTAATACCACAGAGAATTATCGATTATAAACAAAGCGGCAACATTTTAATTAAAGTGTGAATACAGGTTTGAATTGGAATCTGTTTCACGTGTATTTACTAGATGGTGTCCAGACTGTTGCCGAGTCTTAGAGATTGACACCTTTAGGATACAATTGCAAGGTTTTATCGACCAGAGAAACCAGTCAGTAGGAAAACTAAAAGTTTTCATTAAAAAAATTTAAAAACACAGTTGTGAAGCTATAGAGGTCTCCAACTGGCCCATCGTTAACTTCCGGTAGCTCACCAAGACCCTTGAGTAGCTTCCGGCCGACATCTTTTTAAAAATAAAAAGCAGATTTTCTGCTTTTTTTTCCCCAGAGCTTGCCTGTCGTCACCCCAATTATCTGCTCAGATTGGTTGAAATTAGCTTAGGTGAGGTCGGGTGAGTGGAAGCTGGTGACTTCACTAACTAAACCCCTGCACAGGCTGTATTGGGAACCATACCACTGGCTTTCTGCAGCACGCTTCCATCATTCGTGGCAGTCTTGAAACCAGAGCCCTGGACCCTGGTTGCTTTCAGCTGCATACCTCAGTGCAGGTGGTGCTGCCTTCGGTGCAACTAAAGCAAGGCACAGGAATTTCGTTGTACAAGAGGTATTTACAAGTTGTTTATAAACATTTTTTTTTAAACACACCCATGACATTTTTGGGGGTTTTGAAAATGCGAGAGGAACTTAATTTATATATTTAAAATCACTGTGAAACACTTCTTTATTTCAATTATTACATTTAATCACTAAAACAAAGCAGCGTTTCACAGGGTTTCTTTTTGTTTTTAAAAGAATGAAAAAAACTTACATCTTGCAGGTTTCTCTTAGCCAGAAACCGAAGCCAGGAACTTTATTTACATTGAATTTTAATGAAATAATGTAACCAACATAAAATGAAATTCCTGGCTCCAGTTTGTTCCCCGAGGCAACTTACAAGAGGTACTTCATTTAAAAAGAAAATCCCTGCTTTAATTCAATTGAATTAAGGGAAAAATTAACATAAGGCTTCACACTGCACTTTAAAAATGTATCCAATTAATATAGAAAAAACCCTACCTCGCCTCTCCTATGGCCATATTTGTTGTAGATGTGACCTAAATATAAAATTCATATAATAAAGCTGGAGCGACATTCCACTCCATCCGGACGCACAGCTTATATTCCTTAGTGTCCTCATTCAAGTACTCCACAAAGTTATCCATGTTAACGTGTTTTTATTCAATAAGTTTCCATTGTTCACATTTATCTCCATTGTTAATTCTGTCACTTGCAGGGCAGTATATGTATAAAAGCGTTTCGGATGCCACAGATATGCCTATCCAGGCCTTTTTCTGGGACATGACGTTATACATCAAACATTCTTAAAAGTGGATCGCATAAACCCAATGCATTTCGAGCTTTAAATTGCTCTTCCTCAGGGGTTCACTGCAAACATTAAAACATTAAAGCATAACATTAGTTCGATATTTGCAGACCACTTAAAAACAACATTACAAAAATGGGGTTGGTCAGAGTTTAAGACTTTCAAATTGGGCTTACAGACGGCCAATTCTTCAAATGTCCAATATTCACACAATCAACAACTTCATTTTAAGCTTAAAGAGATTCAATGTAAACAGTTCAATTCAAAATCTTTTTTGGCATTTATTTGCGCAAAGTTCAAATCAAATTGCGGCCAAAAGTTCATTGTAACAATAAAGTAGACATGTAATTGTAAATTCATTACATTCGAACATTCAAAAAAGTGCTCTCAGTGAAAACGGGGAAGGGGTGAGTGAAGTGAGTGGGACACGGTAAAGGTGTGGTGACATTTTTGTGGCATCATTTCGCAATTAAGAAGCCTTTACACCTAAATCAATTGGCAAAGGTTCCAAACAATCATCACACATAGAGGGCGAGACACAGTCTCTTATTTCAGTCCTATGGTGTGAAGTAAACAAAGCGTAGTTCTACGTTTCGACCCCTGGAATACGCTAAAGGGTTGCTTTCAGCCTCATGTTGGGGTCTTCATCAGGAAAAGGGTGGGGGAGAGCCTAGGGGTTAAGATAGACACATGTATCAGTGATTGTGTGTTTAATTAAATCAGAAGAAAGTATAAGAGACAAGGATGTGGTGTTTACCTACATCAACAGACGGTAGACTTCTGTGCCGTCTATACCGGGGCCTTGGTACAGCTCCCAAAGTTTATCTAAAACATTAATGAATTAATTAAAGATCAGCGTCAGGGTGCTAGTTAATACCAATACTGCCAGAGGGTGAATGGTCGAAAGGAAAGGGACGTACTTATACGTTGTACTTGTACAGGAAAACGCAGTGGGCACATCCCTCAATCACGAGGACCTCAAATGCTCCTTAGCTGTAGTGATAAAAAGGTAGCGCATTGAGGTTTACCGGACTAGGGCATGGATTAGCAAACACCGTTTGAGAGAAGAGCTAAATCAATGGTCAGGCATGGAGGGTTGTGATCTCACCTTGGGACGGGACCGCAAGAGCTGGATTCCCGCTCCAGCTGCGCTCTGCATCCGAGTGAAGACTCGCGGTGCAGCCGCTGGATGCCCGTAAAGTAAAAGAGGGGCTCGTCACATGCGGCCAATCAGCGCGGAGGTAGGGCGGGACCGTTCTCGAAGATCAAGGGAGCGTCTACTCTGGAGTAACTTAGAGCGGAGGATTGCAAGGGGGAATCTGTGAACAACCAGGATCGGTTGTACCAGTAAAAGGTTACCCCATGGTGTTTCAGTAAAAAGCAACCGCTTTGGCAGCAAATGGAGTTAAATAAAATTTATCGAGCAGACATGAAACTGTAAAGCACACAAACGAATTACGCCCACCATTACGAGATCTCGACAGAGCACAGTTTGATCATTGACATGTAAACCCACATTGTGTTCATGGGGTAGGTTAGAAAATACAATTTCAAACTCAGTATCTTAATAAAATTGCAAACGTCACAAAATCAGAACACGAATAGTTATGGCACATTTAAGAGGTCGGTGGTGGGTTGAGCGTGCGCCACTTAACAGAATTAACAGTGTATTGAACAGCAAGTGACCGGAGTCAGAGCACATTCTGGTGTAGATAGTAGTGGTACATTCAGTGTATGCTACATAACAGAATTAAGTGGTCATTTATGGATACACCGGTAATGTATGCGAAGTCGTAGCAGTGGACCAAGAACAATTTAAAATGGCCTAAAGTATTGTAGGATATAAATAACAACTATTCAGCCAATCCACTGGAAAGTGGATTATGTGGAGGAGGAATTCTAGGGTCTATGATGACCCAGAGTGTTCATTCTGGACATAAACTAGCCATCTGAGAGAAGTTTGCCTCGAGTTCATTCAGCCCTCTCCTTATGGTTTGGAATTTCTGCATCCACTTGCATTCTCTGGTATTGAGGATGGAGGTAAGGTTGCCTCCCCGTGGTCCCAGGCAGACTTTCTCTATCACTAGCCAGCGTAGAGATTCAGGTGTATGGTTCCTTTCTTTGAAATGTTCCACCAATGGGGCCCCGGCTGTGGAGCACCGGATTCTGCTGCAGTGCTGAAAGATACGGTTCTTAACCTTTTGTATAGTTTGACCTATGTACATGAGGTCACAGGGGCACAGAATTGCGTAGATCACTCCACTGGTGTTGCAATTGGTCAGCGACTTGAGATTGATAGTGAAGTTGTTGTATTCGATTTGTTTGGTCTCCCAGCACATGGGACATGCTTTGCAAGAGGTGCATTTAAAGTGTTCAACAATTTCCGGTAGATTCCATAGGCTCTGGATCGTGGGTGCCTGTGGGGTTTCCAGTAGGGATCGTACCACCATGTCTCTGACGTTTCTCGCTTTTTTGAAGGCGTGCATAGGAGGTTCCGGCACCTCAAGAATGTCTGCCACCAGGCCCCAATGTTTATTGACACTTTTTCTTATAGTGTTGCTCTGGGTGCAGAATGTTGTTACACATATCATGCGTTCAAATGACGATGCTCGTTTCTTGGTTTCAAGTAGGGTTGAACGATCCTGGAACCAGGCTCTCTTACGGGATCGCTTCACGAGGCGTTTAGGGTAGCCTCTATCGATCAGGCGGTTGATGAGTTCATCTGATTCCTTAAAGAAGTCTTCTTTTTGTGAACAATTCCTTCGAAGGCGCAAAAACTGCCCAAAGGGTAGGTTGTCCCTCAGTCCCCTCGTGTGGTGGCTGGAGTAGCGTAGGAGAGAATTTCTCTCTGATGGTTTGCGGAAGAGAGTGGTGTACAGGTATCCGTCTTTCTCCTTGATACTTATATCAAGAAAGTCAATCGACTCTCTATCCATATGCATCGTGAATTTGATGTCTAAGGATTGATTGTTAAGCCAGGTTAAGAAAGCTTGAAGGGTGTCTACAATACTTTAGGCCATTTTAAATTGTTCTTGGTCCACTGCTACGACTTCGCATACATTACCGGTGTATCCATAAATGACCACTTAATTCTGTTATGTAGCATACACTGAATGTACCACTACTATCTACACCAGAATGTGCTCTGACTCCGGTCACTTGCTGTTCAATACACTGTTAATTCTGTTAAGTGGCGCATGCTCAACCCACCACCGACCTCTTAAATGTGCCATAACTATTCGTGTTCTGATTTTGTGACGTTTGCAATTTTATTAAGATACTGAGTTTGAAATTGTATTTTCTAACCTACCCCATGAACACAATGTGGGTTTACATGTCAATGATCAAACTGTGCTCTGTCGAGATCTCGTAATGGTGGGCGTAATTCGTTTGTGTGCTTTACAGTTTCATGTCTGCTCGATAAATTTTATTTAACTCCATTTGCTGCCAAAGCGGTTGCTTTTTACTGAAACACCACGGGGTAACCTTTTACTGGTACAACCGATCCTGGTTGTTCACAGATTCCCCCTTGCAATCCTCCGCTCTAAGTTACTCCAGAGTAGACGCTCCCTTGATCTTCGAGAACGGTCCCGCCCTACCTCCGCGCTGATTGGCCGCATGTGACGAGCCCCTCTTTTACTTTACGGGCATCCAGCGGCTGCACCGCGAGTCTTCACTCGGATGCAGAGCGCAGCTGGAGCGGGAATCCAGCTCTTGCGGTCCCGTCCCAAGGTGAGATCACAACCCTCCATGCCTGACCATTGATTTAGCTCTTCTCTCAAACGGTGTTTGCTAATCCATGCCCTAGTCCGGTAAACCTCAATGCGCTACCTTTTTATCACTACAGCTAAGGAGCATTTGAGGTCCTCGTGATTGAGGGATGTGCCCACTGCGTTTTCCTGTACAAGTACAACGTATAAGTAAGTCCCTTTCCTTTCGACCATTCACCCTCTGGCAGTATTGGTATTAACTAGCACCCTGACGCTGATCTTTAATTAATTCATTAATGTTTTAGATAAACTTTGGGAGCTGTACCAAGGCCCCGGTATAGACGGCACAGAAGTCTACCGTCTGTTGATGTAGGTAAACACCACATCCTTGTCTCTTATACTTTCTTCTGATTTAATTAAACACACAATCACTGATACATGTGTCTATCTTAACCCCTAGGCTCTCCCCCACCCTTTTCCTGATGAAGACCCCAACATGAGGCTGAAAGCAACCCTTTAGCGTATTCCAGGGGTCGAAACGTAGAACTACGCTTTGTTTACTTCACACCATAGGACTGAAATAAGAGACTGTGTCTCGCCCTCTATGTGTGATGATTGTTTGGAACCTTTGCCAATTGATTTAGGTGTAAAGGCTTCTTAATTGCGAAATGATGCCACAAAAATGTCACCACACCTTTACCGTGTCCCACTCACTTCACTCACCCCTTCCCCGTTTTCACTGAGAGCACTTTTTTGAATGTTCGAATGTAATGAATTTACAATTACATGTCTACTTTATTGTTACAATGAACTTTTGGCCGCAATTTGATTTGAACTTTGCGCAAATAAATGCCAAAAAAGATTTTGAATTGAACTGTTTACATTGAATCTCTTTAAGCTTAAAATGAAGTTGTTGATTGTGTGAATATTGGACATTTGAAGAATTGGCCGTCTGTAAGCCCAATTTGAAAGTCTTAAACTCTGACCAACCCCATTTTTGTAATGATTCACTGACCCAGGTCTGGAGTTCACAAGGGCTAACCCCTTTATTGTACTCGCACTTAAAAACAACAGGTTTTAAAACTAATACCCAGTAGCATGTTTAACTGAATAGCTGACGTTATCCCTCTAAACACACAATTACATACTCTACACGTTGTACCCAGAGAAGCCCTCCTGGCTATTACCTTTACTCCATGTCCCCAATCATCAGTATTTCCAAATAACATCACAGTGATTCACCCAGTACACTTACATAGATCGTACCTTTGTGCAACGTTATCATGTTCTCTTTCAAAGGCGTGTCCACTTTCTTTTTTTTTTTTTAAATATTTTTATTGACAATTTTTACATAATTAATACATTTCCCCCCCCCCCCCCCCCCCCCCCCCAACCCCCCTTTCCCTGACCAAGGGCATGTCGAGGAAAAAAAAAAGAAAAAAACATAGATACATAGATAAATTAACAAGCCACTATATACCAACATACAATAGAAATTAATCCGGAATGTGCTATATGATTCCAAAAAGGCATGCGTGTACATAATATCACATACTTAATATATACATACATCATCTGTTGGTCTAAGCTACGTTATAGGGATACAAAATAATATATATGTAAATAATACTATAATCCAAGATTGCTTATAAAGTTAAAAAAAAGGAGTACATATGAGTATACTACTATATGCTTATTATATACATGCATCAGTTAATTTTCACTGTGCTATAGAAGTACAAAGAAATATATATGTAAATAATACTATATACACTAAATGCAATCAAGTATGTCTCTGGATCCATGATAGCATTGGTGACCAGATCCGCATACCCATTAATCTTTTTTTAACGCCTTTGTTTTTATAAATTGCAACCTCCAGACTACAGGTGGCTAAAAACCTAGCCCTCCATTGTTGAAATGCCGGTGGCTCTGGATCTAACCAAGCTGATGCAATTGTAAGTCGAAGTATTGCCATGGCCACAAATATTAGCCCCTGAGTGTTTGTCTGCAATTCCCGATTTGCCACACCAAGCATTATTTCTTCAGTTGAGATTTCTATTCTTGTTTCACAGACCTTTGATAAGAATTCCGAGATATCATTAATCAGCTTAGTAAGAGTGTTACATGTAGCAAATATATGGATAATATCGGCCCCATATAGTGCACAACGAGGGCATGTTGTTCCCTTCCCTGTTCCCCATTTAGCAATCTTCTTATGGGTATAGTAAAGGCAGAAAAAGGTTTTATAAAATTGTGCCTGTAGTTTAATTGACATCAATGAGTTCAAAGCTAAGTCGTATGCCATGCGGGGAATATTTGACTGTACTTCTAGTTGTTCCTGCCACATTGCGTATTGTTTCTCCATATCATCTAGGGCCATTACATTAAAATATTCATAGATTTCCCCGATCCTGAGAGTTTCTTTGTTCCTGCATAGATTGTCAATCAATTGATTATTCAGGAATTTCTCCCGACCACCAGTTTTCTTTGTTAGAAAATCTCTAACTTGCAAGAACTTAAAAAAATCCCTATGGCTGATATTTTATTCCTCATGTAGATCCTCAAACATCTTGAGGCAGCCTTGTTTATAAAAGCAGCCCAGTTGCACCATCCCCGCCGATACCCATCTGTTTATACAGGTATCATGAAATATTAGTGGTAAATCGTTATTACTATTCATTGGTGTATAAAATGAAAATCGCCCGAGCCCCAATACCTTGCGAATACTACTCCATGCTTTATATGCCCCTCTAATAGTCTTAAATTTGACTTTCTTAAAATAGTTATCATTTGTATGTCGCCAAAAGCAGCCGGCACAATCTTCTCCTAATAGGAGTTCTTGAGGAGACGGGATCTCTTGACTATTGCTACCATTCGAGATCAGGTAGGCACAGTATTTTATAACAGTGGCCCAGTAATATAATTTAAAGTTCGGTAGGGATAGACCTCCCTTTTCCTTCGGTAATGTCAATTTTTTAAGAGCTCGACGTGGTTTCTTATATCCCCAGATAAAGCTTGAAAGCATGGAGTCAATAGTCACAAAGATCTTGGGGGGGAATTCAAGGCAGATGGTCCTAAAGAAATATAAAAATCGAGGCAAAAAAACCATCTTAATCAAGTTACAACGGCCCCCTATAGTTAAATGTAGATTATCCAATCGGATCATTTCCTTCTTTGTTCGGGAAATCAAAGGTTTTAAGTTAATATCGACAATGTTTGTGATTTTTGCACTTATTGTTACCCCTAGGTATACGGCCTCCTCAGTCACTCTTGTATCAACCATCACAATCTTGTTGTTTAACACGATTTGGGTTTTGTTAGAATTCAGTTTGTATCCAGACACTACTCCAAATAGGTATGCCTCTTCTTCTATTACCGGCATAGCTATACTGGGATCGCTGGTGACAATCGCGATATCATCGGCATATGCCAATGTTTTAGTATTATGCCAAAGTATTGTGATTGGTGATATATATACACAGTTATCTAACCAACGAATAAATGGATCGATATATATTGCAAATAAAAGCGGTGAGCAGGGGCATCCCTGCCTGGTTCCTCTTGTGATTGCAAAATTTTCAGATAGGAGCCCATTAACTAATACTCTAGCACTCGGTTTATTATAAAGTCCTCAAGCAGCCATAATAAATTTGTCATTGATTCCACTATAGAGCATTGCCGTCCATAAAAATCTCCAGGAGACCCTATCGAAAGCTTTCTCAGCGTCGAGAAGTATAAGCGCCATAGGGTCTCCTGAAGATTCTGCTTAGTCGAACAATGAGATCACCCTTTGAACATGGTAGGTTGTTGACCTTCCTGGTATAAATCCATGTTGGTGTTTGGATACTATTTTATCTATTATCGGTGCCAATCTGGTCGCCAAGAGTTTCGAATAGATTTTTGAGTCCCCATTAATTAAAGTGATTGGACGATAAGAGCCTAATTCGAGTGGATTTTTTTTTTTTCTTCAAGAAGACCACAATTTTGGCCTCTGACCAGGAGGGAGGAGGAGTACCTCCTAGAAATATGTGTACAAACAAAGTCGTCAATATTGTTTGTAATTGATCTGCAAATTTCAAATAGAACTCAGATGGTATCCCATCCAGTCCCGCTGCTTTTCCGCTTTTTAATGCGTTTAAGGATAGCAGGATCTCATCCCAATTCGGTAATCCATCCAGCAATTCCTGGTCATTCTTCTCAAATCTAGGTCCTCGGTTTCCATCTAAATACTGATCTGGATCCCCCAATCCTTTTATAGGTTCGGTATATAGCTCTTGATAAAATCTCTGAAATGAAGCCCTTACCTCATCTGGTTCTGATTTTAAGCCTAGTCTTGGGTCCTGAATTTCTCTAATGGTGCTTACTGATGTCTCTTCTCTGATACGTATCGCTAACTGATGCCCAACCATTTCACTCAACTCATATATCTTTTCCTTGTTTACTGCTGCCTTAATGATAGCTTTTTCAACTATTACTTCTGTAATATAATTTTTTGCAATAGCTACCTGCGCTAATGCACTTTCTAGCCCATGACCTTGTTGAGCAGCAACAATCAAATTTTCTTCGGCTTTACCTAAATTATAATGTAAAGCAGCCAGATGGGATTTCCCTTCCTTGTTAGCTCGCAGCGAGAATTGTAGTGTCTCTCCTCTTATACCCGCTTTAAGTGTGTCCCATACTATTTCTATAGATGTACTTTCAAGATTGTCTACAATGAAGCCGGGGATCCACGCCTTCATATGTTTACAATACTTTTCATTCATTAGCAAGGCCCTTTCAAACGTCCAGCTCTTAATTGGGTAATTCTTCGGGATACATAATAGGTTTAAAATTAAGGGGTTATGGTCTGATAATAGGCGTGGTAGTTTATCTATCATGCACACATTTTTAAGCGAATTAGATATAAACATATAGTCGAGTCGTGCATGTAGTGAGTGTGGATATGAATAAAATGTGAAACCGGGATCTCCCCAGTGATTATATTGCCACGCATCTATTAAGCTATGTACCATACATAAATCTTTTAGTGCCCGAAAAACTCTTGGTTTTCTGCCATTGTATTTAAAATCCGGTCTGGTTATCCAGTCCCCGGGGAGATGTATATTAAGATCCCCACATACTATAATGGGTAGCGGCCAATGAGCGAGCTCATTGGAGACCTTTATTAGTATCTCCGGTTCATCAAAAACACTCCCATATATAGTGCAGATTGTTATTTTATTTTGACCATTATTATACTTGCATTCGGCAATTGCCCATCTCCCAAGTTTATCGGACAGTACTCTATCAAATTGGAGCCCCCCACCTTTGGCTAGGATTGCCACCCCCTTTGACCGGACTCCCTGTGTGGTAGCAGTAATGAGATTATATCCTAATGACTTTAGCAAGTAGTGCTGAGAACCTTCGATATGAGTTTCTTGTATGCAGGCGATGTTAGCCTCCATTAGTTGTAATCCGATTGCCACCTTCTGTAGTTTTTTAATATCGTTGAGTCCGCATATATTTAAAGAAACAATTTTTACCTTAGCCATACTCAATTAGAATTGTTGCCATCATTCTCTTATCATATCCAAATCTTTGTTTCATAATTATTAAGCGATTGTCTGTGGCTAAAATAGTGCAGTATTTTTTACCCTTCATGTGATTGACATTCCTTGGTCCTAATCTCCCACCCCCTTTCCCCCTGTCCCCCCCTGAGTTCCCCCCACCCTCCCCTTCCCTTACCATCCCATGAGGCATCCTAGGTCCCGGGTCCTAGGTGTGGGCGCCCGTATGGTCTGATCGCCAAGGTGCACACCGTTGCCCGGACAGGTTCTATTCTAAAAAAAAAGAAAGTATAATTGACCACAACCTCTATACCAGTGCAGTTTTTCATTCATCGTGTTCATTTAAGCTTAACCTCCCATTGTGTCTGACATATTTATCCATCCCGGTGCTACCCCGTGGTTTCCCAAAGTGTTCATTTTTCATGTACTGCTCCTTTACATGTTATTATTTCCCCGGATTTCGGGTCTCCATCTCTGAGATTTCCCTTAAGTATTCTTCGGCTTGTATTTCACTTGTGAAGCTTTTGGTTGAGCCTTTAAATATAATTTTCAACCGTGCCGGATTCTGTAAGAAAACCTTAGCACCAATTTTTTCAAATGGTGCAAATAGTTGGCGCATTCTCCACCTACGCTCTACGGTAGCATGCGCAAAATCAGGCCTAGCAAAGATTTGAACCTTTTATGTTCCCTTTGGCTTGTGGGTCTTGCAAGATCGTAAATTGCTTCCCTAAGAAGAAAGTTTCCAAAGTAGATCAACATAGCCCTAGGATATTGGCGTGTTTTGTGAGCATGTTTCGGTTGAGTCAAAGGGAACACGCTGAACCTCTCTATCCAAGTCCCAGGCCTCCAATTCCGGGAATGCGGATTTAATTAGTGTAATCATAGACCCTCTGGGATCATTTCCTTCAAAATTTTCTGGGATACCAAGGAATCTTAGATTGTTCCGTCTGGATCTATTCTTGTGATCCTCAACCTTTGCCATTAGATCTTTGATTATTCCCTCGTGTTCTTTTTCTGTTTTTTGCAATTTACTGACATCTGTTTCCAGGTTTTCAGTTCGAGTTTCTACAGTGGCCATTCTCTCCGAAATCTCCGTGCAAATGTTTTCAACTTTTTTTACTGTACATTGCAGTTTGTCAATGGCTACCCGATTTCTTTGGCTATCTTTTTTAACGTCCTTATGAAAGCTCTTTATTGTGCTCAAAACATCGCTTAGTGAAGGTTCACTCATCAATCCAGACCCACAGTCGTTTACTATTGTTTCTTGACCTCCTTCTTCTATCTCGGTCTGGCTACATTTCTGACGATGTGCATCTCCCAATGATTTTATGATCGGGCTTTTTCGAGGAAGATTTGTTCTAGTTCTGCCCTGATCAGTGTTAGTACCTGGGTCTGTAGTCTCTTCATTAAAGATGTTGCATTCATGTTTGCTTTTTATCCTCTTTTTTCTCCCACGTTCTTTCCTTGGATTTGTTTCGCATATTTTCCTCGAGTCATGGGATCCAGAAGATAAAGTCTCCGCTTGTGGTCCTATACTGGCTTTGCTGGAGTCACTTTGTTCACTTAATTCGCTAGAAATAGACATCCCTGTTTGATACATATCTAAATCTGAATCTGAATCTTCATCAGAGTAAGTTTTATTTGCTGAATGTATACTTTGTATACTTTGCCCTTTTAGTAGTATCTTGCTAGGATCAGATTCCTCCCTTTGGTTAGTCATTATTGTTTTTGTTATAATAGGTGCCCTAGGTCCTTCAATGGTGTCGCTTGGAGTTGCGAGCTGCTTGGTGATATTTGCAACTTGGCTGGCGTTTCCCTCTCTTTCGATGCTCTCTAGGGGCATAATAGGGCTAGCTACACCGGCTCCACCGGCTCCACCTGTATTGCACGGCTGTTTGATCATGGATTTCTCGCTCTTTTGGGCATTAGTCGCAGCATCTTTATGAAGAGGACTGAAAATATTAGAAATTCTAGGCTGAGACGTTGTTGGAGAGCCTGGATTAGCCTTTAAGTTTTTTATTGTTTGTAGTCTCTGAGCTTTCTTGGCCATTAGCTCCATTTTGGCATCTTCCTCGATATCTCTCCCCCTCTCTCTCTCTTTCTCTTTATTTTTACGCCTGGTTTTCTCTTTCTCCTTCTCCTTCTCCAATTTTTTCTCCAGTTTTTTGCTTTTAATTTTCCCACTATCATGAAGTTCAGTATTTTCCAAGTCTTTTTCCCTTGCTCTGGACCCTCTAGTTTCGGGGCCTCTCTGTCTCTCGTTAGTTGCTTGTAACACTTGTGTCACTTTAGCTGTTTCCGTTTCCTTTGTCTTTTCCACATAATCTAGATGTGGGTCAACTGCCAACTGCTCAATGTGTTCTGTTTCCTGTATTTCCTGTATTTTCAGATGTTTCTTGGGGTATTTCTAGGGGTTGTCCCATTGCCACATAGGTTTCCTGCTGGGCAATCCCCCCTTCCCCTTCCATATTTCCTCTGTCGGGTTCGCTTTCTAACGTCCACCGGTATTCAATACCCTCAAGCTGTTGCTCCTATTTTAAACAAGCATTGGCATAGCCAATAGGTCTCGCCTTTGGGACCTTATAAGTGTTTAGCCTTGTAACAGTTAATGTTGTTGCAGTAAGGATATTGTGCAGCATAACTAAAAACTTACAAGGTCCCAAAGGCGAGACCTATTGGCTATTCCAATGCTTGATGCTGTGGTGGCCCGGAGTGATGCTGTGGTGGTACTTGCGTTCATACAAATGTACTTCTTTTACCGCCCCCTAAAAAAAACGTTTTGGTGAAGGAAACACCAACGTACCTCTGAAATATCAGAAATAAAGACACAATATGCACAGAACATCTTATCGCCCAATTTAGTTCCATTAGTTAAATGTACAGGATATGCAACTCAGTTCTGAAATGTAAGACTAGAGCGCTGCACTTACTGAAACCAAGAGGTAGGTCGCTTGATGCAGGATATTAGTGAAAATACCACCATTTTAGAGGATTTCACTAGTAAACTCCACTAATGGTGATTACCATTATTCTACTTTTGTGTTAACGGCATTCCCTGTAATACTCATTTACCATTTTATATTTTTAAATGTCTTACGAATTTGGTGTTACTTAAGCATTTTGATGTTTTTGGGATGATTTTTTATTGCATTGTATTTGCAATTAACTTTATATTACAAGTAAGGTTCCCTGATAATCGTTTTCACAGTTTTTTTACAAATAAACACAGACAGGAAACAACTTCTTTTCCTCCCTATACTTGTATTTAGATGTAGATACAAGCGGATTTTTTTAGAGTGGTTCTAAATGCTGTGAGACACAACTTCCAGGCCAATAGCAGTGCAGAATCACAAGTAATAGTTACAAAAGAGGTACATTGTAGTAAAGAGGCTTAAACAAGGTTGTGCACAACTTTGAAGATAAAATGTACGTTTTATACCAGTGTATGGATTTATGATCTATGGATATTCATATTATTGAAATGCGTCAGCCATCCAAGTAGAAGTATACATTTATTGATTAAATAAACGTGGAAATGTACCAGTTTCATTTTTTTTGTTGCAAAACCTCAAATAAATATGGATAAACAGATACAATTAGCAAAATATAAATATTGGTAAATACAGATGCAAATGTCAAAAAATAAATACCATAAAACCTGGAGCACTGATTGAAATTTATGTATTGCATAATTAATGCTACCAAAGTGCTAATAAACTTGACAAAAAGCCAGTAGTTATGAGTTTTCTACAGTGAAAAGAATGTCTTAAGCTTCACAGAGAAACACAGAACAGTTACAGTATAGAAAGCAATAGCGCCACCTTCCCTCGCATGCAGATCAGTTACAAAACTAACATGAGAGCACATGTCCCTTGCACATAGAATCAGCACAGCATAGGCAGTGCAAGTACAAGCTTCCCTCTCATATACAGAAAAATGCATCACAGAAGTGCTAACTTTTCTCGCTCTCAAGCAGGGCCCAGGCATCAGCTATGCAATTCTCCTTTGACAGGGCAGATGCAGCAGTGCCTTCTTCAGTTTTTCTGAAAAGTGGAAAATCAACAGGAAGGCTTACTTGCAGCCCTCCAGGTTGTTGGCGAAACCCACAGTATGCGGTGGTGTCTGTGAAGTGTGTACGGCTGTGAGATGTCTTCGGTGTAATGTAGGGGATGTGTAGAACGTAGGTTTATGTGATGCAGTTCTATTGTAGTATGTTGGTAATATAGGATGTTGGATATGGTGGTGATTGTATAGAATGTGGGTAGTGCAAAGGTTAAAGGGTGTAAGTTGCATAAGATGTAGTTGGGTGGTGATGTGGTATCCGTGTTAGTGTTTGTGGTATTGGTGGTGGTGCGGGATTGGTGGTTGTAGTACTGCGGTGGTTTAGTATTTGTAGTACTGGTGGTGATGGGGGGTGATGATATTGGTGGTGGAACTGTGGCTGTAGTGGCACTGGTGGTTGTGGTATAGGTGGTGTGGTATTATTGGTGGAAGTGTGGTAGTAAGAAATGCGTTACTTACCTGTAACTGCAGTTATCCAGTATTGGTGTCTTTCATAGATTCACATGCCTGAATCATTCCCCGTCGTCGAGACGAGAGTCTCCGGTATATAGAAAAGTAATGTCCTATAGACATACATAGAGAAAAATAGGCCTAAGGGCCTCGCCTTAGTAGCCTATCTATGTACTTTTGTAAAAAAGGACCAAACTCCAGAAGGTAGCCAATCAGCTACCACCTCCCTCTAGAACCTTCCTGGCAGGAGCCTCAGTCTCTCAGATTTTCGTACGCCCCAAGCTAGGTAGGCGTAATACTGTTAGAGAAAGAAGTGAGTCCTTCCAGGGGAGGCGGGAGGGTTGCATGTGAATCTATGAAAGACACCAATACTGGATAACTGCAGTTACAGGTTAGTAACGCATTTCTTATCCAGTATTATGGGTGTCTTTCATAGATTCACATGCCTGAATCAGAGTAGCAAGCAATACATTATGCACATTTCTGATGGAACAGCATATAGCAGTCTGTAGATAATACATATCATGCGACTAAGAACCATCAACAAATAACAAGAAGTAAGTAAATAAATGTGCATACCAGCGAAGGATGGCGGGAAGGAGGAAGGCTCACCTCACTGGAATAGATGGCGAAGCACAGCCTGGCCCACTGCTGCATCCTGCATCAGTTCCGTATCCAGGCAGTAGTGCCTGGTGAAGGTATACGGCGACTTCAAATTCGCTGCTCTGCAAATGTCCAGTATCGGCACCCCAGCGAACAGTGCTGCCGATGTGGACACAGCTCTTGTAGAATGAGCTCTTACTTTAGAGTGCAATGGCCGCCCAGCTTTGTCGTGGCAAAAGGCAATTGCCGAAGATATCCATCTTGAAATACTTTGTTTGGAAAGCGGCATGCCTTTCCTCGGTCTACTGAAAGCGATGAAAAGCTGATTCGTTTTCCTGAAATGTTTTGTCTTGTCAAGATAAAATTTAAGACACCTCTTCAGGTCCAAAGAGTGCAGGGTTCTCTCAGCTGCAGTGCTTGGATTTGGGAAGAATGATCGGAGGACTACAGGTTCATTTAAATGGAAGTCTGAAGGGACCTTTGGAATAAACAGAGGATTAGTTCTTAAAACCACTCTGTCTTCCTTGAACTGCATAAAGGGATTTTGTATGGAAAGAGCCTGTAGTTCGCAGACCCTTCTTGCTGAGGTCAGTGCCAGTAGGAGGGCTGTTTCCCAGGAGATGTATTTGACATCTGCCCTGTGAATGGGCTCGAAAGGGCGTTTCATCAATTGGTTGAGGACCACATTGAGATGCCATGTTGGTGGAACCCTCCGTGGCCGAGGAAAGGATCTGTAGAGTCCCTTAAGGAATTGTTTTATTAACCTGTGTGACCAGAGAGAGGGCCCTCTTGAAGTTCTTTTAAACCGGGAAATCGCCACCAAATGAACTCTGATGGAGGCGTACGCTAGTCCCGACTGTACCAGGTGTAGCAGATATGGCAGTAACTGCTCCGGAGTAGCCTGAAAGGGATGTAGACCTTTGTCCTTACACCAAATGCAAAAGCGTTTCCACTTTAAGGAATACGTTTTGTTTGTGCTCTCTGCTCTTGCCTTCGCTAGGACATCTTTGCACTACTGTGGGATGTCTAGCTGGCAGAACTTTCGGTACTCAGGAGCCAAGCCAATAATATGAGTGATTTCAGGTTCGGGTGCTGTACTTGGCCATTGGACATCGTGAGCAGGGATGGATGTTGACCCAGCCGGATTAGCGGGTGGACTGAGAGGCGATGGAGGTCCGTGAACCAATGCTGCCTTGGCCAGAACGGGGCAATCAGAATCAGAGTGCAGTGTTCCGTTTTCATCTTTTTGAGCACTCATGGAAGTAGGGGAAATGGCGGAAATGCGTACGCAAACACGTTGCGCCAGGCGATGGAAAATGCATTTCCGTGGGACCTTAACTGGGGATGCCAACTTGCGAAGTTGGGGCATTTGGCGTTCTCCCTGGTGGCAAAGAGGTCGATCTGCGGTGTCCCCCATTCCGAAAAGATGTGATTCAGCACCTTTTGTTCGAGCTCCCATTCGTGGGACATCGATCTCTGTCTGCTTAGAGCATCTGCTATGACGTTGTCCTTGCCTGGGACATACTCCGCTGTTAACGTGATACTGTGGAGCACAAGCCAGTTCCAGATTTTCTGCGATTCGCGAGACAGTGTGAGCGAACGCGTTCCTCCCGGTTTGTTCAAGTAGTGCATTGTCGTGGTGTTGTCGGTCCTGACAAGCACTGGGGAGTTCTTGATGCACGGTAGGAAAGCCTGCAGAGATATAAAAACTGCCCTCAGCTCTAGGAGGTTGATATGGAGCTGCTTTTCCTGGTCCGTCCACTTGCCGCTGATCTGCAACTCTTGGAGGACCGCTCCCCATCCCTCTAGGGAGGCATCCGTAGTTATCACATGTGGAGCTGCAGGAAGCAAGAATAGCAGCCCTTGCGAGAGGTTCTTGGCCGACCTCCACCAGAGCAAGGCCTTGGTCATTTGTTGAGTTATCACAATGCGATCCTCGAAAGAACCTGTGCTTTGAGTCCATTGCCTGGTCAAGGCCTCCTGCAGTGGGCGCATTCTGAGCCGACAGTGGGGAATAAGCAGGATACACGAGGACATCATCCCCAAGAGGGACGTGAAAGTACGGACCAGTAAGGTTTTCTTCTAGGCAACTGCAGTGGCCAGAGTGATAAGCTTGTGCTTCCTCTCCTGAGATGGGAATGCTTTTGAACATTCCGTATCCAATGTCGCCCCGAGAAAGGTAAGAACTAGGGAGGGCTGTAGAGTAGACTTCTCGTGATTGAGCGTCAGGCCCAGTTGCTGGAAAAGATTGAGACAGGCGCTGGAGGACTTGGCTGAGCCTTTCATAGATGGTGCTTTCACCAGCCAGTCGTCCAGGTATGGGAAGACTTGGTGTCCTTGCTGTCGTAGGAAAGCTGCCACTGGGGAGAGGCACTTGGTGAATATCCGAGGTGCCGACTTGAGGCCGAATGGGAGGACACAGAATTGATAGTGTTGACCCGCCACTGCGAAACTGAGGAATTTCCTGTGGCCTTTGTGAATAGGGATGTGGTAGTATGCGTCTTGCAGATCTAAAGACGTCATAAAATCCCCTTCCTCTAGTGACCCCAAGATCTCCTGGATCGTCACCATGCGGAACGATTGACTCTTCAAGAATGCGTTGAGAGCCCGAAGGTCTAAGATGGGCCTCCCATTTCTTCCCTTTCTTTTGTATCAGAAAGAAGCGGGAATAAAATCCCTTTCTTCTGTGAGCTGATGGTACTGGCTCTATTGCTCCTTTCTTCAGCATAGAAGAGACCTTTTGAAGGAGTAATCGTAAATTCCTGTGTTGAAGTTTGCGAGGGGGAGTTGTTGGGGGAATTGATTTGAATTCCAACGAATGGCCGAATTGGATCAATTGGAGCACCCACCGATCTGTTGTAATTGATCTCCAATTGTCGAGGTAGTATGTCAGTTTTCCTCCAAGTTTGAAAAAATGAGACTGTGGACGGACTGGCTGCTGGAAAAGGTCATTGGCGTCCGCCAGTGGGTTTCCTTTGGCTTTTTCCCCTGTAGTTGGACCTTCCATAGGAGGTCTGGCGACCTTGTTGCTGCTGTCGCTGTTGGTATTGCGATCGGCCTTGATTATAGGAGTATGAGGATTTGTTCTGGTAAGATCCTCTGTAAGAGGATTGACCTCTACCCCTGTTCCCTCGAAAGGACTGGCTCCTAAACTGTAGTGTGCCAAGCGCCCTCGCCGTGTCCGTATCTTTTTTGATCGTTCGTAGGGCCTTGTCGATTTTCTCCCCAAAGAGGACAATGCCGTCGACGAAGTCATCGACGACGACGACTAAGTCATCGACGACGACAAAGACACCGTTGACGAGCCCACCGGTGACGACGGTGCCGTCAACAAAGGAACCGTCGACAAAGGAACCGTCGACGAAGGTACCGTCGACGAAAGCACCAATGACGACGGATGCTCTTCAGTCGAGGACGACACCGTCGACGACTTCATCGTCGACGCTATGGAAACAATCAGAGCTGATTTCTCCGTCGTCAGCTGCCACTCAGCTGTCTGCGATTCCACCAACGAAGAAGGGCACAAAAAAGGCATTAACACCAGACTTAACGTCTCCCAGTAGGGTGCAAAAGTTGCCCCCATCCTGTCTACTACAGGACGAGGACTCAGACGAAGACCATAACGGACAGGCCACCAGTCCGTCAGATCTAATAGTGAAGTGCCAGAGCACTGCATTCCTTTGGTGAATGGTCCGGATAAAGACAGTATAAGCAGGTTTCATGCTTATCATCGACGTGGAGCCTCTTCTTACCACAAGAAGAGCAAGCTCTGAAGAGACCCTTCTTCTGTTGATCAGCCATGGCAGAATTATGAAGAAAATATCCAATTTTTGTGAAGAAAAGAGTTTAAACAAAGAAACCTGAGGAGAACTCAGGTGGAGACTCCCTAGCACAACCTGCGGTAGAAAATCTGAGAGACTGAGGCTCCTGCCAGGAAGGTTCTAGAGGGAGGTGGTAGCTGATTGGCTACCTTCTGGAGTTTGGTCCTTTTTACAAAAGGACATAGATAGGCTACTAAGGCGAGGCCCTTAGGCCTATTTTTCTCTATGTATGTCTATAGGACATTACTTTTCTATATACCGGAGACTCCCGTCTCGACGACGGGGAATGATTCAGGCATGTGAATCTATGAAAGACACCCATAATACTGGATAATGGTGTGATATTTGTGGCAGTATTAGTGTGGGTAGTCGTGGCTGTATTGGTATTAGTGGTAATGACACTGGTGGTATTGGTAACTGTATTGCATGTACAAGATAAAAAAAGTGAAAATGACAACAAGCTTGATGGTTAAGTGTTCTTTTGTGATGCAAAATAGTCCCTTGTATATTGCAATGCACGCACTCCACAGGAGGTGGAATCATATGCCCAAAAACCGACAGCAGGAGGTGAGCGAGAAATTGTCCATGGACAAAATCCAAACCCACTGTATATACATTTTGCATATTGGTGACTTAAGGTAGGAAGCTAACTAAAACTTTCTTTAGAGAGACATAAAAAGGATGATAAAATAATGCTACCCTTTTTCCTCAAGCAAAAACCTATCACGCGCTTCATGTTTCAGGTGGGAGCAGGTCTGTGTTTCGGGGTGTTGGGAACGCCGATATTCGTTTTTCATGTCAAGTACCTCTCTAAGCATTTAAACATATGCCTTGCTGGATTCTTTAATGTCTTCATAGTTACCGAGTTTGCTGTGTGTGTTGTGATCGCATTGCGCTAAGTAAAACCCAACAACCTTCAGCTTGAATAGCAAGTTGAGTAGCAGGGAGACATTTGAAGGGTGAACCACGCATTTTCCTTTTACTCTGAGGACATGGAACATGTCGGAAGAATGCAATAACCGGTGTTAACGGTTATCTATTTATACAAATTTTTATTATTTCTAAGAACTAGTCATACAAATGGTAACAATTGCAGCCTTGAAACCGAAGGTTAACAAGGGCATGTACAGATGGTGTGTAGCGTCGAGAAGAACAGCAGCGAGTGGTGGTGGTGGGGGGGAGGCAACAGAAGGAAGGAGCTACAAATGGGTATTTGGAAAGGATGTCCTGCACTGAAGGGAGTGAGGAGCTGTCATCACTGAAACGACAAGTGTCAAAGAAAGGTGCCTGAAGATGATTCACTACAGAAATGGAAGTGTGGGGTTGGCTGTGCATCTCAGCAGCAAGAAGTTTCAGAGGAAGATGTGTGAAAAGAGTAGATACATCGTAGGTGAGAGGAAGAAATGTGCAAAAGGTGGGCTGCATTGGATGTACGGGGAAGAAGAAGGCAGAACGTGGCCTACACTGCAGTCCAAGAAGGCTAGTGCAGAACGTGTGTAAGCACTTAAGGGAAAAGCGGGGCGTGCATCTGATGGAGCAAGGATTCGCACGTACAGCGACTTGCTTGGATCAAGAACCTCAAATAACGTTATTAAAATATAACCAACATGTTCGTGTTACTAATATTGCATATTTCTACACTACACGGGGTGTCCCAGTGACGCTTGCCTATGTGTTTACTTATCCTAATACGCTTGCCGCTAATATGGCCGCTGCTATGCGGAAATTTCGTCTGCGCATGCGTCGGTCACACTCACGTGATGTGACGTGCTCGCAGTTCTGGTGGGAAATCTTTGCACTTGCGCAATAGACTTAAGATGGCTGCTTTATGTTCTCACATGCCGAAGCTTGCACTGCAGCTTTTTGCTGTGCTGTTCGTCTTGCACTAATCTTAATGCTATAGTTAATATGAAGTAAGGGGAGTCATATAGGGATTCCTGGTGTACAGTGTAATCATTTATTTCTGTGTTCTAAATTGTTTTCCTTTACTTTTCATGTACCGAATCCTTTGGGCCTGGGAGGCACTAACTACCCCATCTTAGAAATCCCTACTGCGCATGTCATCCTAGCAGAGGGAAGAAAACCTTGTACCAGTGGAACACAGTCAAGATGCTCCTGGGAATCGACCTGTAGCCCAGCAAATGTACTGCATTTGAAACAATTGCAATAAAATGTGTATATGCCATTGTTAGGTGGAGGGTAGATGTCATGGGAATCCCAAATTCAATAGGCGGTCCCAAAAGATGTAAATCCTGGTTGGTGTGTTGACCTGTCCTACTTGTGGACCAATCGAAATTGAGGATTCTTACACTTGCAACATTTGGGGGGTGGTACACTGACCCGAAAACAGTATAACTAGCCTAGGTTTAGCTAGAGAAATTGTCCGACTTGTCCGAATAGCTGACCTGTCACTGACCCTACGCACTCAATAGCTGATCCTGAAACAGAGGTGCTGCGAAGCACTCTGTCCGACTGTCTCACAGACCCATTGGGGGTTTTGAGAACTTTAAGTGCTGGCGGAGCACTTTGCTGGGGAATTCGTTAACCCAATCAGGGTTTTGAATGATAGCTGCAGAGAGGGTGTAGCGCAGGCGTTGCTACCGAACTGCGGGTGCTGGTCTTACCTTGGTGGTCCTGTCCTGATCTGGTTTTCCTGTCCTGGGTTTTCCATTCTGCACCTGTTGGCCTACTGGCGGCTGTCCTTCCTTGGGTTCTTCTCTCCTGTCCTTAACTGACCCGTGGCCAGGGTTGGTCTTCACACCGTTCTAGGTAAATATAACACTGAGGGAACTTATTCTGCATCCTTCATTCTACTCTTTGCTTTAATAAAGACGTTCTTGCATATTGATTTTCCTTACTTTCCTTCTGCTGACAAATGAAAAAGTCCTATATTATAGTTGTTATACTAGCATGTTCCAATTTTTCCCCATCCTTTAAGTACGTTCTTGCATACAGTTCATGAAATATAGATGTTCCTTTTCTTTACCCTCCTTTAGCCAAACAAAGTGATTGCTCTGGAATATTAGCGTGTTCCACTTTTACCTTCCCTATAGTTACATGTTATCTTCGAGTCTTCTATAAATGTATTCAATTTCTTCTGTTTACCCACTTTCGAAGGGTATACCAACTGTGACATTTTAGCATGTCCCTTATTTTTCCCCGTCCTTTAGTTACTCCACGTCCAGTCTAAATTCCACAAAGTTCTTACTAGCATGTTCCCTGTTCTTACCTTCCTTTAGAGTCCTAAATGTTGGTCTTATTTACTTCCTATATGGATACGTGCTCTTTATAATCTTAGTTATTGACAGTTTACTTGCTGTGAACCTTATGTTTTCTGAATCTGACGAATTCTAGATAAAGGTTTTAAAACTTCCTGTGTCTCTGGTTATTATATGAGTGCAAACATAGTAAATGGTATTTGTATTTTGTGTCTGCCTTCCTTTTACAGCTAGCTCCCTGATCCATTGTGGTCATAAGGTACCCGTAACGTGGATTGGTAAGTCGGGTACATTGGAAATAAATAGGAAGGAACTGGGTTACTGGTAGTAGAGTGTAAGGTTACCCGATTAATAAATATGGTGAATTGAATTTATGGGCCCAAATGTGCATATGATAAAATTGTTGGTCGGGTGACCTGCGCGCTCCATCACATCATAGCGGAAGTAGTTTCAGAGAAATGAGCATGCAGAAGGCGGCTGGCTACCTTGGGGTTGAGAGAAAGAAGCGCACAAATGATGGCCAGCTTCGGACGTCAGAGGAAGGAGCATGCAAAAAGTGGCTAGCAACAGGTGTGAGACAAAGGAACAAACAGGAGGACCACTTCAGTGAAGGATAGTGTGCATGGCTGGCATCAGAGCAGCGAGTAGTATCAGAGGAGGGCAGGAGCAGAAGGTGGCCGGTAGGTGTTACAGGAACGCACATGCAGAATCTAGCTTCAAGTGGGTTTCAGATGAAGCCAGGCAACCGTAAATGGAGGGCAAAACTGTGCATTATAGCAGGAAGTAGATTCAAAGGAAGACACGCGCAGAAGGTAGTCTGCTGTGAGAGTCAGAGGAAGGTGTGTGCAGAAGGTCTCGTGCAGTAAGCAGAGCACGTGGGCAAAAGCGGGTGCGAGGAAAACGTGCATGCGATGTCCGGTAGTAAGGGGGACAAGGAGCTATGCGCCACAGTATTGAGTGGAGACAGAGGAAGGTAGAAGCAGAAGGCGACCAACATTCAGCGTCTGGGGAAAGGCAGGCACCAAAGGTGTTCAGGAGTGAAGGATTGCAGCGCTGTGAATCGGCAGCCAGCAGTGTCAGAGCTACCACTGTGGCCAGAGGTGGCAAAGGAAGAAGCGTGCAAATGGAGGCCAGCGAGGGGATTCACGCGCTGGAAGGCTTAATGAGTATTGACAGAATCCCACATGACGGCTGTGCGTGTGCACACACGCGTGAACGCAAGCTTTAGGCCAGCAAGATAGCACTTTGGAAATCCCCTTCCTATATGTCGAGCAAGCAGCACATGCGCTGCTCTAGGCTCGACCTAAAAATTAGATGAGGGTGGCTTTGAGCCATTTTCAGAACTTTGGTTTTTGAAGAATCTTTGAGAACTCGGAAAAATGTCTGGTTTGACAGTGGGTTGAGCATTCTAAAGGACACCAGTATTAGAAATGACTTTAGACACATAAAGTTAAGGTTCATAATAGCATGTAAAAGGGCCTGGTTAAGGTTAAAAAAGAAGCTGAAAGATCACATCATCATCTAAACATACTACTGTAGGGAGGTTGTATCCTCATCCATCATTTGGGACCTCTAGTATTTAATGAACAATGAAGCATGGAACTCAAGGATGATCACCCAACAATCTGCAGAGCTATGGGAACAGGACTCCGGACACAACAGCACAACACTGTGAATTGTTCACAGGAGTAGATGTAGGAAGCAGTCCCGTGAGCTAAAAGGAATACATGATCTGCCTCCCAAGGAGGGGATTTAGCCAAAGGTATGCCTGCTTTTACAAACTTAAACAAAGACTGACTCATACGAAAGCATCTTTGCCCTGTTCGGTGCGGTTGGAACATTTCATACAAGAGTAACTATTTTTGGTTTGATTGAAGTACTGTGGGACTTACAGCCTTATCAAGGTTATTGTTTCTGCTGATAGACCGTGTTATTTGCATGAGTGCAGCCAATAACCTCCCTCCCCCTTAAATGGCAAGCCCAATGCCACCCGAAAACATATGGTGTTCTTTTGCTAAAAGGAGCGCCATGATCAATATGTTGTCTTCTTACCAGAACATGCCTTTTGTTCTGTTTTGTGGTTAAGTCTACAGAAGCCAGCAGAACTCTCCTCACTGCTCACAGAGCAGGGATTGGACTTAGTAAGCAGTGGCGGACAGGCCCACACTCTTAATGGAAGTCTTGCAATCTTGCTCTAAAGGCATGCATGCGCTAAAGCAAGGGAGATGTTTGCCTTCTGGGGTGAATCCAGGAATGTATTTTTTTATTTGAGGAGCAAAACCTATTTTAATCAAATAGACAAAACATTCACCAATAAACTTCCCATGTCCGACTAACAAGAAGGAAAAAACAAGCATTTACAATGCAATAGGTCTCGCATTATTAAAGTTTGAGCTATTGGCAATGCTAAATAATGAACACGAATAGCTCAGAGACAGACACAACGACAGAGACACACAGACAGGGACACACACAGAGTAAGAAACATAGACACAAAGACACACACACACAGAGACACGCGGTAAGAGACACACGGAAAGAGACACGGACAGACACAGACACACAGACAGAGACAAACAGACAGAGACACAGACAAACACAAAGAGGCACACAGACAGAGACACACAGGCAGAGACACACAGACAGACAGAGGTACCCAGAGACACATAGACAGATACAGAGATACAGAGACACATACAGAGACACACATACAGAGACACACAGACAGACGGACATCCAGACAGAGACACGCAGAGACCACAGAGAGAGACACACAGACAGACAGAGACACACAGACAGACGTGTGTATGCTGGGTCTGGTGGCTCAGTGGACTAATGCTCCACTGCAGGGGCCTGTGTTCAACCTCTTGGTCACAGTTTTTTTTTGCTCTAGCCCCGCCACCCCTTGACCCCGCCCCCACCGGTGCCACCCTTAGCCACAAACCACCCTGTAAATGTGCCCCCCCTCGAGAGAAAGTTTGAGTACCCATGCGCCTAACGGGATGCTGACAGTGACACACAGACACAGACAGAGACATAGAGACACAGAGACACACAGGCAGAGAAAGACACACAGAGTGAGACACAGAGACAGACACCAAGGGCAGAGTTACACACCTTTTAACCCCTTGGCTGAGGCGGTAATTCTGATGCAGCGCTAGGGGGGAGGGGGGGCCGCGCAGCGCTCCCATGCTCGTGACGGAACCGCTCCGTCACGAGCCTCGGGCGCGCTGTGCTTGTGACGGAGCGGTTCCATCACGGCCCCGCCCACTTAATAGAACGCGCCGCGCGGCGGCCGGGCCGTGACGGAACCGCTCCGTCACCAGCACAGCACGACCGAGGCTGGTGACGGAGCGGTTCCGTCACCAGCATGGGAGGGGTTAAAGAGCGATCCCAGGGAACTTGCAAAAATAGATGTTGAGTCCCAGATGTGCTCCTCAGCATCCCATGTACCGCATAATTCACTACACAAATGAGTCAACGCCAAGTGCCACCCCGTAAGATCTTACACATGATCCTACTAAATTCTGTTTACTTAATTATTTTTTTTAAACTAGTGACGTAATATACCAAATTTGGTTAATATTAAAAAGTGTTGTGTGTCGGCACGGCATGTTTGCCTGATCTGAGTGGACACGCTGTTAAATGTTGAGAGCGGGTGCTGTGGGATGGTGATGATGCTTGAAAGGCTGGTGTCTGTGTCCTGGTGCTAGCCTGCCAGGACCACCGTGGGAGGAAGGATGGAGATCCGGCAGCATCCAAGGGATCTCTGGCTCTGACTAGGGCCTAATTTGAATAAACAACTACTACTGCCCGAGTGGCTGCAGGCCTGACTGTATGAAGACTCTGCCCTCCAACAGAAACAGACTTATCTGAGCAGCGCGGGCGGCTGTACAATGTTTTTGAAGTGGCAAACTGCGCATGCTTTTCGTTAACAAACAGAGCACAGTTTTAGGAAGAGCTGAGGCCATATGCAAACTGTTGGGCTGGAAGCCAATTATTAATGCCTTCACACGTTTTGTGATTCACTAGGTTTATGTTTGCAAAAATGCATGAAGTGCCAAGTGATGTAGGAACATAGCATCAATGGACAATGCACTCAGATGGCAACAACCCACAGTTTGCCACTTAACAGCCCCCACCCTCTACTCTTCGTCTTAACAATCAACTGGTAGGAATGAGTGCACGCTGACCAGGAAGGAAATCACCATCTGATAATAGGAAGGTTAAACGTGTTTTGACATGTTTCAGCCAAACATCGCTCTTTCTTGTCTTGTTAATTATACCTGACTAAAAACAGGCAACTGCATTCAAACAGCAGAAAACCAACGTATACTTTCCCTAATTGTGGTATTGTCATCGGTGTCAAGGTTGCTGCTTGCTCCTCTGTTCTTTTTGGCTGCCCAGCAACCTGGGAGCAGTGCGTTGATTGAATGGAGGGAGGTCGTTAGAAGCAAAAGATCACAAAACACCGAGAGGCCAAAGAGAAGGGAGCGCTGGAATGACATTTATCATTTATTTATGTATTTCCTTATATAGCAGAAACTCCACCTAGAGACAGGCTTCAGAGCGCTGTACAATGGAGGTGGAAACGTACAGCGGTTACAGGTATATACAAGAAGTTATAGAATTTATTGTGCAAAACTAGGTCATAGGGGTCAGTTAAAGTTGCATCAAAGGTGTACAGTGATGCAGTGCGTCGCGAATCAGGCGGCCAGCTTACAAACAATACCAGCTAAAACTAAATACTTACAGATAAATATCTGCAACGTAAGTTCATGGAAGGCCACAGCAGTTTATTGTTGAAGATTTCTTTTGACGACGTGACACAACGCCCTCTTAAGGCTTGAACGGTTGTCGCCACACTTAATCATATTATCATAGGCTCTGTAGAAACCCAAACAACTCTAGTAGTAATGCTTACTTGCTGCCGTTACACAAAGCTCACTTTCAACCAGTCCAATAGCAGTAGGCACGTTGGAACCTGTCATTTTCCTTTCTCGTGATAATTAGGGCCTATATGTACAAAATATTAGCTGTGCAGCTGATCTAAAAAAAAATCACGAAAGATAATCTTGTATATCCGGTCTTCGGCGGATAGGTGATTAACAAATCCCCATTGAGGATATGTGGTGAGAGGTAATACATTATTTTTATGAGCATAGAGAATACAGATGTTCTTTTTAAAATTGAAACTAGATTGAAGTCTACAAACTTACAAAAGCTCTCGATCCAAGGCAAGCTGATAGCTAAGATTCCAGGGTGTAATGAGCTTTCACACATTGATGTGTAACTGTTCTTTCTAACAAAAGCAATACAAACAAGCATTGAAAATGCAATAGGTCTCGCAATAGAAGAGTTTAACATTTTTCGTTTTGCAAATGGATGAGTGGCGTTGCGATACAATCTGCCACACAAAAACTAATCGCACATGGGTCATCATCCATCATGACTGTGTTCTCTTTTGCAGTTTACTTTAGGCAACTAGTAAGCACGTTGTTGCGACCTGTATGTACGATAGCTGAAGACAGCTCACATCCTTCATTCAGTACAGATAACATGACCCTTCAAGGCCAACTAGGGTTCGAGCAATATAGTTAAATAAATTAATTTAACACTTTGTATAATACGCCCTAACAAAAGTGGTATTAGTGTGCTTGATGGAGCGCGGGGCTGACGCAGTTATTCATACAGCTCTAATGATGCACCTCGGGCACGGAACTGACGTACTTATTCACACAGCTCTGATAATGCACCTCGGGCACAGAGCTGACGTAGCTAATAACACAGCTCTAATGATGCACCTCAAGCACGAGACTGACACAGTTATTCACACAGCTCTGATGATGCACCTCAAGCATGAGGCCAACACCGTTATTTATACAGCTCTGATGATGCACCTCGAGCACGGGGCTGACACAGTTTTTCACACAGCTCTGATGATGGAATCTCATTTACATTTAGCAGCAGTTTCATTGCATTACCATCATGCTTAATACAAAATCAAATGCCTTAGTCAATGTACTTGCATTCTATAGCCTGCAATATCTCACTAAGGTCATGGGAAGCTTATCTCACCTTTCTGTCTTAAATATAGCTGCCTCTGTACTAGAAAATCCACAGCCTAATTACCAAATGAAGAATTATTTAAGTTCAAGCTGCAGGCAAAATTACTTTTTGGCTTAGACTGAGAACAGCAGCTGGCATAAGTTTGATGATATCACTAGATAGTTTCATAAATATATTCTCTTCTGCACTGTGGTGTTGCCTCGAATACCCAGTATTATCTTTTTTTCTAATGTCAAAGGCTCCAGTAAAGCTTCTGTTATGTGTGTGTGCTGTATGTGTGTAAAGTTGCATTTGTGGTTGAGTGTTAAATGTGTATAGCGTTTTTCCTTATGAACAAAATGGCGTCTAGTATGTCCTGTAATGCTAATTATGTTGTTTGGCGATGCGGTTTAGTTTTTTTCTTGCTGTGTGTGTACTTTTCAATGGACGTATGCTACAGCCAATGAAATTGCAGCGTTTTATTACGTAGCGTAACAATTAGTGCGCGTCAAATATTCAGATTGTAACTGCAGAGTTCGAGGAAGAAGTGTCGACTTAGCTGTGCGTCTGATCGGTAAGTGTTTTTTTAACATCGGTATTCATTTCCTGGTATGTATGTGTTTATGTATTGTTTATGTATTAATAGGAGTGTTTTTTTATGCGGGCCAATTTTGACTGTACACTTTTTTAACTTTCCGATATTTGGATACATGGCATAATTACTCACATAATAATTCGTATTGTGCTTTATTGTGTGCTATATATTTTAATCTAATACTTGTATGTAAAATTTACTTACATCCGTAATGTGTATGCATGCAAGTTTTTCTTTCGACACTAAAGCACACTGTAATAATGTCAATGCTCTTTCTATGCATGGCTAATAGTTAAAGGAGCTATGCAAAATCGTTGATGCAAGCGCAAAAAATGCAAATGTAATTGTACTTTTACTAATATTGCTATGTGAAACTCATACTATGTGCTTTGTAAATTGCTGTGCAGTTTATGGGTATTTATAGTAATAATTGCATAAAGCGGTTACTTTTTTCTGCTTTAGCTTGGTGGCAAGTACATTTTTTACCAATCCTTGTAAATATGTATAGTATGCAACTATTAACAAAGCTTCTAGCATAATGGCTTGCATGCATATGTACTTACTTCATTGTTGCATCCTATGTTCAAACGTAATTATACAAATAGCAATGTATTAGATTAGCAATGGCATTTAACGGGCTGTTCTAATGGTAGCAGTTTGATTTGCTTTCGCGGCACGTGTACCTTTGAATAATTTCTGTAAACATGTTTTTTATGTAATTAGCAATTATTGTAAAGTTGCGCTTTTAAAAATGGGTAAACATGTTTTTTATGCAATTAGCAACTATTGTAAAGTTGCGTTTAGCTTACAATTATATGTTGTAAGCGCTATATAGATCTTTCTGCTTAACTTTAGCGGCAAGTATATTTTTTTGCAAACCCTCATAAATATGCATAATATGCAACTATTATCAAAGCTTGTAGTATAATCTCTTAATTCATGTGTTCTTATTTGTTATATTTTAAATTTCAACGCAATTATACAAACACCAAAATAAAAGCTACGTGCTGCAGTACGCTCTATATATGGTTGTATAAGTGTATTAGTAATGGCGTTGAAAGCATTCTTAGAACGCTAGCACTCTGCTGTACCTTTTGAAAAAGTCTGTAAATATGTATCTTATGTAATTAGCAACAATTGACAAACGCTATAACTTTATTTGTTCGTATGATTTCGACATGTATTTTATTACATATTTTTATGCAATGCAAAATACAGCGAAATAGAAGTAGGGTAACACTGCGCTTGGCATATAGTTTGAGAGTGGGTGAAAGGTACAGAGAAGGTGAAAGGTACAGAGTGGGTGAAAGGTACAGAGTGGGTGAAAGGTACAGAGTGGGTGAAAGGTACAGAGTGGGTGAAAGGTACAGAGTGGGCGAAAGGTACAGAGTGGGTGAAAGGTACAGAGTGGGTGAAAGGTACAGAGTGGGTGAAAGGTACAGAGTGGGTGAAAGGTACAGAGTGGGTGAAAGATGCAGAGTGGGTGAAAGATGCAGAGTGGGTGAAAGATGCAGAGTGGGTGAAAGATGCAGAGTGGGTGACTGAAGCAGAGTGGGTGACTAAAGCAGAGTGGGTGAATGAAGCAGAGTGGGTGAATGAAGCAGAGTGGGTGAATGAAGCAGAGTGGGTGAATGAAGCAGAGTGGGTGAATGAAGCAGAGTGGGTGAATGAAGCAGAGTGGGTGAATGAAGCAGAGTGGGTGACTGAAGCAGAGTGGGT
This sequence comes from Lissotriton helveticus, assembly GCF_964261635.1. Lineage (NCBI taxonomy): Eukaryota > Metazoa > Chordata > Amphibia > Caudata > Salamandridae > Lissotriton > Lissotriton helveticus. Next base: position 1,737,143,517 of record NC_136057.1, on the reverse strand, counting down.
GACTGAAGCAGAGTGGGTGACTGAAGCAGAGTGGGTGACTGAAGCAGAGTGGGTGACTGAAGCAGAGTGGGTGACTGAAGCAGAGTGGGTGACTGAAGCAGAGTGGGTGACTGAAGCAGAGTGGGTGACTGAAGCAGAGTGGGTGAATATATATGCCTGATGCTTGTGGATGTCTGATGCTTGCATGTCTGCTGGGGTGACAGCGTCAGTACAAGTCAAGCTCTAAGTTGGTGTGTGTCAGAACTGGTTGCCTCGGGGAAAAATAAAAGTTCTCCCTGTAAATAAAGAAAGAGGAGGTGAGAAAGGAGGGTCCGGCTTGGAGCTGGGAAAGAGGCTGAAAGGGAGGGGAGAATGCATGGAGCGCATTCCAATGAAGTCTGTTGCAAGGCGTGGGGGGCAGCCTTTGATGTGCGAGAGAGCTGCCGTGAAAGAAGTAAACAGCAGGCATGTAATTAGGGGGGAGGAGAAGTCGCGCTGGGGTGAATACCTGAGGCCAAGCTGCCCGCGGGAGGGAGGCTGATGGCTGTGATGTGGACGCGCGTCGTGAACTAGCCTCTTGTTGCCTGTGGGAGGGAAGACGGAGGGAAGGCAGAGAAGGGGAGGGGGGATGAATGCGACACGGCGGGCAGGGGAGGGGGCGGAGCGGGGAGAGCGGCATGAGGGTGTGAAAGCAGCAGGGGCCTGGAGTGCGGCTAAGGGAACTGAAGAAATGCGACACGGCAGGCAGGGAAGGGGGCGGAGCGGGGGTGTGGGAGGAGTGCGGCTGAGGGAAAATACATGCAAGCAGGCGGCTGGGGGCATGTGCACGCGCTTTTAAGCTCAATGCACATGCGCATTAAGCTTGAATTTCACGGGCACTGCAAGGAATCGCCACGATTCCTTGCAAGTTGGTTAAAGACTGTTTAAGCCCCAATAGTCTCGCAAGCTCGATGCGCATGCGCATCGACAGGCGAGACCTAAACATAAAAGGCTTAGAGCAGCTTTCCTAGAATCCGAAAGGGAGCATATATTGAGGGCAGTACTTGTGACTCTTCCTGGAAAGGTCCTCGCCCTGCAGAACATTTTGCGCGAAGTCTAATTTGAGCAATTTCACAACATTATACTAAAAGAACATACACCAGAGGCAGGATTGATCGGTCTTCTGAATAGTTTACATCTGAGTTTGTGTGTTAAAATAGTGAATATTTGTTTTGCTGCACAGCCAAATGGCATCTTTGCCTGTTTTAGTTTTAATTTATATTTCTGCATCAGGTTACTCTTCTAACCCGCCCACTTTCAAGCATTGCACTTGGTTTAGTTGTGTACAGCTTGAGGAATCCTCCTCTGTCACCACCAGTCCAGAAATGGAGATAGTTCCACGAGTCTATGAAACATAGAGCCAGTATCATTAACAACCCCACCATGAATTGTTTTCCTTGATGAGATATTTGTCAGAAAGAGGTCGGCAGTGAGGAGGCGTGCAGTACGGAGGCCCTTTTGAGGCTTTGGTTGATTGCAGCGGTGGCAATGCACGATGGTGGATGAGCATATACATGTGCACAGTATAATGAGAGTAGAGAGAATGATGGTACTGTATGTCTGCCACAGTTTGAAAAAAACGCGATCGCTATTGTAAACAAGCATTCCCAAGTCAGGCCGACAGCAAAAAGTTTTTGAGTAGAGCTTTCAAGAAGCCCATCTTTCCCCCTGTGGTAGACTTTCAGCACAAAAAACTACTGCGAGGGAACAAAATGTTATATGTTATGATAAACGTGCTTTTCTTCCATGCAAGGAAACGTGAAAAGAAAAGCATATATTGTTGGACCCGTACGTTTGTAACTGTAATATTATTCCTCGCAGCTTAAAGGAGGGGAGCACGGCTGGCTGGGGGGGTGGGTGGAGGGTGAGTTGCTTCAAAAAAAGGCACCCAATTTGTTCCAAAACGACCATGACACCAGACTGTAAAACAAAGTTCAAAAGGCTGGGTGCTACGATGTGTTCGTTTCAATAAACGACCGCACCGTGTCTTACATTTAGAAAAGAAAGAGCTCCAAAAATGAATTCCTTTAAGTAACTCAATGTTAGTTTATTTATTTGTACAAATTTTAACCAGAAACATCTTCGGATCTCGGAAAGCAGTTGCCTGCCAAACTCACACGCCGCGCAACTGTTACCTAAACATCAGACTGCATTCATTTCAGCGGCTTTACTCAATTTATTCGTGAGGAGGTGTGCGGGGGCCCTTTTGATCAGAATGGGACATTCCTCAGGCACCTCTGTCCTCTGATGTAACCCCCCCTGGAAGTGAGCTGCTAGGTGATTTCAGCAGACGCGAGCGGCAGATCAACGACAATACTAACAAGACGTCAGCGCTTCACGTGAAATGGATCCAAAAAAAAAAAGCCCATGAGTGGTGCACGCGTGCCACTGCGAGCATATGTCTTCAATTATCACGGCCGTCACGGCCACGATAATTGAAGACATATGGGCTTTGGTGCACGTAAAGACACCAATAGGCCATAGGCGGAGCTACGCGATCGCCTATGGCCTATTGTGTGTTCTGTTAAACAGCACACACGCAAAGCCCAATGAAAATGGACCTAGGAAATAACACGCACGAGCTGCGTGGAATTTCCAGGTCCATTTTTGAAATCCTACCAAGGGGGCTTTTCGCTACCCTTCGCTTGCGAGCCCTAAACAGCTGTGGTGGGCACAAGTGGCTATGCATTTTTACAACATAAAGTTACAGCAGGTTTTTAACATAGTAGCTTACAGTTTTGGATCTTACGCAGCAAGCTCCCCAGCTAAGTCAGTGAAGGATTCAACGCTGTTTCAGAGGTTAACTTGCAGATATTTTAGAGTTCTTAACATAGCAAGAACCTAAATACAGAGAAACAAAGGGCTGCACAAGGAAAAAAGAACATAGGAACAAGACTAAGGATGAAACAATTTGCAATTGTGTGAAATAGTAGGGAGGGGAGTCAGAAGGGTGTAGCACAGAGGAGTTGGTTGAAGGGGGATTTATCTTTTTTAAAATACTGGGCTTAAAAGTGCCATTTTCTCCTCAAACTCCTAGATTGAAATGCTGCAGCAGGGACAGTCTGACTGTATTGTAAGTAGCACACAGCTCCCATGCAAAACAAAATAGCCTAAGACTCAATTCTGCAGCCGAATCCCTGGTCTGAAATACAAATCAAAGTTCTGGGGTTCCGGCTGACTTGCCCTACACTAGAAACAGAGGAAATAACATTCAACTCTATAAACCACTTGCACACCAGGCTTTAATTTTCAAACTCAAATCCCACCTGCACTACCGCCGTGATAAACAAGCATTTGCAATGCAAAAAGTCTTGTATTAATTAAGTTTGAGCTATTGACATTGCTAAATATTGCAACACCAATTGCAACAAAAGTCTATAAATTGTAGGCCAAAAAAATGTTTTTTTATTTTTGTAGCAATCGTGGCATGCTGCGCTTTAGATGAGATGAGAAGTGTGGCTCAGTGGTTAGAGGCGGCAGACCCGGAATCTGAGATCGACCGTGGACCAGGGTTCGATTCCCCGCCTCGGCGGGTCTCGGGCTCATAAAATTCCACGGTCTCGACAATTCTCGCTCCGGTGCCTACTCGACTCACGGGGTCACACTCTGCGACTCTGGGCAATAGCTTGCTTAATCTCCACATCGGCCCCTCGCGGCGGGATGCCTGGCTTTCACCTTGTGGATACCCTGCCGGGGTTTCTCACAGGGGAATACCAGGACGGGTTCCCTAAGCAAGCGCGGAGATGCCCCAGGGTAAGTCCTGCGCTATATAAGTTTCATACATTTACACATTTACAGATGAATATGTTTAAAAGGAAAGTGCGCCATACTGCGATTGATGTGTGCACTGATGGCTGGTGGTGTGTGTGCCTGTAGAAATTGTGCACTGATGGCTGGTGGTGTTTGTGCCCGGTGAAAGCGTACCTGGATGACTGATGGTGTCTGTGCCTGGTGAAAGTGTGCACTGACGGCCGGTGGTGTGTATGCCTGGTGAAAGCGTGCACTGACTGCTGGTGGTGTGTGTGTCTGGTGGCAAAGTGTGCACTGACGGCTGGTGGTGTGTGTGTGTCTGGAAGCCTGCACTGAAGGCTGGTGGTGTGTGTGCCTGGTGAAAAAGCGTGCACTGACATGTTTAAAGTAAAGTACGCCATACTGCGATTTCTACAATAGTTAATTGTGGATGTGTTAACAATTGATGCGTGCACTGATGGCTGGTGGTGTGTGTGCCTGTAGAAATTGTGCACTGATGGATGGGTGTGTGTGTGCCTGGTGGAAGCGTGCACTGACGGCTGGTGGTGTGTGTGTCTGGTGAAAGTGTGCACTGATGGCTACTGGTATGTGCCTGGTGAAAGCGTGCACTGACGGCTGGTGGGGTGTGCCTGGTGAAAGCGTGCACTGACGGCTGGTGGTGTGTATGCCTGGTGAAAGCGTGCACTGACGGCTGGTGGTTTGTGTGTGCCTTTTGAAAGTATGCACTTACGGTTGGTGGTGTGTGTGTCTGGAAGCGTGCACTGAAGGCTGGTGGTGTGTGTGCCTGGTGAAAGCATGCACTGACGGTTGGTGGTGTCTGTGCCTGGTGAAAGTGTCCACTGACCCTGCTGTGTTGTCAATAAGAATATGAGTCCTATAACAAAGTGTTGTTTAAGTTGTACAAGTTTTTCTTTAAGCAGGTGACGCACCAAGTGAACGGTAACCCTGATATCGTTTATTGGATATTTCATAGTGTGGCGATGATGATACACTAACTTATAAGGTGTTGCACTTGCATGTAACTGTACTGTTGTTACTTCTATGCCGGAAAAAAACTCAATAAAAATGTTAAAAACGAAATTGCTTTATGTGTCACAGAGTGATCAGAAGATGTGGGAATGGTGATGATAGGAAAAAGCAAGCTATATAGCAAGGTGGCCCGCATAATCCCAGGATAGCTGGATCTGTGCCATATTTTCAGGTTAACCACTTGCTATGTAAATATGTCAATCTGGATATATTATATCCTGAAAAGTTGAAATGGCTGTGATCTGCCCACACTGGGTACCCCTCTTTTAGACAGTCTCCCCCTCCTCCTCCCCGCACCGCGAGGTGTTACTTCTTCTTTAGACTATGTCATGCGGTGAACGGCGATTTAACTCTGCCAGTAAAAATGATCAGTTTATTAGCAGTATGCTGGATGAATTCACCACAGGACCTGACTGCAACCAGTCATTCAGAGTATCTGTCCTACATGTAATATGGGCTCACAAAGTATTTAAGTAGCAAGAGTGGACAAACATGGTACTTCGATTGAACTGGTAGTGGTGATTGCTTTGATTGATACCTACAGGAAGGTTCTGCTTAGGGAGCTAGCAGGGAAGAAATCTGTAACTAACTAACACACACATACACACACACACACACACAATGTTAAAATTAATGGTTTAGATGTATTAGTTATAGTATTTGGTTGCAAACACTTTGTGACAAGATTTTCTTCACACCCGTCTTGAGCGGCACTTCCAAGTGTACAGTTTTTGGGTGCTCACATGTTAGAAAGTTTTACATATTTCTCTCGGACTCATTCTTCACCACACGGCCACTAAACACAAACTGCAGTACCATTCCTCTATCTCGTTATTTCTTCGCCCATTTCCTCCCTAAAGCCACCCCATCCACTACCACCACTTTAAAAAGTAATTATGAGAAGGTTAGAAACAGAAGCAAGTGATAGAAGAAGCATTGCGTGGCAGAGGCGAACAGTTGCTGTAGTTTAAGATCCCACCGCTCACCCCAAAACATGGCACTGGCAGATGATGCAGCCCACCAAGCACCCTGCGCTTTCTGGTTATAGTGACCACTCTCATACACAGGGCAATTCCCACCGCCATGAGACACACACACAATACCATATATCATGACACAGTGGGGAGAAAAGCAAAATTTGGGGACACTCAGTGAGGACTTTTAGAGCTCACAGTGGCTTCAGCACTTGGTGAGACAGTTAACTTTTGAAGACAGGTCAAATTCTATTGGCTGAACATATCCAGGGACATGTCGACCTCCTTCATGGCTACGTCTCACCATGGCTCTGTTCCCTTACCTCGCCGATGCCAAGACTAGAGCCGGGTTCAGCAGTTCCAAAGTCGGCAGATGAGGCCGTGATGCCACATCCTCGCCACTTTTCACAACCTATGCACAGTGTACGCACTGAAGCGATACAGTGACACCTCTCTTCTGTAAACGAGTGGACACGAAAAGCACTTGGTGTAATGTCCTTTGTGCACCGGCACACAGTTTGTGCACCGGCACACAGTTTGTGCACTCTGGCCGCATGTGTAAAACCGTCCTTTCAGAAGCGGCTTGCATTAGGGTAAAAAAAAACAACACGAGGCAGGAAACAAATAAAATAAAATAAGCGGGCACCATGCTAAAATGTTAAGTGCGGCGGCCATGATTAATTAAATTAAAGTGTATGGCGGCCGGTGGAGCAGGCGCTATTGTGATAACAAAACAAGCAACAATGGGGCAAATGAGTGGAAAGACGCATCAGTCAGTTAGGTGTTGGGGAGAGGCGGGCGACAAAGAGAAACAAGCACCCTGAGGCACAGAGAAAGACAGACAGACATGGCACACTGACAGAGAGAAGACAGAGACGGGACGCTGATGGAGAGAGGAAGAGAAAGGCATAGGGAGACAGATCGCTGAAACAATAGAAAGGAGGGAAGAGAGGGATGTGCAAATATGGAGAAGAGATGTAGACAGACAGACAGACTGACGGATAGATAGGAGAAGCAAGAGGTGGAAAAGAGCAGCACAGCGAGAGACAGATAGAAAGAGAGGCGAGTGCTGCAGATATAAATTGATAGGCAGAATGACCGAGGCTGGATACATGGGCAGGCAGGCAGATATAGACTGGGAAAGGTAAGCGACGGAGACATTAAAAGAAATACAGCAAGAGAAAGACCGTTCAAGCGAGAGTAACAGAGCGATGGGCGCGCTCACAGAGACACAGATACAGGCAGGGGTCCTGTCTGTCCACACCCTCCAGTAGCGCAGCGGCATACGCCAGCCCTGCACCTCTCAGGCTGTAGCCCGTCCGGGGGGCACTTCTACATACCACCCGGCAGTGGGTGGCACACGTGCTCCTTCCATGGAGCCTCCCGCACCTCATCCATTCTGAGTGTCTCAGAGACCCACCTGGGCGCCGACTGCCAGGGCTGTGGGCAGAGAGACTCACTGTGGCATTTTATTTAACAGGGACACATCGAACGTAGCTACATCTCGCGACCACGGCTCCCAAATCAGTGGTACTAATTTTATCGGCCACGGAAGGGTGAAAAACGTAGGAGGTTATCAGAATATTAGACCTGGAGGTTTCAATGTAATACATTGGTTAATGTAAAAATGTACGAGATAGCCGTATTATACAACGATAAAAAAATTACTAGGAGTATGAAATTATTACACAGGGGAAATACCATATACAATAGATTACATAGGGTAGTGACAAAAAGTGAGTCTGGAAAAGCAAGATATTACATAGCGGAAAATCAACGTTTTATAAACCACAGCATTTTTAGTCCGTACAAAGCATTTCATGGGGACATAACCAAATATTGGTAAAGAGGAAGCCAAAATATTAACGATAACTGCCCCGGAGGCCAGACCATCCATGGGATACTGCGTTCTTTGACGGGCTGTGGGAGAGCTGCACGGAGACCAGCAGCGCGGGGACGAGACAGCGCTGAGGGGCGCTCAGCCAATGGCGTGCTAGCAGGGCGGAGCCCAGGAGGCGGCCGAAGGGCAGGGGCTACGAACCCTGCGCAGCCGCCGTGCTGCCCCGCCCGTGCATCACAGCGCTGCTCCCGCAGCAGAAAGTTAGCAGGCTGGAAGTTGTCAGCCTGTCCCTGGTCGCGTAGCCCCCCCCGCCCGCCCACCCATCGGGAGCCGAGGACCCGAGGGCCCGACGCTCCAGAAATTACTGTCCCCTGTAGCAGCGTTGAGGAGCGGCTATCGGAAGCAGGTGAGAGGGAGGCCCCGCGGGGGCTGTGCAGGAGTGGACTCCCATAGACGCAGACTCCAGCCGCGTGTGTGTATGCCTGCGCGTGTGTGTGCCTGCGTGTGTGTCTGTGTGCCTGCGTGTGTGTCTGTGTGCCTGTGTGTGTGTCTGTGTGTGCCTGCCTGCGTGTGTGTGTGTGTGTGTGTGTGTGCGCATGTGTGTATTTGCGCACCTCAGGGAATCTGAGACAGGAGATGGGCACGGCGCTGGCCTGGACGTGCACGTTCACAGATACCAATCACCGCACGTGCCCGACCCCTGTCTCAGATTCCCAGGAGACGGGCAACATTAGTTGTCGAGCTGGATGCAATGCTTCGCATTGCTTTCTCCAGCTCGACCTAAAAACGTATAAGGTCCCAAAGGCGAGACCTATTGGCTATGCCAATGCTTGATGCTGCGGTGACCCGGAGGGATGCTGTGGTGGTACTTGTGTTCATACAAATTTACTTCTTTTACCTCCCCCTAAGAAAAACGTTTTGGTGAAGGAAACACCAAGGTACCTCTGAAATATCAGAAATAAAGACACAATAGGCACAGAACATCTTATCGCCCAATTTAGCTGCATTAGGTAAATGTACAGGATATGCAACTCAGTTCTGAAATGTACGACTAGAGCGTTGCACTTACTGAAACCAAGAGGTAGGTCGCTTGATGCAGGATATTAGTGAAAATACCACCATTTTAGAGGATTTCACTAGTAAATTCCACTAATGGTGATTACCATTATTCTACTTTTGTGTTAACGGCCTTCCCTGTAATACTCATTTACTATTTTATGTATTTAAATGTCTTACGAATTTGGTGTTACTTAAGCATTTTGATGTTTTTGGGGTGATTTCTTATTGCATTGTATTTGCAATTAACGTTATATTACAATTAAGGCTCCCTGATATCCGTTTTCACATATTTTTACAGATAAACACAGACAGGAAACAACTTATTTTCCTCCCTATATTTATATTTAGATGTAGATACAAGCGTTTTTTTTTTTTTAGAGTGGTTCTAAATGCTGTGAGACACAACTTCCAGGCCAATAGCAGTGCAGAATCACAAGTAATAGAGTTACAAAAGAGGTAAATTGTAGTAAAGAGGCTTAAACAAGGTTGTGTACAACTTTGATGATAAAATGTACATGTTTTATACCAGTGTATGGTTTTATGAGCTAGGGATATTCATATTATTGAAATGTGTCAGCCATCCAAGTAGAAGTATACATTTATTGATTAAATAAACGTGGAAATGCACCAGTTGCATTTTTTTTGTGCAAAACCTCAAATACATATGGATAAACAGATACAATTAGCAACATATAAATATTGGTAAATACAGATGCAAATGTCAAAAATTAATACCATAAAACCTGGAGCACTAATTGGAATTCATGTATTGCATAATTAATGCTACCAAAGTGCTAATAAACTTGGCAAAGCCAGTAGTTATGAATTTTCTACAGTGAAAAGAATGTCTTAATATTCACAGAGAAACAAAGAACAGTTAAAAATAGAAAGCAATAGCGCCACCTTCCCTCGCATGCAGATCAGTTACAAAACTAACATGAGAGCATATGTCCCTTGCACATAGAATCAGCACAGCATAGGCAGCGCAAATACAAGCTTCCCTCTCATATACAGAAAAATGCATCACAGAAGTGCTAACTTTTCTCGCTCTCAAGCAGGGTCCTGGCATCAGCTATGCAATTATCCTTTGACAGGGCAGATGCAGCAGTGCCTTCTTCAGTTTTTCTAAAAAGTAAGAAAATAAACAGGGAATGCTTACTTGCAGCCCTCTTGGTTGTTGGCGAAACCCACAGTATGCGGTGGTGTCTGTGAAGTGTGTATGACTGTGAGAGGTCTTCGGTGTAATGTAGGGGATGTGTAAAACGTAGGTTTATGTGATGCAGTTCTATTGTAGTATGTTGGTAATATAGGATGTTGGATATGGTGGTGATTGTATAGAATGTGGGTAGTGCAGAGGTTAAAGGGTGTAAGTTGCATAAGATGTAGTTGGGTGGTGATGTGGTATCCGTGTTGTGTTTGTGGTATTGGTGGTGGTGCGGGATTGGTGGTGGTAGTACTGCGGTGGTTTAGTATTTGTGGTACTGGTGGTGATGGGGGGGTGATGATATTGGTGGAGGAACTGTGGCTGTAGTGGCACTGGTGGTTGTGGTATAGGTGGTGTGGTATTATTGGTGGAAGTGTGGTAGTAATGGTGTGATATTTGTGGCAGTATTAGTGTGGGTAGTCGTGGCTGTATTGGTATTAGTTGTAATGACACTGGTGGTATTGGTAATTAAATTGCATGTACGAGATAAAAAAAAGTGAAAATGAGAACAAGCTTGATGGTTAAGTATTCTTTTGTGATGCAAAATAGTCCCTTGTATATTGCAATGCACGCACTCCACAGGAGGGGAAATAATATGCCCAAAAACCGACAGCTGGAGGTGAGCGAGAAATTGACAGAACCCAAACCCACTGTGTATACATTTTACATATTGGCGACATAAGGTAGGAAGCCAACTAAAACTTTCTTTAGAGAGACATAAAAAGAATGATAAAATAATGCAAAAACCGACCACGCGCGTCATGTCTCAGGTGGGAGCAGGTCTGTGTTTCGGGGAGTTCGGAACGCCGATATTCGTTTTTCATGTCAAGTACCTCTCTCTAAGCATTTAAACATATGCCTTGCTGGATTCCTTAATCTCTTCATAGTTACCGTGTTTGCTGTGTGTGTTGTGATCGCGTTGAGCTCAGTAAAACCCAACAACCTTCAGCTTGAATAGCAAGTAGAGTAGCAGGGAGACATTCGAAGGGTGAACCGCGCAGTTTCCTTTTACTCTGAGGACATGGAACATGTCGGAAGAATGCAATAACCGGTGTTAACGGTTATCTATTTATACACATTTTTATTATTTCTATGGACTAGTCGTACAAATGGTAGCAATTGCAGTCTTGAAACCGAAGGTTAACAAGGGCATGTACAGATGGTGTGTAGCGCCGAGAAGAACAGCAGCTATTGGTAGGGGGAGGGGGGGTGGAGGGGTGGGGGGGTGAGGAAGGAAGGCAACAGAAGGAAAGAGCTACAAATGGGAATTTGGAAAGGCTGTCCTGCACTGAAGGGAGTGAGGTGTTGTCATCACTGAAACGACAAGTGTCAAAGAAAGGTGCCTGAAGATGGTTCACTACAGAAATGGAAGCGTGGGGTTGGCTGTGCATCTCAGCAGCAAGAAGTTTCAGAGGAAGCTGTGTGCAAAGAGTAGATACCTTGTAGGTCAGAGGAAGAAATGTGCAAAAGGTGGGCTGCATTGGATGTACTGGGAGGAAGAATGCAGAACGTGGCCTACACTGCAGTCCAAGAATGCTAGTGCAGAACGTGTGTAAGCACTTAAGGGAAAAGCAGGGCGTGCATCATAGCAGGAAGTAGTTTCAGAGAAATGAGCATGCAAAAGGCGGCTGGCTACCTTGAGGTTGAGCAAAAGAAGCGCACAAATGATGGCCAGCTTCGGACGTCAGAGGAAGGAGCATGCAAAAAGTGGCTAGCAACAGGTGTGAGACAAAGGAACAAACAGGAGTACCACTTCAGTGAAGGATAGTGTGCATGGCTGGCATCAGAGCAGCAAGTAGTATCAGAGGAGGGCACGAGCAGAAGGTGGCCGGTAGGTGTCACAGGAACGCACATGCAGAATCTAGCTTCAAGTGGGTTTCAGATGCAGCTAGGCAACCGTAAATGGAGGGCAAAACTGTGCATTATAGCAGGAAGTAGATTCAAAGGAAGACACGCGCAGAAGGTAGTCTGATGTGAGAGTCAGAGGAAGGTGTGTGCAGAAGGTCTCGTGCAGTAAGCAGAGCACGTGGGCAAAAGCGGGTGCGAGGAAAACGTGCATGCGATGTCCGGTAGTAAGGTGGACAAGGAGCTATGCGCCACAGCATTGAGTGGAGACAGAGGAAGGTAGAAGCAGAAGGCGACCAGGATTCAGCGTCTGGGAAAGGCAGGCACCAAAGGTGTTCAGGAGTGAAGGATTGCAGCGCTGTGAATCGGAAGCCAGCAGTGTCAGAGCTACGACTGTGGCCAGTGGTGGCAAAGGAAGAAGCGTGCAAATGGAGGCCAGCGAGGGGATTCACGCACTGGAAGGCTGTAAGGCTTAATGAGCATTGACAGAATCCCACATGGCGGCTGTGCGTGTGCACACACGCGTGAACGCAAGCTTTAGGCCAGCAAGGTAGCACTTTGGAAATCCCCTTACTATATGTCGAGCAAGCAGCGCACGCGCTGCTCTAGGCTCCACCTAAAAATTAGATGAGGGTGGCTTTGAGCCATTTTCAGAACTTGGGTTTTTGAAGAATCTTTGAGAACTCGGAAAAACGTCTGGTTTGACAGTCGGTTGAGCATTCTAAAGGACGACAGTATTAGAAATTAGTTTAGATACATAAAGTTAAGGTTCATAATAGCATGTAAAAGGGCCTGGTTAAGGTTAAAAAAGAAGCTGAAAGATCACATCATCATCTAAAGAGACTACTGTAGGGAGGTTGTATCCTTATCCATCATTTGGGATCTCTTGTATTTAATGAGCAATGAAGCATGGAACTCAAGGATGATCACCCAACAATCTGCACAGATAAGGGAACAGGACTCCGGACACAACAGAACAACACTGTGAATTGTTCACAGGAGTAGATGTAGGAAGCAGTCCCGCCAGCTAAAAGGAATACATAATCTGCCTCCCAAGGAGGGGATTTAGCCAAAGGTATGCCTGCTTTTACAAACTTAAACAAAGACTGACTCATACGAAAGCATCTTTGCCCTGTTCGGAGCGGTTGGAACATTTCATACAAGAGTAACTATTTTTGGTTTGATTGAAGTACTGTGGGACTTACAGCCTTATCAAGGTTATTGTTTCTGCTGATAGACCGTGTTATTTGCATGAGTGCAGCCAATAACCTCCCTCCCCCTTAAATGGCAAGCCCAATGCCACCCGAAAACATATGGTGTTCTTTTGCTAAAAGGAGCGCCATGATCAATATGTTGTCTTCTTACCAGAACATGCCTTTTGTTCTGTTTTGTGGTTAAGTCTACAGAAGCCAGCAGAACTCTCCTCACTGCTCACAGAGCAGGGATTGGACTTGGTAAGCAGTGGCGGACAGGCCCACACTCTTAATGGAAGTCTTGCAATCTTGCTCTAAAGGCATGCATGCGCTAAAGCAAGGGAGATGTTTGCCTTCTGGGGTGAATCCAGGAATGTATTTTTAATTTGAGGAGCAAAACCTATTTCAATCAAATAGACAAAACATTCACCAATAAACTTCCCATGTCCGACTAACAAGAAGGAAAAAACAAGCATTTACAATGCAATAGGTCTCGCATTATTAAAGTTTGAGCTATTGGCAATGCTAAATAATGAACACGAATAGCTCAGAGACAGACACAACGACAGAGACACAGAGACACACACAGAGTAAGAAACATAGACACAAAGACAGAGACACAGACAGAGACACGCGGTCAGAGACACACGGAAAGAGACACGGACAGACACAGACACACAGACTGAGACAAACAGACAAACACAAAGAGGCACACAGACAGAGACACACAGGCAGAGACACACAGGCAGAGACACACAGACAGACAGAGGTACACAGAGACACACAGACAGACACAGAGATACAGAGACACATACAGAGACACACATACAGAGACACACAGACAGACGGACGTCCAGACAGAGACACACAGAGACCACAGAGAGAGACACACAGACAGACAGAGACATACAGACAGACGTGTGTATGCTGGGTCTGGTGGCTCAGTGGACTAATGCTCCACTGCAGGGGCCTGTGTTCAACCTCTTGGTCACAGTTTTTTTTTGCTCTAGCCCCACCACCCCTTGACCCCGCCCCCACCAGTGCCACCCTTAGCCACAAACCACCCTGTAAATGTGCCCCCCCTCGAGAGAAAGTTTGAGTACCCATGCGCCTAACGGGATGCTGACAGTGACACACAGACACAGACAGAGACACAGAGACACACAGGCAGAGAAAGACACACAGAGTGAGACACAGAGACAGACACCAAGGGCAGAGTTACACACCTTTTAACCCCTTGGCTGAGGCGGTAATTCTGATGCAGCGCTAGGGGGGCGGGGGGGGCCGCGCAGCGCTCCCATGCTCGTGACGGAACCGCTCCGTCACGAGCCTCGGGCGCGCTGTGCTTGTGACGGAGCGGTTCCATCACGGCCCCGTCCGCTTAATAGAACGCGCCGCGCAGGCGCGGCGGCCGGGCCGTGACGGAACCGCTCCGTCACCAGCACAGCACGACCGAGGCTGGTGATGGAGCGGTTCCGTAATCAGCATGGGAGGGGTTAAAGAGCGATTCCAGGGAACTTGCATAAATAGATGTTGAGTCCCAGATGCGCTCCTCAGCATCCCATGTACCGCATAATTCACCACACAAATGAGTCAAAGCCAAGTGCCACCCCGTAAGATCTTACACATGATCCTACTAAATTCTGTTTACTTAATTATTTTTTAAACTAGTGACGTAATATACCAAATTTGGTTAATATTAAAAAGTGTTGTGTGTCGGCACGGCATGTTGAAATAGTGATAAAAGCATTATTAATAAACGTTCTATTGGAATACTTGTTCTTCACGTAGTGCGTGCAGTCCTGGTTATCTTGTGATACCAGGCCACATACATTGGCACGGCATGTTTGCCTGATCTGAGTGGACACGCTGTTATATGTTGAGAGCGGGTGCTGTGGGATGGTGATGATGCTTGAAAGGCTGGTGTCTGTGTCCTGGTGCTAGCCTGCCAGGACCACCGTGGGAGGAAGGATGGAGATCCGACAGAATCCAGGGGATCTCTGGCTCTGACTAGGGCCTAATTTGAATAAACAACTACTACTGCCCGAGTGGCTGCAGGCCTGACTGTATGAAGACTCTGCCCTCCAACAGAAACAGACTTATCTGAGCAGCGCGGGCGGCTGTACAAGGTTTTTGAAGCGGCAAACTGCGCATGCTTTTCGTTAACAAACAGAGCACAGTTTTAGGAAGAGCTGAGGCCATATGCAAACTGTTGGGCTGGAAGCCAATTATTAAAGCTTCACACGTTTTGTGATTCACTAGGTTTATGTTTGCAAAGATGCATGAAGTGCCAAGTGATGTATGAACATAGCATCAATGGACAATGCACTCAGATGGCAACAACCCACAGTTTGCCACTTAACAGCCCCCACCCCTACTCTTCGCCTTAACAATCAACTGGTAGGAATGAGTGCACGCTGACAAGGAAGGAAATCACCATCTGATAATAGGAACGTTAAACGTGTTTTGACATGTTTCAGCCAAACATCGCTCTTTCTTGTCTTGTTAATTATACCTGACTAAAAACAGGCAACTGCATTCAAACAGCAGAAAACCAACGTATACTTTCCCTAATTGTGGTATTGTCATCGGTGACAAGGTTGCTGCTTGCTCCTCTGTTCTTTTTGGCTGCCCAGCAACCTGGGAGCGGTGCGTTGATTGAATGGAGGGAGGTCGTTAGAGACAAAAGATCACAAAATACCGAGAGGCCAAGGAGAAGGGAGCGCTGGAATGGCATTTATCATTTATTTATGTATTTCCTTATATAGCACAAACTCCACCTAGAGAGAGGCTTCAGAGCGCTGTACAATGGAGGTGGAAACGTACAGCGGTTACAGGTATATACAAGAAGTTATAGAATTTATTGTGCAAAACTAGGTAATAGGGGTCAGTTAAAGTTGCATCAAAGGTGTACAGTGATGCAGTGCGTCGCGAATCAGGCGGCCAGCTTACAAACAATACCAGCTAAAACGAAATACTTACAGATAAATATCTGCAACGTAAGTTCATGGAAGGCCACAGCAGTTTATTGTTGAAGATTTCTTTTGACGACGTGACACAACGCCCTCTTAAGGCTTGAACGGTTGTTGCCACACTTAATCATATTATCATAGGCTCTGTAGAAACCCAAACAACTCTAGTAGTAATGCTTACTTGCTGCCGTTACACAAAGCTCACTTTCAACCAGTCCAATAGCAGTAGGCACGTTGGAACCTGTCATTTTCCTTTCTCGTGATAATTAGGGCCTATATGTACAAAATATTAGCTGTGCAGCTGATCTAAAAAAAAAATCACGAAAGATAATCTTGTATATCCGGTCTTCGGCGGATAGGTGATTAACAAATCCCCATTGAGGATATGCGGTGAGAGGTAATATATTATTTTTTTGAGCATAGAGAATACAGATGTTCTTTTTAAAATTGAAACTAGCTTGAAGTCTACAAACTTACAAAAGCTCTCGATCCAAGGCAAGCTGATAGCTAAGATTCCAGGGTGTAATGAACTTTCACACATTGATGTGTAACTGTTCTTTCTAACAAAAGCAATACAAAAAATAAAAGGCTTAGAGCAGCTTTCCTAGAATCCGAGAGGGAGCATATATTGAGGGCAGTACTTGTGACTCTTCCTGGAAAGGTCCTCGCCCTGCAGAACATTTTGCGCAAAGTCTAATTTGAGCAATTTCACAACATTATACTAAAAGAACATACACCAGAGGCAGGATTGATCGGTCTTCTGAATAGTTTACATCTGAGTTTCTTCAAAGAGTCTTAAAATAGTGAATATTTTTTTTGCTGCACAGCCCAATGGCATCTTTGCCTGTTTTAGTTTTAATTTATATTTCTGCATCAGGTTACTCTTCTAACCCGCCCACTTTCAAGCATTGCACTTGGTTTAGTTGTGTACAGCTTGAGGAATCCTCCTCTGTCACCACCAGTCCAGAAATGGAGATAGTTCCACGAGTCTATGAAACATAGAGCCCGTATCATTAACAACCCCACCATGAATAGTTTTCCTTGATGAGATATTTGTCAGAAAGAGGTCGGCAGTGAGGAGGCCCTTTTGAGGCTTTGGTTGATTGCAGCGGTGGCAATGCACGATGGTGGATGAGCATATACATGTGCACAGTATAATGAGAGTAGAGAGAATGATGGTACTGTATGTCTGCCACAGTTTGAAACAAACGCGATTGCTATTGTAAACAAGCATTTCCAAGTCTGGCCGACAGCAAAAAGTTTTTGTGTAGAGCTTTCAAGAAGCCCATCTTTCCCCCTGTGGTAGACTTTCAGCACAAAAAACTACTGCGAGGGCACAAAATGTTATATGTTATGATAAACGTGCTTTTCTTCCATGCAAGGAAAAGTGAAAAGAAAAGCATATATTGTTGGACCCGTACGTTTGTAACTGTAATATTATTCCTTGCAGCTTAAAGGAGGGGAGCACGGCTGGCTGGGGTGCTGGGGGGGGGGGGGATTTAGGGGTGGGTGGGAAGGGTGGAGGGGGGAGGGTGAGTTGCTTCAAAAAAAGGCACCCAATTTGTTCCAAAACGACCATGACACCAGACTATAAAACAAAGTTCAAAAGGCTGGGTGCTACAATGTGTTCGTTTCAATAAACGACCGCACCGTGTCTTACATTTAGAAAAGAAAGAGCTCCAAAAATGAATTCCTTTAAGTCACTCAATGTTCGTTTATTTATTTGTACGAATTTTAACCGGAAACATCTTCGGATCTCGGAAAGCTGTCGCCTGCCAAATTCACACGCCGCGCAACTGTTACCTAAACATCAGACTGCATTAATTTCAGCGGCTTTACTCAATTTATTCGTGAGGAGGTGTGCAGTACGGGGGCCCTTTTGATCAGAATGGGACATTCCTCAAGCACCTCTGTCCTCTGATGTAACCCCCCTGGAAGCGAGCTGCTAGGTGATTTCAGCAGAAGCGAGCGGCAGATCAACGACAATACCAACAAGACGTCAGCGCTTCACCGTGAAAAAAGCCAGTGAGTGGTGCACGCGCGCCACAGCGAGCATATGTCTTCAATTATCACGGCCGTCACAGCCACGATAATTGAAGATATATGAGCTTTGGTGCGCGTAACAGCAACCAATAGGCCATAGGCGGAGCTATGGGACCGCCTATGGCCTATTGCGTGTTCTGTTAAAAAACAGCATACACGCAAAGCCCAATGAAAATGGACCTAGGAAATAACACGCACGAGCTGCGTGGAATTTCCAGGTCCATTTTTTAAATCCTACCAAGAGGGCTTTTCGCTATGCTTCGCTACGCTTCGCTTGCGAGCCCCAAACAGCTGTGGTGGGCACAAGTGGCTATGCATTTTTACAACCTAAAGTTACAGCAGGTTTTTAACATAGTAGCTTACAGTTTTGGATCTTACGCAGCAAGCTCCCCAGCTAAGTCAGTGAAGGATTCAACGCTGTTTCAGAGGTTAACTTGCAGATATTTTAGAGTTCTTAACATAGCAAGAACCCAGATACAGAGAAACAAAGGGCTGCACAAGGAAACAAGCATTGGAAATGCAATAGGTCTCGCACCATTAGAGTTAGTGCTTTTAGAATTGTTTATGGGTTTTTTTTGTAAATGTTTAGCATTTTTGTTTCCTGTAGCCAATGCTAAAGAATTACAAATAAAAAAAGCCATAAACATTTCTTAAAGCTGTAACTGAAATGGTCTGAGACCTATTGCACTGTGTGAGGGTGAGGGGTTGAGGGGTGAGTGAGGGTGAGGGGTTGAGGGTGAGTGAGGGTGAGTGAGGGTGAGGGGTTGAGTGTGAGTGAGGGTGAGGAGTTGAGGGTGAGTGAGGGTGAGGGAGGGTGAGGG
The DNA here is from genome assembly GCF_964261635.1 of Lissotriton helveticus. Lineage (NCBI taxonomy): Eukaryota > Metazoa > Chordata > Amphibia > Caudata > Salamandridae > Lissotriton > Lissotriton helveticus. The sequence goes on along the minus strand of NC_136057.1, from coordinate 1,737,124,769 downwards.
TGAGTGAGGGTGAGGGTGAGTGAGGGTGAGGGTGAGTGAGGGTGAGGGTGAGGGAGGGTGAGGGTGAGGGTGGGTAAGGGTGGGTGAGGGTGAGTGAGGGTGAGTGAGGGTGAGTGGTTGAGGGTGAGTGGTTGAGGGTGAGTGGTTGAGGGTGAGTGGTTGAGGGTGAGTGGTTGAGGGTGAGTGGTTGAGGGTGAGTGGTTGAGGGTGAGTGAGGGTGAGGGTGAGTGAGGGTGAGGGGTTGAGGGTGAGTGAGGGTGAGGGGTTGAGGGTGAGTGAGGGTGAGTGAGGGTGAGGGGTTGAGGGTGGGTGAGGGGTTGAGGGTGAGTGAGGGTGAGTGAGGGTGAGGGGTTGAGGGTGAGTGAGGGTGAGGGGTTGAGGGTGAGTGAGGGTGAGGGAGGGTGAGGGTGAGTGAGGGTGAGGGTGAGTGAGGGTGAGGGAGGGTGAGGGTGAGTGAGGGTGAGGGTGAGTGAGGGTGAGTGAGGGTGAGGGGTTGAGGTTGAGGGTGAGGTGTTGAGGGTGAGGTGTTGAGGGTGAGTGAGGTGTTGAGGGTGAGTTAGGGTGAGGGAGAGTGAGGGTGAGGGGTTGAGGGTGAGTGAGGGTGGAGGGTGAGGGGGTGAGGGGGTGAGGGTGAGGGGGTGAGGGGTTGAGGGTGAGTGAGGGTGAGGGGTTGAGGGTGAGTGAGGATGAGTGAGGGGTTGAGGGTGAGTGAGGGTGAGTGAGGGTGAGGGATTGAGGGTGAGGGGTTGAGGGTGAGTGAGGGTGAGTGAGTGTGAGTGGTTGAGGGGGAGTGAGGGTGAGGGTGAGTGAGGATGAGGTGTTGAGGGTGGGTGAGTGAGGGTGAGGAGTTGAGGGTGAGTGAGGGTGAGTGAGGGTGAGGGTTTGAGGGTGAGTGAGGGTGAGGGGTTGAGGGTGGGTGAGGGTGAGTGAGGGTGAGGGGTTGAGGGTGAGAGGATGAGTGAGGGGTTGAGGGTGAGTGGTTTAAGGTGAGTGAGGGTGAGTGAGGGTGAGGGTGAGTGAGGGTGAGGGGTTTAAGGTGAGTGAGGGTGAGGGTGAGTGAGGGTGAGTGAGGGTGGGGGGTTGAGGGTGAGTGAGGGTGAGTGAGGGTGGGTGAGGGTGACTGAGGGTGAGGGTGAGTGAGGGTGAGGGGTTGAGGGTGAGTGGTTGATGGTGAGTGAGGGAGAGGGGTTGAGGGTGAGGGGTTGAGGGTGAGTGAGGGTGAGGGGTTGAGGGTGAGTGAGGGTGAGTGAGGGTGAGTGAGGGTGAGGGTGAGGGTGAGGGGTTGAGGGGTTGAGGGTGAGGGGTTGAGGGTGAGTGAGGGTGAGGGTGAGGGGTTGAGGGTGGGTGAGGGTGAGTGAGGGTGAGTGAGGGTGAGGGGGTGAGGGTGAGTGAGGGAGGGTGGTTGAGGGGGAGGGGTCGAGGGGGAGGGGTCGAGGGTGGGTGAGGGTGAGGGGTTGAGGGTGAGGGGTTGAGGGTGAGGGGTTGAGGGTGAGTGAGGGTGAGGGGTTGAGGGTGAGTGAGGGTGATGGGTTGAGGGTGAGTGAGGATGAGTGAGAGTGAGGGTGAGTGAGGGGTTGAGGGTGAGGGGTTGAGGGTGAGTGAGGGTGAGGTGTTGAGGGTGAGTGAGGGTGAGGGTGAGTGAGGGTGAGGGGTTGAGGGTGTGTGTGTGTGACAGTAACTTGTGTGTGTGAGGGCAGTGTGTGTCAATGCAACGGGGCTCATGTTATCGACCTCAGAAGCATTAAAAGTGTGTCTTGGAACGTCTGAGGGCAGCTCGTGTTACAAGCTTGCTTTGAAGATGGTCATGCAGTGCTGGGAGTGGAGCAGATGGTCCTGTTTATGACCTGCAGAGCGCGTGTGAAGTGGGCGCGGATGAAGTGACTGGGGGGTGAGGGGTGTGCAGCCTGGTGTGCTGAAGCCTGGCAGCAGAGGCGGCGCGCGCCAGCAGAGGCGGCGCCTGCACACAAATTGGCTAAGTGGCTAAGTGGCTGGTGGCAAATGGACGCACATCAAAGGAGCCGCGAAAGTAGCATGCAAGCAGAGGAACCAGAGACTCATCTGATATCAATATTGTTCTCCTTCTGGGAGTGAGAAACTCCAGCTTTTAGAATGGTTTCATCACTCATCAAAAACACAATTCTACAACCAGAGACACTATCATTTCCCATTCTGCGTACAGATCTTCCCATGTGTAGGAGGGGTCCCAGTCACCGGATAAGTCCCAGCTGCGGCATTTTTTGCATAGCCATCTTTTTATTTGCGTACCTAATAATGTTTGATCTATACACCAATGCTATCGGACTCCATTCTGCCCCGCTCTATCATGGGCCGATTGCAGGATGCCCGATAGCTTCTTGCGACCTTTGGCGCCCCTAGACCACCTTCGCTCAGTAGTAAATACAATTATTTATATTGGAATTGAGTAATGTCTTTTCTGACTTGCTTTTCATTTCATGCATCACAGCCTCCCTACAATGTAACTACGAAAGGTTGGTATGGCAGGAAAGCTGCCACTTTAACAAGTGTCTGCTTGCAAAATGTGATTACCGCAGCCAGGTCTAATAGTTTGAAGCACACACTTCCAGCAGAAACAAGGAGAAGGGGGACTTACGGAAGGGCAATGCACCCCATAGGTCAGAAACAAATACCCCAAACATGGCAGTACACACACCACAGGGCAGGAAGAAGGGGCACCGACAGGGCAACACACAGGGCAGGGAGCAGGGATCCCGACAGGACAGCGCACAACACAGGGCAGGGAGAATGGGCAGCGCACACTACAGGGCGGGAGAAAAGGGAACTGACAGATTAGCGCACACCACAAGGCAGGGAGAAGCGTTATTGATAGGGCAGGGAAAAGCGGTACTGACCATGCAGTGCATGCAATGGGGAATCGAAAAGTGGCACTGACAGGGAAGCGCACAGGACAGGGAAAAGCGCCACTGACAGGAAAGCACACACCACAGGCAGGGAGGAGCGCCACTGACAGGGAAGCACACACCACAGGCAGGGAGAAGCGCCACTGACTGGGAAGCACAGGGCAGAGGGAAACTGCGCTGGTAAAGTAGCACACAGACAGAAATGCGAGATGCGCGCAGTGAGAGGGCAGGGAGACCGGCGTGCACTGGCAGAAGCGAGGGAGGCCTATTGTGCGAGTGTAAGATGGAGAATGACCTGTGCTGGGAATGGACCGGAGGATGCGCTCAATCACAGGGAAAGGCAAACGCTGAAACTGAGGGTGAACGGATGCGCAAAGAAGCATGCAGAGCAGCAGCGCTAGAAAAGCGAGCCAGCAACAAAGGATGACTGCCCGGAGGTCGTGATCAGATGTGGGAACAGAGACAGAATATACAGCTTCAGAGTGAGACGACGAGTGTCGACGGGGGATTGGAAAGAAGAGCAGTCAAGGGAACGGATTCTGCCATGATATGGCCGTAGAAGCTGAAGAAAAAGATCCAGTCGATCAGGGAGACTGAACAAGAGACCAAGAACGCTGGGCGCAGTGAGCCCCAAGGCAGCGCTAGATCGCCTTGCGATTCCCATCCAGACCCACATCTACCTCGGGCCAAGTCCCATCAGGAAAAAAAGCAACAATTAAAGAGAGTCCTGGACAGCAGATGACAACCTTGCAGGGTGGGATCTACGTGCTACTCTTCAGAAGCGAGAAAGCTGTCAGTCCCGCTCGCCTCCTACACAGCCCCTGCTGTACCACAATCAGAAGGAACGTGACGAGCGCCGTCAGCCAGACGCCAAGCAGGAAGGCAGCGTTTAACAAGCATCAACAAGGCTAGCGGCAGGCAGGCAGGGGAGGAGAGGAGGAGGGGGGAGGAGAGTAGGGGAGGCACGGCCTAGCGGCCGTGCAATCAAGTAGTGAGGGGGCGGAGCTGGGGGAGGCTGTGGAAGAGAGTAGGCAAGGCGACACGGCGGGAGGGGGCGGAGCGGGTAAACAAAGACGGACATGCACGCGCCCGTGACTTTTAAGGTCAATGCGCATGCGCATAAGCTTAATGCGCATGCGCATTGACCTTAAAAGTCACGGGCACTGCAAGGAATCGCCACGATTCCTTGCAAGTTAGATAAAGTGTGGATGAGCCCCTATAGTCTCGCTTGCTCGATGCGCATGCGCATCGACAGGCGAGACCTAAAAAGAACATAGGAACAAGACTAAGGATGAAACAATTAGCAATTGTGTGAAATAGTAGGGGGGAGTCAGAAGGGTGTAGCACAGAGGAGTTGGTTGAAGGGGGATTTATCTTTTTTTAAATACTGGGCTTAAAAGTGCAATTTTCTCCTCAAACTCCTAGATTGAAATGCTGCAGCAGGGACAGTCTGACTGTATTGTAAGTAGCACACAGCTCCCATGCAAAACAAAATAGCCTAAGACTCAATTCTGCAGCCGAATCCCTGGCCTGAAATACAAATCAAAGTTCTGGGGTTCCGGCTGACTTGCCCTACACTAGAAACAGAGGAAATAACATTAAACTCTATAAACCACTTGCACACCAGGCTTTAATTTTCAAACTCAAATCCCACCTGCACTACCGACGTGATAAACAAGCATTTGCAATGCAATAAGTCTCGCATTAATTAAGTTTGAGCTATTGACATTGCTAAATATTGCAACACCAATTGCAACAAAAGTCTATAAATTGTAGGCTAAAAAAATTTGCATTTATTTTTGTAGCAATGGTGGCATGCTGCGATTTAGATGAATATGTTTAAAAGGAAAGTGCGCCATACTACGATTGATGTGTGCAGTGATGGCTGGTGGTGTGTGTGCCTGTACAAATTGTGCACTGATGGCTGGTGGTGTTTGTGCCCGGTGAAAGCGTACACGGATGACTGAGGGTGTCTGTGCCTGGTGAAAGTGTGCACTGACGGCCGGTGGTGTGTATGCCTGGTGAAAGCGTGCACTGACTGCTGGTGGTGTGTGTGTCTGGTGGCAAAGCGTGCACTGACGGCTGGTGGTGTGTGTGTCTGGAAGCCTGCACTGAAGGCTGGTGGTGTGTGTGCCTGGTGGAAAAGCGTGCACTGACATGTTTAAAGTAAAGTGCGCCATACTGCGATTTCTACAATAGTTAATTGTGGATGTTTTAACAATTGATGCGTGCACTGATGGCTGGTGGTGTGTGCCTGTAGAAATTGTGCACTGATGGATGGCGGTGTGTGTGCCTGGTGGAAGCGTGCACTGACGGCTGGTGGTATGTGTGCCTGGTGAAAGTGTGCACTGACGGCTACTGGTATGTGCCTGGTGAAAGCGTGCACTGATGGCTGGTGGTGTGCGTGTCTGGAAGCCTGCACTGAAGGATGGTGGTGTGTGTGCCTGGTGGAAAAGCGTGCACTGACATGTTTAAAGTAAAGTGCGCCATACTGCGATTTCTACAATAGTTAATTGTGGATGTTTTAACAATTGATGCGTGCACTGATGGCTGGTGGTGTGTGCCTGTAGAAATTGTGCACTGATGGATGGTGGTGTGTGTGCCTGGTGGAAGCTTGCACGGACGGCTGGTGGTGTGTGTGTCTGGTGAAAGTGTGCACTGACGGCTACTGGTATGTGCCTGGAGAAAGCGTGCACTGACGGCTGGTGGAGTGTGCCTGGTGAAAGCGTGCACTGACGGCTGGTGGTGTGTATGCCTGGTGAAAGCGTGCACTGACGGCTGGTGGTGTGTGTGTGTGCCTGTTGAAAGCGTGCACTTACGGTTGGTGGTGTGTGTGTCTGGAAGCGTGCACTGAAGGCTGGTGGTGTGTGTGCCTGGTGAAAGCGTGCACTGATGGTTGGTGGTGTCTGTGCCTGGTGAAAGTGTGCACTGACAGCGGTGGTGTGTGTGTACCTGTTGAAACTGTGCACCGACGGCTGGTGGTGTGTGTGCCTGGTGGCAAAGCGTGCACTGACGGCTGGTGGTGTGTGAGTGTGTGTGTCCCACAGATGCTAATTGCCTTGTTGGTGCTAGGGTGGTGCAGTGAGGGGCTAAGATGCTCGAAGGAAGATGCTCGAAGGGTGGTTAAATAGCAATTGTAGTGTCAGTAGAGGAAGGTTCTCAGGCTAATTCAGGCTGTCATATCCCTACAGAAGCCCTAGTTGTTTTTCAGCTGAGTCCATACATGTATGCAGCACAGTATTGTACTTCCTCGGTCTTCCCTCTTCACTCACTAGGCGCTCCAAAGACAACACTACAGCTTTTGCTGGAGGAAAGTTTATTCTTGGCCCAAAGCACCACAGCTCACAAAGAGAGCACACGTGGATATGCTTGCGCATAGTGACACTGCTGTGTGGTGTGCTTCACCGCACATGCCTCCGGACCCTTTTTTGCCTTCAAATGTATCGTCCGGGGTCCCTGATTAGTTTCCAATATTATTTCTCCCCATTAAGAACCGAGCAGCATCAGGTGTGTGGGCTGCTGTTATGGATATGTGGTGCGTGTCCTTATCGGTGTTAACAATACCTGCTCACTCACTCCTTGGCCTCTGTGCAACAACACAGGTTGTTTATGGGCTGTTACCAGAGCTCTCATAGACGTTACAGCTCAAGAAATCACGAGCTGACCCCAAAGACTGTTCGAACCCGTGCACAGAATAGATTAAGGTTAGCCAACTCACCCCCCCCCCCCTACACACACACACACAAAGCTTCTTTGCAAGGCCCATGAACAATGGTAGTGCTATGCTACTCAGCCACTAAAAGTGTAACAGCTCTACTGAGAGGTACAAGTGCTCTCTACTAAAGTAAGGCAGTCTAGCGCAAAGTGTTGGTATTTCGTGGATGAACATTCAGCAGGCATGCTGAGAAGTGCTGGTACTGTCCCATTAAACATAGATTGGGCCTATTGTACTAAAAATAATTTTCTTCCAAAGGTTGAGCAAACTTGCTTTGAAGTACTCCTGAAACCACATCACATGTGTATTTGGCACTGCTCGCGCCTGCTCTGTGGTGGTGCATGCATGTTGCACTCCCCGCACCTGGTCTGTTGCATGCATGTGTATGTTGCATTCCTTGTGCCAGGTCTGTGGTGTTATATGCATGTTGCACTCCTCCCGCCTGGTCTGTGGTGTCACATGCATGTCGCACTCCTCACACCTGGTCGTTTGTGTTGCATGCTACACGTGCAGGAGCTGAGGGCCTGTGGAGCCCGTGCCGGCGGCCACTCTTCCCGCCTTTTACCTCTTGTGTCTGCGCAGGCGCAGTGCCCTGAGCCTGGAGCAGGAGACAGGGCAGGATTCAGACGTACGAGATTGGTTGGCTAGGAGGGCAGGGGAGGCCTGTGATTGGATCCTTCAAACAGGGAGAGCGGAGTTCAGTCAGAGTTCCGGAGAGGAAGAGACATGGAAGAGAGAGAATGCAATACCAATGAAGGTCAGAGGGGGGAGAAGGACAGTGAGGGGTAGAGGAGGAAGAAGGAGGACAGTGAGGGGTAGAGGAGGGAGAAGAAAGACAGTGCGGGACAGAGGAGGGAGAAGAAGGACAGTGAGGGACAGAGGAGAGGGAAGAAGGAGGGTGAGGGACAGAGAACCGGACAGAGAACCAGACAGTGAGGGACAGAGGAGGGAGAAGAATGTTTTAGGTCGAGCCTGTCCCATTCCGCAGGAATGGATAGGATCGAATTCATGTCGGCAAAATCCTCTTCAAACTAAGGGGTTTCAGCCCGGCGTTTTCTTGCAGTTCACGTGAACATGCACGAGCATTCACGGCCAGGGCTTCTCCTCCCCTAGCAGCACTCCTCCCACACCAGCAACTCCCCCCTAAAAACGCCTCCCTCGCGCTCCTTTCTCCCTCTCTCCCGCTGCCTAGTCCTCCCACCCCCTCCCTCTCCAGCGCGCGCTCCACTCGCATCTGCCTGCTGCTCCCCCGCCCACCCCACCCCACTCCCCCAACCAGCAATTCACACACAGCAACGCCACTCACACACGCAACGCAACTCATCCACGCAACCCCACTCATCGACGCAACCCCACTCATCGACGCAACGCCACTCACACACTCAACGCCACTCACACACTCAACGCCACTCACACACGCAACGCCACTCACACACGCAACGCCACTCACACACGCAACGCCACTCACACACGCAACGCCACTCACACACGCAACGCCACTCCACTCATCGACGCAACGCCACTCACACACTCAACGCCACTCACACACGCAACGCCACTCACACACGCAACGCCACTCACACACGCAACGCCACTCACACACGCAACGCCACTCACACACGCAATGCCACTCACACACGCAACGCCACTCACACACGCAACACCACTCACACACGCAACGCCACTCACACACGCAACGCCACTCACACACGCAACGCCACTCACACACGCAACGCCACTCACACACGCAACGCCACTCACACACGCAACGCCACTCACACACACGCCACTCACACACGCAACACCACTCACACACACAACTCACACACGCAACGCCACTCACACACGCAACGCCACTCACACACGCAACTCATCCACGCAACCCCACTCATCCACGCAACCCCACTCATCGACGCAACGCCACTCACACACGCAACACCACTCACACACGCAACGCCACTCACACACGCAACGCCACTCACACATGCAACGCCACTCACACACGCAACGCCACTCACACACGCAACGCCACTCACACACGCAACGCCACTCACACACGCAACGCCACTCACACGCAACGCCACTCACACACGCAACGCCACTCACACACGCAACGCCACTCACCCACGCAACGCCACTCACACACGCAACGCCACTCACACGCAACGCCACTCACACACGCAACGCCACTCACACACGTAACGCCACTCACCCACGCAACCCCACTCACCCACGCAACCCCACTCACCCACGCAACCCCACTCACCCACGCAACCCCACTCACCCACGCAACGCCACTCACCCACTCAACGCCACTCACACACGCAACGCCACTCACACACGCAACGCCACTCACACACGCAACGCCACTCACACACGCAACACCACTCACACACGCAACACCACTCACACACGCCACTCACACACGCAACCCGACTCATCGACGCAACGCCACTCACCGACGCAACGCCACTCACACACGCAACGCCACTCACACACGCAACGCCACTCACACACGCAACGCCACTCACACACGCAACGCCACTCACCCACGCAACGCAACTCACCCACGCAACTCAACTCACCCACGCAACGCCATTCACCCACGCAACCCCACTCACACACGCACCGCCACTCACACACGCAACGCCACTCACACACGCAACGCCACTCACACACGCAACGCCACTCACACACGCAACGCCACTCACACACGCAACGCCACTCACACACGCAACTCATCCACGCAACCCCACTCATCCACGCAACGCCACTCACACACGCAACGCCACTCACACACGCAACGCCACTCACACGCAACGCCACTCACACACGCAACACCACTCACACACGCAACACCACTCACACACGCAACGCCACTCACACACGCAACGCCACTCACACACGCAACGCCACTCACACGCAATGCCACTCACAGGCAACGCCACTCACACACGCAACGCCACTCACACACGCAACGCCACTCACACACGCAACGCCACTCACACACGCAACGCCACTCACACACGCAACGCCACTCACCCACGCAACGCAACTCACCCTCGCAACCCCACTCACCCACGCAACCCCACTCACCCACGCAACCCCACTCACCCACGCAACCCCACTCACCCACGCAACCCCACTCACCCACGCAACGCCACTCACCCACGCAACGCCACTCACCCACGCAACGCCACTCACACACGCAACGCCACTCACACACGCAACGCCACTCACACACGCAACGCCACTCATCATATTGTGCTGCAAAACTAAATACTTATAAGGTCCCACAAGCAAGACCTATTGGCAATGCCAATGCTTGTTTATTATTGACACTGCTGCAAGGAATCGGGATATCAAAATGCGTTGATCTCGCACCATATTCCTGTCACACATTGGAGGACAGGCGTTTTGCATCTGGAATATTTAATATAAAGGGAGCTTGGTTTAAGCATAAAATACATAATTTAAGCGCATGGGTGTCACTTTTCTGAACTTTGCTTGAACCCCACTAGTGTGTGACTGGAGCGCGGGAAAGATCCTATATTTAGCTGGTGAAATAGAAAGGTGCGTCAGTATGCCTCACAGTGTGCTGACACCACTTCTATCCCACCTGCCCAGCCCCTTATCTATTCTTCAATCCTATTGACTCCTGAGAAAGAACGAGAGAAACAAAGAGAGAAAGAGAGAAAGAGAGAGAAAGAGCGAAAAGAGAGAAAAGAGAGAAAAGAGAGAAAGAGAGAGAGAGAGAGAGAGAGAGAGAGAGAAAGAGAGTGAGAAAGAGAGAGAAAGAGAGAAAGAGAAAGAGAGAGAGAAAGAGAAAGCGAGAAAGAGAGAGAGACAGAGACAGAGAAAGAGAAAGAAGAGAGAGAAAGAAAGAAAAAGAAAGAAGAGAGAGAAAGAGAGAAAGAAGAGGAAGAAGAGAGAGAGAGTGAGAAAGAGAGAGAGAAAGAAGAGAGAGAAAGAGAAAAAGAAAGAAGAGAAAGAGAGAGAGGAAGGAATGAGAGAAAGAGAAAGAAGAGAGAGAAAGAGAAAGAAGAGAGAGAAAGAAGAGAGAAGGAGAAAAAGAGAGCGAGAGAAAGAAGAAAGAGAAAGAGAAAGAAAGAAAAGATAGAGAGAAAGAAATAAGGGAAAAGAGAGAGGAAGAAAGAAACAGAAGGAAAAAGAAAGAAAGAAAAAGAGAGAGAAAGAAAAAGGGAAAGAGAGAAAAAAGGGAAAGAGAAAGAAAGGGAGAGAGAGAAAGGGAAAGAGAGAAAGAAAGGGAAAGAAGAGAAAGAGAGAAAGAAAGAAAGAAAGGGAGAGAAGAGAAAGAGAGAGAGAAAGAACAGAAGGAAAAGAAAGGAATGAAGACAGAAAAAGGAAGAAAGAAAGAAAGACATTGGTGTAGTAGCTAGTACGTGCTGAGTGACCGAGAACTGAGCTTATGTCTGGTAAGACAGACACCAACGTGGGCAGCTGGGCCGACCTGCTTTCTGTACACAGAGCTCAGAGGGACAGCCACAGCAGACTCCAGGTTTCACTGTGGGCATTTCAAAGTGCCAGACTGCATTTTAACTCGGGCTGACGTAATTTCAATTGAAAGGCAGACATTCAGGGAGGAGCTCGCCTCCTCGCTCTACAACGCGTGCCAAGGCAGCTTCAGTCCAACGACAGTTCTCCGAGTCGAGTTTGGTACAGACACGCCAACTTTCCCTCCATTTGACTGTTTATCTTTACTCTGAGGAAGTGGGACAACTGGATTTTTCGACACTTGTTAAAAAAAAAAGATTATATATATACTATACCTACGAATTATATAAATGCGTTACTTCTTAAAATACCATCAGGGATTAAACTATTTCCACAGTTTCTTATCATGAAAGGAGGAGAAGGAGGATGATGATGATAATAAGAATAATGAAAGAGTACGATCATCAATAACCATCAAGCCCTCACCCAAATGAAAACAAGCCATGAAAGTGAAAGTTAAAGTGATCGGACAGAGGTAGAGGGGAAAGCAGCTTAATGACCCGTGACGGAGGAGACAGATGGCGGATGCGCGTGCACGCACACATGCACTCATGCTTCAGGCCAGCTAAACTCTGGTAGGTAGCAATTTTTTTTGCCCTTTACAAAAGATCGAGCAAGCAGCGCATGCGCTGCTCTAAGCTCGACCTAAAAACGTGCACTGGACTCCACCCTTCCCTTTCAACCAATCCCGTCACAGAGACTACCTACGAAAATGGTGTGCACGTGGCAACCCCCTGTGAATTTTGTATTGAACTACTGCCTTGGCCTGGTTGCACCCAAAAGGAGATCTTTGAATAAACAGCGCGCAAGTCACTTGCATAAAGGCAGCAACATTTAAGCTATCAACGGAGAAGCACAAACATTACAGTTTCATTAGATATTTTGGAATGAATAATAACGCCGTATAACAACTAAAACAGCACGTTAACACATTAGCTTTATGCTACGTTTTGAAAATGCCAATGCTGAAAATGTAGACTAAATAGGTTACTAACGTGTAATTGACAAACTAGGGTGGGCGGGGCACACAAGATTATTTTGTTGAGAGGTCCAGAAGTAAGTGAGATATCAGGTGTTCACAACAGTGACTGATGGGAACCGTAGTCATGTAGGTAGTCTATGTGATGGGATTGGTTGAAAGGGAAAGGTGGAGTCCAGTGCACGTTTTTGAAATAGGAGCAACAGCTTGAGGGTATTGAATACCGGTGGACGTTAGAAAGCGGACATGCCTTTGAAAGAGAACATGATAACGTTGCACAAAGGCACGATCAATGTCATACATTCCTCCCAGTACAGAGATCTGGGCCTAAATCCATCGTTTTTTTGCTCACCACACCACCCCAGTTCAGACATGGCCATATGCAAATCAGCCTTGACCCTGTGCCTCATGGGAACAGTCCAGCCCGAACTGCCAAACCATATCTTCCCTGGACCGGAATCAAGCATCCTAGGACCGGTTTCTGGCTATCAGCCGTCTTCAGCCAGGATAGCTTGACTCCAGTGGCGTGGAGAGCACGGGACTCACGTCTGAGCATACCTGTCCCACTCGGGGTGACAAATACAAAAACAACAGTTGATGGACAGAATGCAGAACAATGTCATACATTCACCCCAGTCCAGAGGTCTGGGCCTAAATCCATCGTTTTTTTGCTCACCACACCACCCTAGTTCAGACATGGCCATATGCAAATCAGCCTTGACCCTGTGCCTCATGGGAACAGTCCAGCCCGAACTGCCTAGCCATGTCTTCCCTGGACCGGAATCAAGCATCCTAGGATCGGTTTCTGGCTATCAGCTGTCTTCAGCCAGGATAGCTTGACTCCAGTGGCGTGGAGAGCACGGGACTCACGTCTGAGCATACCCGTCCCACTCGGGATGACAAATGCAAAAACAACAGTTGATGGACAGAATGCAGAACAATGTCATACATTCACCCCAGTACAGCGATCTGGGCCTAAATCCATCGTTTTTTTGCTCACCACACCACTCCAGTTCAGACATGGCCATATGCAAATCCGCCTTGACCCTGTGCCTCATGGGAACAGTCCAGCCCAAACTGCCAAGCCATGTCTTCCCTGGACCGGAATCCAGCATCCTAGGACCGGTTTCTGGCTATCAGCCGTCTTCAGCCAGGATAGCTTGACTCCAGTGGCGTGGAGAGCACGGGACTCACGTCTTAGCATACCCGTCCCACTCGTGGTGACAAATGCAAAAACAACAGTTGATGGACAGAATGCAGAACAATGTCATACATTCACCCCAGTACAGAGACTAGGGCCAAAATCCATCGTTTTTTTGCTCACCACACCACCCCAGTTCAGACATGGCCATATGCAAATCAGCCTTGACCCTGTGCCTCATGGGAACAGTCCAGCCCGAACTGCCAAGCCATCTCTTCCCAGGACCGGAATCAAGCATCCTAGGTCCGGTTTCTGGCTATCAGCCGTCTTCAGCCAGGATAGCTTGACTCCAGTGGCGTGGAGAGCACAGGTGGGCGGGGCACACAAGATTGTTTTGTTGAGAGGTCCAGAAGTAAGTGAGATATCAGGTGTTCACAACAGTGACTGATGGGAACCGTAGTCATGTAGGTAGTCTATGTGATGGGATTGGTTGAAAGGGAAAGGTGGAGTCCAGTGCACGTTTTTGAAATAGGAGCAACAGCTTGAGGGTATTGAATACCGGTGGACGTTAGAAAGCGGACACGCCTTTGAAAGAGAACATGATAACGTTGCACAAAGGTACGATCTATGTAGGTGTACTGGGTGAATCAATGTGATAAGTTATTTTGAAATACTGATGATTGGGGACATGGAGTAAAGGTAATAGCCAGGAGGGCTTCTCTGGGTACAACGTGTAGAGTATGTAAGTGTGTGTTTAGAGGGATAACGTCGGATATTCAGTTAAACATGCTAATGGGTATTTGTTTTTAAACCTGTTGTTTTTAAGTGGTCTGAAAATATCGAACTAATGTTATGCTTCAATGTTTTAATGTTTACAGTGAACCCCTGAGGAAGAGCAATTTAAAGCTCAAATGCATTGGGTTTATGCGATCCACTTTTAAGAATGTTTGATGTATAACGTCATGTCCCAGAAAAAGGCCTGGATAGGCATATCTGTGGCATCAGAAACGCTTTTATACATATACTGCCCTGCAAGTGACAGAATTAAGAATGGAGATAAAAGGGAACAATCAAAACTTATTGAATAAATCACGTTAACATGGATAACTTTGTGGAGTACTTGAATGAAGACGCTAAGCTGTGCGTCCGGATGGAGTGGAATATTGCTCCAGCTTTTTGATATGTATTCATATAGGAGGCATTTGGGCAGGCCCCGTTTCGAGGCTGCACGCTGAAAAAATCAAATATGATCAACCAAGCATAACAAAATAAGAATCAAAAGAGGAAAAAATGGTGTGCATGTGGCAACCCCCTGTAAATACTAAATATAAAATTAATAGGAAGAGCTGAACAAAGGGCCAGGCTTAGCTCTATGACCCTTTGCTCAAACAGCCATGAAAAAGCTTTTCAGATGAAATAATGCAAATAGTGAAACCAATGCCATATAAACAAAATACAATATTTTAAATTCAAAAAAGTGAATTACTCCAAAACGTAGACGCGTTTTACCTCAGAACATCAGATGATATTGCAATTAGAGACATATTTAGAAGCCATGGTTTTTAAACATCATAGACTCCCTCCACCTCTGATGACAATGTTATTAATGAACCCCCAGAAATGGCTCAGTGGATTTAAGGCTTAAAGTCAATGAAGCCATGCATGTGGGGGTCTCTGGGAACAATGTGAGTTGCTTGGCCTCTACTAGCTTACAATGGTTTTTACTGATCAGATGTCGCTCTCACTAGAGAAAAATTCGGTTACCCATGAACTACAAGGATTTTTTGTACATTATTATTTATTATGTTTTTTAAAATATTTTGATTATAACTGAACTAAAAACGAAAGTCCCTCGTTTAGATGCACACTTCCTTTTCAACATCATCTTAACAATTGATTGGATTCAGTTAATATTGCCTGGTGGTAGACTCACACAAGGCTTATTTAACTGTGTGTTGTGTTTCGGAAACTAACACCCGGTGCTTTCTTACCTGTTTTATGCTGGTATTGAGCCAAGGTCCAGAAAAACCAATGTATGTGGCAGGTGGAACTTCTGATCATGTTTGGAAGCAGGTTGAGCACCCCCTTACTATTGCACTCGTGCAAGTACAATGTGGGAATCATAAGCCAAGCGTGTTCTATCTGTGAAAGACTGCACAATTCACCTGGCTCTAACTAAGCAATGGTCTCTCTGTAGCCTGGGGTCAACAAACAGCTTAGATGCGTCTTTCTAAGCACTGCTCAGTGAAGGTACCCTGGGAGACAAAGTCAAGCGGAGAAAAGTATTGTCGGTCTACTGTACAGGTAAAGCTTAGCCCACAAAGCACTGAGTGGATGGACTGTATGGGATTATGGAAGTACAGGCCTGCTCTCGAACAGCGGCAGCCAAAAATACAAAATCCCTAATCTCAGTGGCAAGACACCCCAGGGTATTTGAACGCTCTATAAATCGCTAAAATGAATAAATAAATAATTGCAAAAAGGGCGACATCCACACTTACAAAAGAAAAATACATTTGCAAATCGAAATTATCCTAAAAAAAAAATAGACAAAATCGGCTATGCAGGTGAACTTGAAAAACAGGTGAATTTGTGTTTCATGCTGGTTTCCCTGGAAAAATAAGGTCCAGGTGGATGCGCAAAACTGCCCACTTACTGGCGGTTTGTGGCAAGATTTCCAGTTGATATTTGGCTTTTTTTTTTTAACATCTATGGCAGGTGGAAGAGGAGCAATGAAGTTTTAGGAATTGATTCTCAATTCATTTCCGCTTACAAAGGACTACTAGAAGAAACAATTGGTCTAGTTCTTTCTGCCCCAAAGATATTAGGTTAGCGAGATCACACCATGGGTCACAGTAAACACTGCAACATGTAGCTTGAGCTTTATGCAGGTACGAGGGTTTCACAGCAAACACTTGCAGCGTAGTTTATTTACTGCGTCGTCTGTTTCATTCCACTCAGAAATGGCACATGATAGAGTCAAGTTGGAAGTACAGCAAGTAGCATTAGGACGTAATATAAAACAAGTCTGAATGCCAGGATTGTTGGCGTGGTGAGTGTTATAATGAAGGATGCAGTCTAGTGTTTGGGGGGTGGAGTCGGGGAGATACAGGAAAAGGAGGAGCAGGAGCAGGAAAGGGGCAGTTAGGAGAAGGACGGGGTAGAGAGCAGACATGTTAATAAATGCTCCTTAATACATCACCACTTGTCTGTCATTATTTGAAGGACCACACTACAGCTGGCGACGCGGGTGGGATGGTGTGCTATGCCATCGCCTAGACCCCTGGAAACGAGTGACCCCGTCCGATGAAGCGTGCACAAGAAGCCGCCGCCGCCGAGATCGAAACGGCCAGCGGTAAATGCCTGCAGCTCCGTGGTTAGTCTGCCGCGTGGAGCAGAACTGTACTGGTGCAGTCGTGCGTTGTGAGCAAATGCCAAGGAAGAAACGAAACCGCCGCTGAGACTGCAGCAGCCAGCGGTAAATGCCCGCAGCTCCATGACTGACGGGTCGCGTGGAGCGAACTGCAAAGGCGCCGTCAAGCGCTGAGAGTGGGAGCCTACCCCAGATGCGAGAGATTGTGCGGGACTGCCGTAGGGAGTTTCCCCTGATCTTACCTTCCGCTTTGAGGAACATCGGCTGCTTCTGTGAGTGCTGCGAGATAGAAGCCGGGGCCCGGGAGACTGAATGAAGCCAAATCTCGTGGAAAATGAGATTTCCAAGAGCGGCGGCCATCTTGAAGTCAGGCATTGGCTCCCAATCCCCATTAAAAACATTGAGCGGCCATTTTCAAGTCAGGCCAGTGAAAATTGTTACAACAAGCACGAGTAAAGACAATAACAAACACAACAAACAAGCACGAGTAAAAGACAATAACAAACAAAGCAAACAAACATAGGCAAATGCAAACTAGCTCTCGCCAGTGGAAGAGAGATAGACTTGAACGAGTGCAACGACAGTGAAAGGAAAGAAAGCAAAATGTCGACGTCACCGCACAGAAATGCTACAGGCCCAGCTGCAGTTGCATCAATTCAAACCTCCAAGACAGGCGTCACATACTTGCGCACCCCAGAACCACTTGCCCTCATCGCTGTAGAAGGGATGGGCCCCAGGTGGCAGGAATGGTTTGAGGAGTTTGAGGATTTTATGTTAGGATCAAAGGTCACAGACGATGATGAAAGATTAGTTGCGTTGCGCAACCTGGTCGGGAAAGAGGTCTGCAAACTTATCAAGGAATTGCCGACTGAGGAGACCGGATCATACACGAAAGTACGAGATGCTCTGAATAAGAAGTTCTTACACAAGAAAAACATAGACTATGAAAGATATGTCTTCAACCTAGCCTGTCAAGAAAAGGAAGAACTAATGAGTACGTTCATAACAAAACTTCAACGACTTTCTAGATATTGTGATTTTGACAACTTTTCTACAGACGATGCTATCAGATTACGAATTATCGAAGGATGCCAGTCAGAGACCCTCAGAAGGCGCCTTCTACGGAATGGAGGCGGGACGTGCCGAGAAATGAGAAGAAGCATACAGACTACAAGCCAGGACCCCTCGCAGACATTCTCGAGAGAGAAGGCGGACAGTCAGACCCACTTCCCGTCAACACCATACTGGACACAAGCGTCATGAGTCAGGCCGTACAGACAAGAGACGAGAACGCTCACTTAAGTGCTATCGGTGCGGATATGATTTCCCACACACGGATGCCTGTCTGGCGATTGGACAGCAATGTCGCAAGTGAGGAAGAGAGAACCACTTCGAGACTGTTTGTGGAGATCATCGTAGGGAAAGACCGAAGGAGATAACAAGATCTTCTCGTCCCGCCACAACGCGACATCATGCTAGAGCAGTTCAAGGCCGTCAAGGGTCCTCCTCTGCTTCCTCACACTCAAGCAGAGAGTCCCGCAAGTCACAATGGATGAGAAGATCGCCATCTCGAGAGTCTAGGTCAGCGTCTCCGGTGCCGCTGTACAGCGATGAATATATCAGCATGGTAGCTGATCCAGACCAATTGAAGAAATATCCCAGATTGGACATCCGGGTAGACAACCACGCAACCAAATTTGTAATGGACAGTGGGGCATCACTAAATTACATCCCAGTCACCGAATACAAGAAAATGCAGCCGCCACCTGCTCTCAGCCCTGCATACGTCAGAGTGTACACGTGGATGTCAAGAAAACCTCTCACATGCCTTGGAAAGTTTGCAACCACTCTCACGCATACAACCGTGTCTGTGCCAGCCCACATCCACGTCATCGAAGGGCCGGAAGCTGACTGCCTACTCAGTTTACCCACAGCCGAACATCTCCGGCTGGTGGAAATCCTGTATCGAGTGAGCGATGATCCTGACATCATCCACAAATTCCCTAAGTTGTTTTCTGGACTCGGGAAAATGGCCAAGCGTCAGATTCGTTTGCACATCAACGAGCAGGTACGACCTCTAGCGCAACACCATAGACGAGTTCCTTTCCATCTTCAACAAGCAGTGGAAGACGAAATGCAAGAGTTACTGCGAACAGACATCATCGAGCGGACAGAAGGTCCAACCCCGTGGGTTTCACCCGTGGTGATCGTGACAAATAAGGGTACACCAGGAAAAGAACGCCTGTGCGTGGACATGAGGGTCCCAAACACAGCTATCGAGCGAGAACGTCATCCAGGACCTCACTTGAGTAATATGATTTCATCCCTTAATGGCGCGACGATTTTCTCTAAGTTAGACCTGAACAAGGGGTACCACCCATTGGAATTGCACGAAAAATCACGCTACATAACCACTTTTGCCACTCATCTCGGACTATTCCAGTATAAGCGACTCAGCTTTGGGGTCTCGTCTGCTGCGGAGATCTTCCAGGAAGCCATTCGACAGACTATTCACCACATACCAACGCGCTGAATTACAGTGACGACATCTTAGTATATGGCGCAAATGTTCAGGAACACGAAAAGGCACTGGACCGGGTGTGTCACGCCCTCCTCGAAGCCAACCTCACACTCAACCAGGAGAAGTGCGAGTTCCACAAGTCCACCCTAAAATTCTTTGGACAAGTATTTTCAGATGCTGGAATGAAACCTGATCCCGAGAAGGTGATGGCTCTAAATGACACCAAAAGCCCACAAGACGTGAGTGACATCAGATCTTTCCTGGGAATGGCAAGTTACTGTGCCAGGTATATTAAAGACTATGCTACCCTCAGTCATCCGCTATGTACTCTTACCAAACAAGGACAGCCATTCATTTGGACTCCACAATGTGAGTATGCGTTCCAGAAAATCAAGGAGCTGTCGAGTCAGCGGACAACCTGGCTTATTTCAGCCCCGAAAAGAAAACAGAGGTCACTGTTGATGCCAACCCAGTCGGGTTGGGTGCCATCCTAGCTCAATTTGACCATGACACAGATCAGAGACATATTGTGGCATATGCCAGCAGAAGTTTAACGGACACTGAAAAAGCTTGTTCACAACCAGAAAAGGAAAGTCTTGCCGTGGTGTGGGCCTGGGAGCACTTTCACATTTTTATATACGGCAAGCACTTCACGCTTGTCACCGATCATCATGCACTGGTCACCATATTTGGAAACCAGAGGGCCAAAATGCCACCTCGAATTGAGCGCTGGGGATTACGCTTGCAAGAGTACACCTACACCATAGTCCACAAGCCTGGAAAATCAGCCAATCCAGCCGATTACATGTCAAGACACCCTCAGGTGTCACATGTGTCAAAACCATCCTTGGCCGAAGAATACATTCACTTTGTAGTGGATCAAGACAGACCACCGTCAGTTCCCCTGGAAGCTATATGTGAGGCCACAGCCCAAGACGACATCTTGCAGAAGGTGAAGTGCCGAATACAAACAAACAGTTGGCGTCACTCCAATGAGGATGAAGGTGAAGACGCAAACTTCCGACAAGAGATGCAGGCGTTCAAACGCGCGAGCAATGAGCTATCAGCCACTGAAGAGGGACTCATACTGAGGGTTCAGCGTATAGTCATTCCTATGCAACTCCGTCAGGGTGTAAACAATCTTGCACATGAGGGCCACCGAGGAGTGGTGGCTACCAAAAGAGCACTCAGAGAGAGAATATGGTTCCCTTTATTGGACCAGATGGTATAACTCACGTTAAAGGATTGTCTTCAGTGCCGACTTGTGAATCCAGGAGATCCTCCAGCTCCTCTCCAGATGTCACCACTACCCAGCAGTGTATGGCAAGAACTCGCTCTAGACTTCTATGGACCCCTTCAGTCTGGAAAATACGTCTTAGTCCTCATGGACGAATACTCCAGATTTCCCATTGCCCAGTTCGTGCCGTCCACCAACGCCACCAGCACTATTGCCGTTCTGGACGAAGTCTTCGCGGCTTGGGGCGTTCCGAAAGTAATTAAGACGGACAATGGCCCGCCATTCAATGGCCATGAATTTGGGGAGTTTGCGAAACATCTCAACTTCAGGCATCGCAAAGTCACTCCCTTATGGCCCCAAGCCAATGGAAGGGTGGAGAGGTTTATGGCGACACTAAAAAAGACATTTCAGCAGGCTACCCTTGACAAGAAAGACCTTCAAGCGGCGCTGAATGAAGTTCTGCGAGCTTACCGCACAACTCCACATCCCACCACAGGGAAATGTCCTGCCACACTCATGTTGGGACGACCGATTAGGACACGAATACCTACCTGGGAAGGTGCCTTACTCCCAGTGTCCTCCAAGAGTGCACACGAAGAGCTGGTCATTGTTGATCGTGAGAGCAAAAACAAGATGAAGCACTATGCCGATGCTCGGCGGAGAGCCAGATTCCCGTCCATCCAAGAAGGGGACTGGGTGTTGGCCCAGCAGGAACAACAAAAGAAGACAGACTGCAAGTTCAGAGCCGAACCTTTAGAAGTTACACAACAAAAAGGAACCATGATAACCGCGGAATCAGAGAACAAGAGAATCACACGAAACGTTTCACATTTTCAACGGTGTACTCCGGCTGTGAAAGATGCCCTAGGCAAAGTGACTGAGAGACCGAGTAAAGAGAAGTCCGAAATTGACCCTGCTTCACAGATGTCTGAAAATCAAGCCAAAGCTGAATCCGGGAATGAAGATGCGTTCCTGCGGCCCAAGCGGACCATCCGCTGACCTGTACCGCTGATTGAAGAACTATAACCAAGTAAGAACTTTACTTTCCTTTGTTTGTTAAGAAAGGGGGAGATGTTATAATGAACGATGCAGTCTAGTGTTTGGGGGGTGGAGTCGGGGAGTTACAGGAAAAGGAGGAGCAGGAGCAGGAAAGGGGCAGTTAAGAGAAGGACGGGGTAGAGAGCAGACATGTTAATAAATGCTCCTTAATACATCACTACGTGTCTGTCATTATTTGAAGGACGACACTACAGTGGGGACACCCAGATTCAGGTTCACTTAAATACAGTTTATTCACCAAATTCCTTTTAAAATAAGCGGGAGTTGTTACCACATCCCACTAAATAGGACCGTGAGTGACTGTTAAACTACCGATCTGTGCCAGATGATTAAGAACCACTCCCTTTTTAAACACCTACAGTCCTTCCTACAGCGTGGTCTCTACTGTTAATCTGCTATCTGTCTAGACGTGTTTTGTTTTTGACATTTTATGATGTTTCTTGTCCAATGACTTCGTGGCCAGGTCCGGGCTTAACAAATAACACAAACAAAGACATAAATATAGTACATTACAGGACCCTGACTACCTACCATTGAGGAAAGAATGCATTTAACACTCGCACTTAATGTAGGTAATAGCTTAGGTTTGTCATCCTGGGAAAAACCCTACCAAATAAAGGTGATTCTGTGTAGATGCAGAAACAACCTGGAGTTTCCCACACTGCCTCACATAAGTTGCCACACATCTCTGTGGCAAGGAACTGCTATATATCCAAATCTATAGGAAACTGGCACAATGAGACTTGTGCCTTATACTTCGATCACATCAGAGCTTCTGTATAAAGAGGAAGTGACAAAGTCATGACAAATGACCCCCTAACCTCCCCCCCCACCTTTACCCCCTTGGTAATAAGGTCCAACTCTGATGTTGACAAAAGGGAGACCTAATAGGTTCATACAATTGTCGAGCTCATTGGAAGAAACAAATCAGAGCGGTCTGAAAACATACGAAGGTAGAGTTTTCTAAACACATGCAGACAACTTTTGTCGCAACAGCCTCGGTCAGCTATGGCGCTGCAGCCATGGCTGACATCCTGCGTTCTGCCGGTTCAGCGGCTAATGCTGGGAATGTGGCAGATCTAAGAGAATCCTGATGGTCAGTAAAAAGATTAGGGAAATCAAGGCGCTATCACAGCATCTAGAGATGTTTCTGCTGGTGAGCTTTCCCCAAGTGTCCATTCTTACCAACACATCCCTAAGGGGGTGGGGAGCACCTCCGGGTCACGTAACCTCGCGACGGAGTGGATCACAGTTCAAGCTCCAGCGCATGTTATGCAGCTGGGTTTCAAAGCCATGACAGTAACACACGAGTCAGGGAACGTCTTAAGAATACTACAGATGGGCAACACCACTGCGCTGTAACACTACTACATATCGACAACACCACTGCAATGTGCTAAAAGCAGGAAGGTGCTCACATTGGCTATTAAGGGTCTCCCTTTTGGTTTAAAGTGCTATGTAATTACTGCAGAAATAGTAAAAAAAAAATGCCTGAGTATTGTGGAAGAAATCAAAGAGCATCAGTACTGTTCTAAGCGACCAACCACAGAGAAACACTACAATAGTAGAACATGCAAGTTGCAGTCACTAGAAATGCAATCAATGTGATGGTCACAGCAAGCACTATCACTCTGATATAGGTTCTTATAAAATGAGTCATTTTAGAAATTTGATTTGATTAATTAGTTAATGACCACTGCACATGCTCAGCCCCTCAATCGCCAGTTCACAAGCTGTTCTCACAGACATTATCCTCATTGCTGCTATGTGGACAGATGTTTTCAGACTCCATGCTAAAAGTTCATATATATTTACACCCGTCCCAGTATCCTATTTTCAGGAGTAACTTCAGAATTCTTCCTCAGATCCAGAGACGCTACAGTTGGCCGCTTGGCTCCTAAGGCTTTAAACTAGAAATCATAAAATCCTCAAAAGAGAACATATTTTTATTTATTTCAGAGTTCTGTATAGTATGGATTGCGTTCTCCTGCTGCTAGCACATGGTGGTGCAGTGTCGGTTGGTGATGCTAAGTAACTTCTTTGTGCTAGCAGCACCTCATGCTTGCACTCTGGGTTATAGAATGTTTTACAGCTGGACAGTCACGGACGTACGCTTTGTGCCCGTCATGTAGTGAAATCCGCACCTATGTCATTTACTCCACTCCCCTTCACTGTACTCTACACTACTCTGCACTCTATGCCAATACATTCTACTCTGAACCACTGCACTCTATTCCAGTCCACTCTACGCCACTCTAATCTACTCTGCACCACTGCACTCTACCCTGCACCAATCCACCCTACTTCACTCTACTCTACTCTGAAACAATCCACTCTGCGCCACTCTATGCCTTTCTACCAAACACAACTCTACACCACTCTACTCTAAACCACTGCACTCTACACCACTCTACTCAAAATCAAAGCACTCCACCCCACTGCACTCTAGGACAATCTACTTTGCACAACTGCACTCTGCAGCACTCCACCCCACTGCACTCTAGCACTGTACTCCCTCTGCAACACTCTACGTCACTCCTTTCTGTACCACTCTATGCTACTGCACTCTAATCTACACCACTGCATTCTACAACAAAGCAACACTCCACTCTGCAACACACCACTCTCCTCTATGCCACAAATGTTTAGCCATGCTGGTGTACAACACGGCTAAAGTACATTGGCAAAACTAAAACAGATCTTGCATAGGCGAGACATATTCTCTTTGACAATGCTCATTTTGTCTTTAATTTCTTCCTTTAAACTTATTTTTCCAGGAGAGTGCCATGGTATCCTGGGACTGAGGGAAGGTGCAGGCTGCAACCACTTCCCTATGGTGACATGCTTCTTTTTCTTTCTTTCTAAAGGGGCGGCAGTGCCAACATTACACTGCTTTTTTATTTTTTACATGCACAGTGGTGCCCCAGTGCTCGCTTCATTTTTAGGTCTCGTGACCTATCAATGCGCATGCGCATTGAGAGAAGCGAGACTATAGGGCTTTAAACAAAGCTTACCTAACTGTGGCGATTTGCTGCTGTGCCCGTGGCTTTTAGGTCAATGCGCAAGCGCATTGACCTAAAATGCGCGTGCACATCACCAAATCGCCGTCTGTTCCCTCAGCCGCACTCCTCCCACACCTTTGAAGTGAAGCTTAGCTTCACTTCAAAGGCCCCGGCTGCTTCACACCCTCATGCCGCTCTCCCCGCTCCGCCCCCTCCCCTGCCCGCCGTGTGCATTTCTCCTCCCCCCCCTCCCCACAGCAATGCCCTCCGTCTTGTTTCCTTTCTTGTTTATTTTTGGAAAGTTTTGTCCAGAAATGCCAAGCGGTGCTAAAGTTATTAACAAAATATGCCTTTTCAATCGAAATCCTGATCCAGCCATAGTTAAGCAGGCACTATTGCTTCCAGTGTAAAATAATAAATAAAATAACCCCCCCCCCTCCACCCACCACTGATGCTTGTGCTAAGGCCTGGAAGCTGCTCAATGCCACCGTGTCTCTCGCTTGCCTGATTGTGTTTCCCATCCCTCTCCCCATTTTTGAAGTTTTCATTTTTTTGCCGAGGGCCTGGCAGCAGCAAATATCGTTTATTTCTTATTTTTCTTACTCTTGCTTACTTTAATATTTTTACTTTACTGTTGTAAAATAATGATTGTCCATGTTCAAACGGTATACTTAAAATACTAAAATGTTTGCAACTTTGCATGCTTCGGTGGCCATCTCCAACGACTATTCTTTATTACTGCCTGCAAGATTACCTTTTATGCATCTGTATATGTCGTAACGCACTGGTAGCCATTCTGAAGTTCCCTTGTGTCGATGCAAACCCTTCAAAAGCAACACAGTTTAAGTTTTGCAGTACTTGTTTATGTATCCTTTTTCTTGAGCCCTCCAAATTGAACACCCTGCCGTATAGTGCTTTATAACTGCACCGGGAACTATCCAGAAATGGTTAATCCTTCGTTTGATAGTTTTATATTTTGTTTGTAGTCTAATTTCGTTTGAGTATACGCCGTAAATCTGAGCACCTTTTTCCTCGGACGTGCTGTGGAAGTTTGTATTAATGTGGAATCTGGTTCATGTTAAACCTCCTTGCATTTTGCATTTCTTTTCGTTTGAAGCGCGACCCTTTAACAAACAACTGCTAGCAATCTAGACATTTAAGTTGCCATAGCTGGAATCCTCATCCGCCTCCAGTGAACCGATTGCCTTTTCTGAACCAAAACTGACAGTTGGCACAGGAATAGGCTGACTCTTCTTCCAGATGGCTTGTAAATTTGCTCCCGACAGCTCGCTCCCTTGCGCCCCTCCTCACTTTACAAGCCTCCTCACCTGCTCGCCCCGTGGTAGGCTATCTGAAAGGACGTTTGTAACTGGGACGTCACTGTTGAATGTAGCGGGTACGTGTGAGGCAGATTAATGAAAGTGTGCGGAATTCACTTCTGGTTAATAATTGCAGCCAACTGCCAGCCAGTGTGCTTAGTCTGCTGTAAAACCTTCCTCTCCCACATGAACGGCGAGCGAAAATTGAGCCGAACGTTGGAGAGACCATGGCGTAAAATTCTCTGCTCACAATACAACTGTTTAAAATACTGCTTCATCGAAGTTTAGGACTGTACAAGGAATGTCAAAATCTAAAACCACCACCACATCCACCACCACCACATCCACCACCACCACATCCACCACCACATCCACCACCACATCCACCACCACATCCACCACACCCACCACCACACCATCCAACACCACATCCACCACCACATCCACCATTTATTTTATTTATTTATTTATTGGGACATTTATTGAGCGCTGCGCTTACGCACACCGGCGTGTCCACGCGCTGAGAGTGGGAGTAGACAGATGACAGGGAGCAAAAACATCACGGGCCCTTATTTGCTATAAAGATAGGTTTTTAATTTTGCCCGGAATCTGGCCTCATCTAGTTCCAGACGCAGGTCCGTTGGCAGTTTGTTCCAGTAAGTTGCCGCCAAATATCTGAAAGACCTGCCTCCCATGCGGGCCTTCTTGATTCTTGGGGTCCTCAGTAAGCCACCCCCTGTTGATCTAAGTGCCCGTGTTGGTATGTAGGCTTCGATCAAATTCGTCAGGGGGACGGGTGCCCTGCCATTCAAAATACGGTGACAGGTACATAGGGCTTTATACTCCACTCTTCTCCTTACAGGGAGCCAGTGTAGCTGCTGGAGGGCCGCCTTAGAGTGCGCCCTTTTTGGCAGTCTGAGTATCAGCCGTGCAGACGCATTCTGCAGCACTTGCAGCCGGGCCATGCTTTTTTCTGGCGCTCCCAGGTACAGCAGGTTCCCATAGTCCGCCCGAGCTGTTACCAGGGCATGAACCAGGGTTTGACGTGCTTCCAGCGGGAGTAAGTCCAGGACCTTTCTCAGCTTCTTCAGAATCCCGAAGCAGACTCCCACCACCCGATTAATCTGGGGGCCAAAGGTGAGCCCTACGTCAAACCACACCCCCAAATTGCGCGCCTCTAGGCACGGGGTAGGGGTGGGGCCAAGGCAGGAGGGCCACCATGCCGGCGACCAGGCAGACTGGGCTCACCATCACCACCACATCCACCACCACCGCATCCACCACCACCACATCCACCACATCCACCGCCACATCCACCACCACCACATCCACCACCACCACATCCACCGCCGCATCCACCACCACATCCACCACCACATCCACCACCACATCCACCACCACCACATCCACCACCACCACATCCACCACCACCACCACTACATCCACCACCACATCCACCACCACTACTTCCACCACCACCACATCCACCACCACTACA
The DNA here is from genome assembly GCF_964261635.1 of Lissotriton helveticus. NCBI lineage: Eukaryota > Metazoa > Chordata > Amphibia > Caudata > Salamandridae > Lissotriton > Lissotriton helveticus. Next base: position 1,737,097,531 of record NC_136057.1, on the reverse strand, counting down.
TCCACCACCGCCACATCCACCACCGCCACATCCACCACCACCACATCCACCACCACCACATCCACCGCCACATCCACCACCACCACATCCACCACCACTACATCCACCACCGCATCCACCACCACTACATCCACCACCGCATCCACCACCACCACATCCACCGCATCCACCATCACATCCACCATGACATCGACCGCATCCACCACCGCACCCACCACCACATCCACCACCACCACATCCACCGCCACATCCACCACCGCCACATCCACCACCACCACATCCACCACCACCACATCCACCACCACATCCACCACATCCACCACCACATCCACCACCACACCCACCACCACCACATCCACCACCACATCCACCATCACCACCACATCCACCACCACATCCACCACCACCACATCCACCACATACACCGCCACATCCACCACCACCACATCCACCGGCACATCCACCACCACCACATCCATCACCACCACATCCACCACCACCACATCCACCACCACCACATCCACCGCATCCACCACCACATCTACCACCACATCTACCACCACATCCACCACCACATCCACCACCACATCCACCACCACATCCACCACCACATCCACCACCACATCCACCATCACCACCACATCCACCACCACATCCACCACCACCACCACCACCACCACATCCACCACCACTACATCCACCACCACCACATCCACCACCACTACATCCACCACCACTACATCCACCACCACTACATCCACCGCCACATCCACCGCCACATCCACCACCACCACATCCACCACCACCACATCCACCGCCACATCCACCACCACCACATCCACCACCACCACATCCACCACCACTACATCCACCACCGCATCCACCACCACTACATCCACCACCACCACATCCACCGCATCCACCATCACATCCACCATGACATCCACCGCATCCACCATCACATCCACCATGACATCCACCGCCACATCCACCACCATCGCATCCACCACCACATCCACCACCATCGCATCCACCACCATCGCATCCACCACCACATCCACCACCACATCCACCTGACAAAGGTATTAATTTTGCTATTTTCAAAACCAACACATAAATAAAAAAAAGTCAAACTTTCCTAATGCGAGACCTATTGCATATTGCTCACTCACCCTCACTCACCCTCAACCTCACTCACCCTCAACCCCTCACCCTCAAACCCTCACCCTCAACCCCTCACTCACCCTCACTCTCACTCACCCTCAACCCCTCACCCTCACTCACCCTCACCCTCACCCTCACTCATCCTCAACCCCTCACCCTCACCCTCACTCACCCTCACCCTCACTCACCCTCAACCCCTCACCCTCACCCACCCTCACCCTCACTCACCCTCAACCCCTCACCCTCACTCACCCTCAACCCCTCACCCTCACTCACCCTCAACCCCTCACGCTCACTCACCCTCACCCTCACCCACCCTCACCCTCACTCACCCTCACTCACTCACCCTCAACCCCTCACCCTCACTCACCCTCAACCCCTCACCCTCACTCACCCTCAACCCCTTACCCTCACCCTCACTCACCCTCAACCCCTCACCCTCAACCCCTCACCCTCACCCTCACTCACCCTCACTCACCCTCACCCTCCCTCACCCTCACCCTCACTCACCCTCAACCCCTCACCCTCACTCACCCTCACCCTCACTCACCCTCAACCCCTCACTCACCCTCAACCCCTCACCCTCACCCTCACTCACCCTCAACCCCTCACCCTCACTCACCCTCACCCTCACCCACCCTCAACCCCTCACCCTCACTCACCCTCAACCCCTCACCCTCACTCACCCTCAACCCCTCACCCTCACTCACCCTCAACCCCTCACCCTCAACCCCTCACTCACCCTCACTCTCACTCACCCTCACTCACCCTCAACCCCTCACCCTCACTCACCCTCAACCCCTCACCCTCACTCACCCTCACCCTCACTCACCCTCAACCCCTCACCCTCACTCACCCTCAACCCCTCACCCTCACCCTCACTCACCCTCAACCCCTCACCCTCACTCACCCTCAACCCTCACCCTCACTCACCCTCAACCCCTCACCCTCACCCTCACTCACCCTCAACCCCTCACCCTCAACCCCTCACTCACCCTCACTCTCACTCACCCTCACTCACCCTCAACCCCTCACCCTCACTCAACCCCTCACCCTCACTCACCCTCACCCACCCTCAACCCCTCACCCTCACCCTCACTCACCCTCAACCCCTCACCCTCAACCCCTCACTCACCCTCACTCTCACTCACCCTCACTCACCCTCAACCCCTCACCCTCACCCTCACTCACCCTCAACCCCTCACCCTCACCCTCACTCACCCTTACCCTCACTCATCCTCAACCCCTCACCCTCACCCTCACTCACCCTCACCCTCACTCACCCTCAACCCCTCACCCTCACTCACCCTCACCCTCACTCACCCTCAACCCCTCACCCTCACTCACCCTCAACCCCTCAACCCCTCACCCTCACTCACCCTCAACCCCTCACCCTCACTCACCCTCAACCCCTCACCCTCAACCTCACTCACCCTCACAACACATATTGTGTTACAATAGGTGTCACATTTGCGAAAGATAAAACTATTGGCATTGTAAATAACAAAGCTATTCATTTCGCTATTTTCAAAACAAGCACATAAATAAAAAATGTGTCCTTTACAATACCAATAGCTCAAACTTTCCTAATGCGAGACCTATTGCATTGCTGTGCTTCTCTCCCCTGCTGCACTCTCCTGCTCTCTAGAGATGTGACCTAACGACCAGAGCTGCCATCTAAGTCACGTAAATACAAAACATGTTGCATTCCAAATGCTATAGGTGTCACATTCGCGAAAGTTATAACTATTGGCATTGTAAATGACAAAGCCATCAATTTAGCAATTTTAAAAAACAACAAATAAATAAAATATGTCATTTACAAGACCAATAACTCTAACTTTTCTAATGCGAGACCTATTGCATTTCCAATGCTTGTTACTATTTCTAAATGTCTCTGTCTGTGCCTTTTCAGTGTCCATTCCTGTAGGGTGGTGCAGGAGGCAAAAGCGTGGGACAAGAGGCGCATACAATCTATCGTTAGATGTGTGCAAAATTCCCTTTTGCGTAATTGGGCAAAATTATTTGAAATGTAAAACCTGCATTTGGTGCTACACTAAAAATAGTGCAATAACAAGCACCTTAAATTGCAAGTCCCTGTGTCCCTGTCATCAGCGTTGTTCCTGTGCACTAATTTTTTGCTGCCAGCAGCGTATAAGTGCACAGCTTACAGTTTAGAAATTTCGAGTCACAAGCGTGATACGAAATTTCGCCTGCACCTAGTCCACTCAAAGCTCTACGCTTGTGCTCCGGCCATCTTAGAGGGGATCACCTGATAAGCACTGTGGCACACGGCAAGAACAAGTCTCCTTTTGTATGTTAGGCTGGGTCAACTGGATCACGCATCTAAGAGGAGCGGACAATATTGCGCTACAGTACTCACCCGGGAAAATGTCCTCGAGAGGACTGTGGTCAACTACCTAGACTCTTATGAACCCCCATAATCAGCTGGTTTGCACAAACTACGTATCGTTCCCCGACCCCAAGAGATGTTCCCTGGTACAGCCTAGTTGGGTCAACATGATGACCCAAACACCCTGTAATGTGTCAGATGTAATAATGGTTTGCACAAAGGTTGCCTAATGTAATCTACAGCGTTTATTCCTCTCTCTGTGCCTGTCCTACACTCTTTTATCCTCACCACTGATGTTTCTGTCCGTTCCTCCTTGCTTTTCTCTCACTTTCAAAATACCGACAGAAGGGGCTAGCTAAATAATAACCACTGTAAAAACGGACACTACTCGTCCTTGGCTAACCCTGATTCAGCGGTTGTGATTGTATTCTCTCTAAAAAAAAAAAAAATGAAATGCCAGTATTTGATTCCGTTCTGTTCTCTTGGAGCACGGAGGGTTTATGTACCCTATTTAGAGCGCACGTGCCAGCACTGACAGCCTGCAACAGAGCCGCCTTTGTTCGGAGAACTAGTAATCCATGCTTTCCTCTGAGGATTAAAAAGAACATCTTCTTCAGAGAGACAACCAACCCCCTCCTGTGAGTTTAATGTCATTTTATCAACACCGCTTTGGGTTGGGCTTACGATCTGAGGTCGTTCAGACGTCTGGCATCCAAACGAAGACAGACGACTGCCCCCCCCCCCCCTCCCCCTCCGGAAGCTACGCCCCTGAGCATTCTATCAGTAACGCAAATACCAGCCTTGTGAGCAGAGCCAGCTTTGACAAGCGGTTTGGCCCGAGGCCTTTCCACTTCTCACAAGAAACCAACAATCTACTGTTAATGCCATATTACAGAAGACCGCCTCCCCCGCAGGCAGAATCCTTCTCACACTAGAAGCCAGACATGTCTTAGGATGTGACCTTGTTCTGGCTCGGAGCTTAGGAGTGTCTAGCAATTATCTAACGCTTTGGTGTCATCAGTAAGGTGGAATGCACGGTGAAAAGCAAGCTTTTCAAGACGGTTCCTTGAATGCACTCGCTTAAGTTCACTACACGTTAGGGAGCACACAAGTGTAAGTAAGTACGCCCCAGGTGCATTCGATAAAAGATAATGTAGCTATAACTGCGTTAATAAGACAGGTTCAGACAGAAGGAAATATGCAAACACACACCATGGCAATCTTTTCGTAGCTTTGTCAACTAGACATCTGCTTCTGACGCAAGACAACATTCTCAAATTCGGCGAAACGGCATTAAATATCATTTTTAAGGTATATGCTTTAAACGTGGTCCAGCACCTGATTGATATACTGATCGCCACTTTTTGCAGACAGAGGACAGTACTAATATAGGCAGAGGTCCCTCAGATTCTGCTGGACAGGCCCAAGTTTAAGAGATTAAGACAGACCCATTTGGTATAATGCTAACGCGTTGTACTACATCTTGACCGATGCAGGTGCAATCTGAATGCAACATGGGCTGCACTAATGCACATATCAAGTACAAGAAAAAGTCACGAGGTTTCTGATGCAAAAGGAGGTTATTTACTTGCAACAACAGTTTTGCAACTTGATGTCCGTTTTAGACTTGCAGGTGACCCAGCAAACTTTCCCATCAGAAAATGTGTCAGCAAGCAGAGGACTCCTACACCAAGGCCTCTCTGCTCCACTAGTGGAAGGGGGACAACCAAGTCGATAACAACATGGAGGCGTAAAGCCCCTCCTCAGGGCCGGCTTTAACGCTGGGGGCGCCCGGTGCAATATTTATTTTTAGCGCCCCCAAACCCAATAACCGCCTCCTTGGATTCCCTCACCACCACCGGGCAAAAGTGCCCTTCATCTCTCCAATCACAAGTTAATGCTAACCCCCTCGCGCCCCATGAGGACAGCGCCCCGCCACAGTAAAGCGCCCAGTCGCACTTCCCTAAAGCCAGCCCTGCCCCTCCGCATAATGCAGCTATTTCTCATTTTAAATTTCAGATTACGGATACCTGTTCCTCACCGACCACCTTTCAATATCTCACACTTCTGCTTGCGTGAATTCTTTGCTGTTTCAACAGTCGTTTCCTTTTTTTAAGGTCAGCGATCCAGTGCGTCTTTCCACAGACCGCATCCATTTTCCCCCCAACTTTAACAATAAGAATTACTAGATTGGGTAATATGACAGCACGTGGTGGTATCTCCAGCATCATGGCAGTCTTTGAGGGGCCTGGTGACAGTTGTATCGAACTTTGTAACTCGCTAAACGCCAACCATGCTTCTGCCTGGCATTTGTGACTGTTCAATAGATTAAGATTCAATTTTAAGTGGCGAGATCAAGGCCACACGGATCTTACCATGAGTCACACAGGCCAAAAGATCTGCTTAAGAAGCCCGCCCTAAAGACCCCAAAACAACCCTCTGAGGCATTCCATATTTTGTTAAAAGGCGTGCATGACTTGTGTGTCATTATTTTCTGCCAGATATCCTAGTTCTGTTCTTAGGTAGTGCGTCAGCTGCACGCACCTACATTAGCAAGCCATCAAAGAGCCGTTTTTCTTGCAGACCCTGAAACAGCCGTAGTTTATACATAACCGTTAACCACAAAGTTCTGGAAGCCCACTACCCAGAAGAGGGGAAGGAACAATTATTTCGATTGTTGCATTTGGCTCCTAAAAGATAACGGAATCAATTATTTTAGTTTGTTTCTAAAATACTATGTATTTATTTGTTTAAAATCGGATCGAGTTCAGCATCCCTGGAGTTTTCCGGGGGTGGGGGGGGGGGGGTCTTATTTGGCAATGAATGCTTTAAATTCACAAATTTTTATTGGGAGTTTAAGACTTGATCAGCATGTAAAACAATCATAAGTACAAAAAAAGAAAAGTAATGCTTTAACACGGTTTCTAGCTTTAGGTTTTCCTCCTAGCATTCGCCGGTTGCACATTGTGGTCCACTTGTATACGTCTGTTTAGAAGCCCGAAGGGTTACCAGACAGACAAAATCTAGTCCTTTCTACTTCACCTGATGCCAAGGGAACACCCAATAACATTTAACATTCTTAAATATACAAGATCACTCCATTCCTCATGCATTTCATGTCATGTCTCAGTGGTCTTTCACCAGGCCTAAAAAAAGCCACACATGCATGCAATCAGGGCCAACACAGTGGGCATTGGTAGTATTTCAATGTTGTGTTGCTGTCCAGGATGGTCGGCACTACAGGAGAAACCTACATCAATCCTCACATCAGTGTCATGTTCCGTCGATGCTACCTATAAACTGGTCACCTCAGTAATCGCACAGGCTCTTTGTAAGCATCACCTTTTGACACGCGTTAAAGACAGGACTTTCCGTTACGACAATCTTCATTCATTAGTGCTGATAACTAATATCTGCTCATGTTTGATGCCTGTGTCTATCTAGTTAGGGATTCATGTTATCTTTCCTTTATGTTTGGAGAAAGGCAGTTGTGATGCACCGTAAGGACAAGTTACTTGAGTGTCTCTAGTACTTTGAGTCTGTATTCTCGATGCCTTCCTCAGGACATTATTTTTGATGTCCTTGGTCTATAACCCCAAGTGTATTTGCAAAAGAACCAGCATCTTGAAAGCCATTTGGAAGACTGATGTAAAGAGAACAGAGGTCTAAAAGGTACTCTTCTCTAACCTGTACAGGCAGAAATGTCCCACTAGCACGGAGGAAGGCTCAGGAGAAAGCATGGACTATGAAGGGCACCAATTGTGAGAAATCGGACATGGCAAACCAACCTCGTGCAACAGCGCGACAGGACAAAAAAGGCTTTGCATCTGAGGCTATTTCTGAGTTATGGTTCATGAAACATGGGGTTGTGTTACACACGCGCCCCCGAATCAACTCATAATAGGGTTTTAATCAACATATTTTCATTTATTAGAGTCTATGGCAGGAGTAGCTAAAGAGTGTAAATCTATAACGGAGGTTAAGCTGCAAAAGTTCTATTACAAGGTAAGTAACTTTTCCTTACTGATGCTGTTTATTCTATCTTACACCAGATCAATCAGTGCAGCAAGGCTCCTGTTCCCGATCTTGAACCTCCACGTCAAATAACACATTTTGTAATTTTAAAAGGGATGGACGGCCAGTGTTTGTTCTCACTGTACGTCAGATTGTCCATCTGTCGCCATTCCTTAAGATTCATAGTAATTGTATTTCCGATTTTTACTTGTTCTTCGCTTAATACCTTTTTGTTAGTCTATCACTACGTTAAGCTACTAAAATGCACCCAAACGTTCAACCCATTTGCCCACCAGGGACCAAGTGATAATCTGATTCAACTGTGACTTCTACAACGTTTGGGAAAATCGGGCGGCAAAAATCCAAAATGGTATGTTCAGGGTCCTAATCCACAGAGAAGAGCTAATATCCTCCTCCCTCTTCTGCAATGCCTCCACCAGTCCCCACTCCAGACAAGAATGGTCTTCCAGCTGCTCGCCATCACACATGGCTATTGAGCATATTGCAGTATGCAGTAACTGAACTGAACTGACCTCCAGCGGTCCATAACTAACTTGCACTATAACAGTCTGCCCCTCCTTCAACGGTGCAGGAAAAACATTCTTCCTAGACCGAGCAGCAATGACCTCACACAGATGCCCCAAATAGCTCTGCCACAATCTAGCAGCCATTAAGAAACACTTGTGCCTCCCTCCCCGAGCCAACCCAACAGAATCTGAAATGTTTTAGTACTTCATAATAGCACATGACCTATAAAGCTAGAGGTTGGAGTGGGAAAGTGCTACTTTCTTTTGTTAATTTCAATGTCCCTTTTTCTCCCTCTTGGAGACGGGTGGGTCTCATGAAACCAGACCCCTCAAGGGCAAGGCTTTTGTGTAGGCATGCCTTCAGACATTGTTTTTTGTTACAACCTAGTTTTCTCTGTATTACATTATTTATTACAGGTGTATTTTGTTACCTTTTTTTTCTAAATGCCCTCGATTGAAGGAGCGTAAGCGTTAAGTTAATTTTCTTGCAGGTGATCTGACATTATTTTAAGTAAATGGCATTGTTTTGTCCTGGTTTCCTGGTATTTCTGCTCCAACGGCTTCCCATCATAAGACATTGTTGGTTCAAGATGTAGATATTTATTCTGCAGCTTATTATTATTTTGTAATTGAGTACATGACCATATATGCTCTGAAATCCCCTTTTTCTGGTAGGACTTGCTAAACCGTACTGATATCATACTCCGGTGTGTATGTATATATTCTAGATCTCATTTTTGCAACCAGGCTTGAGTGACCTTATATGGACCTTTAGCCTGTGTCACAGTATGAGGAGCTGATCTCATGTATAATGCTAATACGTATCTTTTTTATAATTGACTGCTCATATATATGTACCTACACATGTACATGTATTAATTATACACTGAACAGATTTTATTCTACTTTGGTAAATGCAACAGAAGAGAAATGAGATTATTACTTTGGACTTCATTATTACACCTTTCGATTGTAGGTGGTACATCCTGGTTTGAAAGCATAAGGAAAATGCTACTTACCTGTATGCATCTGTTTTTGGCATGTAGAGCTGCAGAGGTACACACTGTGCATAGATCGCCACCTGGTGTTGGGCCCGGATGTTTGCAGTTTGTTTTTGTCCTAAAAAGTTCTTTAGAAGTCACGAGATAGGTGACTCCTCCTTTGGACCACATTACGCATGGGCATCGGCTCCATCCTCAGATTGTTTTTCGCCATTATGGAAATGATGGAGCTTTGCAAGAAAAGGAAGGATGTCCATGTAAGCTGTATCTAATTAAGATAATACTGGAACAGATAAGGGGAGGCGGGTGGGCGTGTGTAACTCTGCAGCTCTACATGCCAAGAACAGATGCATACTGTTAAGTAGCATTTTCCGTTCGAGGCATATGAGCTGCAGATTACACACTGTGCATAGATTGTATAGCAGTACCCACTCTTAGCGGCGATCACCCCTATACGTTGCAGTAGTTTGAAATAGAGTTTTAAGAACAGCCTGGCCCACATTAGCTTGTTGTTTAGTTTGCACATCTACACAATAGTGTTTTGTGAATGTGTGCGGTGTAGACCATGTAGCTGCTTTGCAGATTTCATCTAAGGGAATGTTCCCTAAAAATGCCATTGAAGCTCCCATTTTCCTTGTAGAGTGGACTTTATGAGGAACAGATAACGTACGTTTAGCTTTGTGATAGCAAATTTGTATGCATTTAACAATCCACCTAGCTAACCCAGATTTTGATATAGGGTTGTCCTTGTGTGGTGGTGAGAAAGACACAAAAAGCTGTTTGGTCTACCAAAAGGGTTGTGTTCTCTCAATGTAGCATAACAATGCTCTTTTGACATCTAGGGTATGAAGTGCTCTTTCTGCTACTGTTTATGGCTATGAGAAGAAAACAGGCAGTTTCACAGATTGATTGACGTGAAAGGGAGAAATGACTTTGGGAAGGAATTTTGGATTGGTACGGAGAACGACCGTATTGGGATGCATTCGCAAGAAAGGTTCTTGAATGGTTAGTGCTTGTAGTTCACTAACTCTCCGTAGTGAAGTAATAACTATTAGGAACGCAACTTTCCATGTTAAAAATAGTAGTTCACGTTTATGTAATGGTTCGAAGGGAGGTCCCATTAGCCGTGTGAGAACAATGTTTAAATTCCACACTGGCGAAGGTGGCGCCATGGGAGGAATTATTCGCTTGAGACCTTCCATGAAAGCTTTAATAGCAGCCACTCTGAACCGAGATAGATGATGTCTGTTCTGTAGCTATGCTGCTATGGCAGCAAGATGCAGTCTCATAGACGTGTAGGCTAAGTTAAATTTTTGAAGATGTAATAAGTATGCTATGATGTGTTGAATAGACACGTCTAGAGGATTAATATTGTTGTTGTGTCAATATGTGACAAAGTGTTTCCACTTGGCTGCATAGCATGCTCTAGTGGTTGGACGTCTAGCTTCTTTTATGATGTTCATACAATCAGGAGGAAGGTTAAGATATCCGAATTCTAGGATTTCAGAAGCCAGATCGCAAGGTTGAGTTGAGCTGGGTCCGGGTGTCTGATCTCTCCGCGGTTCTGGGTTAAAAGGCGTGGAGATAGGTATAGCTTTTGGTGCAGCACTACAGACCGTTGTAGCAGTGTGGTGTACCACAGCTGTCTGGCCCACGTTGGAGCAACTAAGATGAGGGTTAGAGAATGCTGCTGTAGTTTGTAACTACTAGTGGCATGAGTGGTAGAGGTGGAAAAGCGTACACAAATTTGCCTGACCAGTTCATCCATATCGCATTGCCTTTGGACAGTGGGTGTGGATATCAGGCGGTGAAGCTTGGGCACTCTGGCATTTTCGTGGGTGGCAAAGAGGTCTATCTGAGGTTGTCCCCACATCTGAAAGAATGGATGAAGAACTTGCGGATGAAGTTCCCACTCGTGGAACTGTTGTGTCTTACGACTTAACAGATCTGCTGTGGTGTTTTGTACTCCTGGAACATGCTGGGCTAAGAGGAATATGTTTTGAGGTATAGCCCACTGCCATATGTTCTCCGCTAGCTGAGAGAGTTGCAGGGAGTGTGTTCCGTCCTGTTTCTGTATGTAATACATGACTGTCATGTTGTCCGTGCGGACTAACACAGCTTTGTTTGATACTTGCTTTTGGAAAGCTTTCAATGCTAGGAATATGGTTAGTAATTCCAGATGATTGATATGTAGTAACTTTTGTTGTGGTGTCCACCTGCCTTGCAAGGTGTGTTGCAGTAGGTGGGCTCCGCAGCCGGAGAGCGATGCGTCCGCTGTCAAGACTATCTGAGGAACTGGCTCTAGGAACGGTCGTCCTTTGGAAAGCTTTTTGGTGGTCCACCACTGCAGAGAGCGATGAGTCCGACCGTCCACCAACACTAGGTCTGTTAATTGACCTTGAGCCTGGTTCCATTGGTGTGCTAAGCACTCTTGGAGAGGACGCATTTGAAGTCTTTCATGGGGCACTATGAAAATGCAAGAGGCCATCATCCCTATGAGCTGCATGAACACTCGTGCTGGAAGGGAGTGTTGTGGCTGAAACTTTGTGAGAAGAGCTTGCATGCTGGCTATCCTCACTGAAGTGGGATAAGCTAGCGCTGTCGAGGTGTTTATTGTGGCACCGAGGTATTGTTGTACTTTGGATGGTTGCAGATGGGACTTGGTGTGGTTTATTGTGAACCTCAAGTTGTGAAGCAGTTGGATAGTGGCATGAGTGTGTTCTAAACACTGGTTGGAGAAGCTGGCTTTTATGAGCCAGTCGTCCAGGTATGGGAAGACGTGGATGTGCTGTCTTTGTAAATGTGCTGCCACTACTGCTAGGGACTTGGTGAATACTCTTGGTGCTGTTGTGACTCCGAATGGGAGTACTTTTAATTGATAGTGCTGCCCGTCTATTACTAATCTGAGATACTTCCTGTGAGCTTCGTGAATGAGAATGTGGAAGTATGCATCCATGAGATCTAGAGTAGCAAGGACGTTTTTTTGGTACAGAAGAGGTAGGACTTGTTGGAGTGTGACCATGTGAAAATGGTCCGACTGTATGTTTATGTTTAGAGGTCTGAGGTCTAGAATAGGCCTTAGATAGCTGTCCTTCTTAGGGATAAGAAAGTACAGGGAGTAGACGCCCTTGTTTTGTTGGTGCAGAGGAACAGGTTCTATTGCACCTTTTTCCAGTAGAGATATCACTTCTTGCTCTTGTGACATTGGACGCTGTTTGGGCGGTATGTTTGAGGGGGTAGATGTTAGTTCTAGACCGTAACCTGATTGAATAATTTGTCGCACCCACGTGACTGATGTGATGTTGGTCCAGGCAGGAAGGAATTGTTGTAGTCTTCCCCCCCCATAGGAGTGGAATGGTGGGGTGGGGCAGTGGAGGAAAGTCATTGGGTAGGGGTGGAGGAAGAGCGGGAGTTGTTGGTTTTGCCTCTGCCTTTGTTGTTGTTACCCCTGTAACCCCCTCTTTGGTACCCCTTAGTGAATGTGGATTGGCTTATAGGAAGTGAAGGGGCTATCGGAGGAGTAGCCTCTTGTGTTGCCTCTATATGATGAGTGACGAAAAAAACATCTGGGAGCTTGCAATTGCGAAGCTCCCATAGATTTAGCTGTGTCTGTGTCTTTTTTCATTTTCTCTAAAGATACATCGACATTAGGGCCAAATAGGTGTTTCTCATCAAATTGCTGATTGAGGATGGAATTTTGTACTTCAGGTTTGAAACCTGAAATACGTAGACAGGCATGCCTACACAAATGGACACTGGTGTTAATTGCCCTTGAGGCAGTATCTGCGGCATCTAGGGCACAACGAATGGAAGTATTGGTGATATTTTTACCTTCCTAAATGAGTTCATTGGCCCTATTTTTATATATATCTGGTAGATGCTGCATTATGGATTCCAGTTCATTATACTGTGCCCTGTCATATCTTGCCAATAGCACTGGAGTATTGGCAATGCGCCACATGTTAGCTGCCTGTGACGTTGTTCGTTTGCCGGAGGCGTCAAGGAGTTTAGATTCCTTATCTGGTGTTGAGGCCTCACCTGATGTTTGTAAATTGGCACATTTACATGCGTTGGAAACTACTAGGGAATCTAGCGGTGCTGGGCCTCTAATGTAAACTGGATCTGTATGGGCAGCTTTGTATTTTTTCTCAATGCGGGGGTTGAGGACTCGAGCCCTGACAGGATCTTTAAATACATCTGTTGCATGCTTAATGACCCCCTTAAGCATTCGCAAAATGGAAGTGGTCCTTTGTGCAGTGTCAAAAGTGTCCAATAGGAAATCTTTTTCCACAGTGTCTGTGTGCAAGGCAACCCCATGGTATTGGGCAGCCCTATAGACTAGTAGGTTAAAACCTATAGTGTCCTCTGGGGTGGAAGGCCAGGAGGGATATACATCATCTGGAGGGACGTAAGGCAACATCAGGGGTGCTATAATCATCCCATGGATTAGGTGACTGAGGGGGACAATTGGTCCCTACTGGGTCATGTGCACTCCTACCTATGTCATCAGAGTCTGTATCTACATCATCATCTGCATTAGGGGATGGTGTAGGAGAATGATGTGGTGGAGGAGGTGGAAGAGGAGGAAGAGTATGGGGAGGTGGTGGAGAATGGACCCTTAATGGAGAGTTTGCAATATCTCTCTTTGGAGAAGGAGGAGGTGCAGGCACCACTAGTGGTCACTTCTTGGAGCTAAGAGTCAGTTGGGCAGTCTTAGGATCCTTTACAAGAGTCTTTTGAGTAGGATCTGGTGTAAAAAGCTCTTCTGTGGAGGGTAGATCCTTCAGTGTCGAAGTTCTCGGTTCCAGAGGTTTTTTCTGCACCAACTCCGTAGCTGGTCTAGGGTCTTTCGGCTTAGAACTGTGACCTTTTGAAATGTCCTTAACCGGAACGTGTTTTTACGGTTCCGGGAGTTTTTTCGGTTCTGAAGCATGGGAGTCGGGACTCTTAGGCAGTTTTTTACTCGGCTCTGAGTGCGGTTTTGACGTCGAAGAGCCAGTGCCAGTCTTCGGTGCCAAGTGCTTGGGTTTTGAAGCGGTCTGCGTGGATGAGGAAGACGGCTTCTTTGTCGGTGTCGGTATGAGATCGACACCGGGAATAGCCTGACTCGAGCCCGAGCCGCATGAAGGCTTAGTAGGCTTCTTTGCTGGGCCCGAAGGCGGGGCGTGGGAAGTTGTCTCTCGGTGTGCACCCGGGCCAGAAGGTGAGGGTGTGACCAAAGCCTTTTTGGAGAGTGTCGAGGAAGGATCGGGGCTGACGAGTGTACTTGCGGCCCATTAAGCTGGAGTGATGTCCTCTACGTCTGAGTCGAAGCATCAGTGGAGCTGGCACTTTTTTCGGCCCGCTGCTGTTCTGGCACGTCGACACCCTCTTCAAAGATGTCGTCTGTGATCGAAGCTGATGAGCGAGCCATGGTTCTTCGAGCTCGTCGGTCCCGAATCATCTTCTTCGAGCGGAAGGAGGCACAAGCGGAACAGTCTTTGGCCTCGTGCTCCGGGGAGAGGCAAAGGTTGCACACCTCATGTAGATCGGTGTGGGGAAACTTCGACCCACACGGAGGACACTTCTTGAATGGCGTCCTTTCCATGAGCCAGAGAGTAAGGCCTAGGTAGGCCCGAAGGCCTTCGTTGACGACTGGAATCGAAGACTTCGAAGTCGTGAAGAGTTGCGTCGATGGGGACCGTGATCGAAACAATACAGTCGAACTGGGTGAGGATTGCGCGCCGAAGGAAATTCAGTTCCAAACCGGAGCGCAGGAAACACATCCGAGCCCGATGGCGGAAAAAAACAATCTGAGGATGGAGCCAATGCCTATGCGCAATGTGGTCCAAACGAGGAGTCACCTATCTCGTGACTTCGAAAGAACTTTTCAGGACAAAAACAAACTGCAAACATCCGGGCCCAACACTAGGTGGCGATCTATGCACAGTGTGTAATCTGCAGCTCAAACGCTTTGAACAAGTGCTTTCCCTTATGGGAAGTGGTACATTTAGCTTACCTGGACAAGTGAAGTAATCCAAGCTATGCAGTTCTATATTAATTTAGAGTATTTATTTATGAATGTATTTTTTAATGTAACTAGAATGTTTTATTTAGTGTTATAGATAGCTGTCATGTAAGTGACAAATGGCATTGTCAACTTAAGTTGCTTGCTTTATTGTCTTGAGCGAGAGTGCCAGGCCAACACTGTATTTGTCTTGGTCTTTATTCTTCACAAACTGAAGTAAAGACTAATCATCCAATGTGGAAAACTACTGTGAATTCTTAATTTTTTTTGATTAACTCAAAGTGATCAACCCGCTTTGTGTGTCAATAAGCGCTTTGTAGAAGTGTCTTTGTAATGGGCTTCCTGAACTCTTCGACCCCAGCCCCTCAAGATAATGACCATTTGGGGCAGACAGCAAATGTTGGTACCAGTTATGCAGAAGGGCCCTTCATGATGACACATTCCCAGAGACTGTAAGTACACACATCACCCAATTTATTTTTAGAAAAACGATGTCCGAAAGATTTCTGGATCCAGTCTCATGCCGGCGGATAAATCTAAGGTAAGGAATCTGCATCTAGATAGAGTCTCTACCAGATAAGGTGTTACCGATGGTAACTAACTTGTTCATCTGTTAGAGACTTCTAGCAACAGATTCCTTATCTTAGAATAGATACTCAATCAATACCTCCCCAGAGAGGAGTCTGCGAAACTGTATCATACTAGGAAGTCCTGCATGACAGAACGAGCAAAGCACCTGTCCCGACGGACCTGACTGTCCAGGCAGTAATGCTTCATGAATGTGTGTAGAGAAGCCCACGTTACTGCCAAGCAATTAACGACGACTGGAACGCTGCATGCTAACGAAGTGGTAGTAGCCCTAGCTCTGGTGGAATGAGCACGCAATCCCTCAGGGGGTTTCTTCTTAGCAAATGCGTGGCAGATCTTAATGCAGAGCATGATATATCAGAAGATGGTCCGTATCTGCGCGGCCTTTCGCTTCTTCACTCCGACATACCCAATGAAGAGTTGGTCATCCACCCAGAACTTTTTTGTGCGGTTAAGGTAGAATGACAGAACTCTTTTTGGGTCCAGTCAAAGTTGCTCCTCTTCTTTAGAGGGATGTGGTGGGGCATAAAAGGTAGGCAGGGTCATGGACTGACTTACCTATCTGAAACGGAGTGACAACCTTTGGCAGGAAGGAAGCTGTAGTGTGAAGAACTGTCTTGACTTGGTAGCTGTTCAGATACGGAGGCTTAGATGACAAAGTCTGAAGCTCACTGACCCTCCGGGCAGATATTATTGCCGCTAGGAAGGCAGTGTTGATGATAAGAAGCCTGAGAGGCCAGTTGTGCAGTGACTCAAAGGGAGCGCCCCTCAGAAATGTAAAGACAAGACTGAGGTCCCACTGATGTATAATGAAGGGCCAAAGTGGAAAATGTTGCAAACCTTTTAAAAACCTATTCACCACAGGGGATTTGAACAAGAATGGTTGATCTGGCAACCACATAAAGGCTGAGATGGCATAAAGATAGCACTTCTAGGTGCCCAAAGCAGAGCCCTCCTGGGCAAGAGGAAGAATACAGAGAAGGACTTGAGAGAGGGGAGCAGAAAGAAGGTCAACCTGTTGCTCTGCACACCATATCACAAACTTACCCCAATGGAAGGCGTAAACAGTCTTGGTAGAGGCACACCTGCATGCCAAAATAACATTGCTGACTTTGGGCGGAAGGTCGAAAACTGTCCACTGTTTCTGCTCTATCTCCACACATGAAGAGGGAGCGTCGATAGGTTCGAGTGGAGAACCCTCCCCTGTTGCTGCAGCAGAAGATCCTCCTGAAGGGGCAGCCTGATCGGAGGACTGATAGCCATACTTAATAGCTCAGATTACCAAACTCTCCAAGCCCAGTCCAGAGTCACAAGGATGACTTGGGCCCAGTCATTCTTAAGAACTCTGGGCAGGAGTGGTGTTGGCAGAAAGTTGTACAGGAGGCCTGAACTATACTCGAGACGAAAAGCGCCTCCGCCTTGGAAACTTCAGCGCATACAAACACTGACATTGAGCATTCTCAGCAGTGGTGAACAGGTCTAACCAAGTCTTTCCCCTCTGCTGAAAGAGACCTTGTACCACCTCCAGGTGGAGACACCACTCATGATACTCTAGGCATCTGTGGCCGAGTTAATTCACCCTGGCACTCAGAGAGCCCATACTGGAGTCCAGAGAACTCGCCAGTCCTGAACAACATGGGATATGCCCTGGTGTTCCAGGCATGTACAGAGACACAGTGCCTCTTGACAAAAGGTCTACGAACTCACCCTGCCCGGTTTGTTGCAGTACCACATTGCAGTGGTCTTGTCTGTGAACATCTGCATTAGCCTTACCTTGATGGAGGGCAGAAAGGCTTTTAATGCCAGCCGGATTGCCAGGAACTCCAGTAGGGTGATGTGGAGTACGGATTCCGCTAGAGACCAGAGGCCTCTGATCTCTACCTCTCCCAGATGGCCGCCCCATGCCAGGAGTGACACATCTGTCATCACTATCAGATTTGTTTGGGGAACCGAAAGAGGTCTGATGTTGTCCTAATTGTGGAGCTTTAACCACCACTGCAGATATTTTGCAGTTCCCTCTGAGATCTGGCCCATGTCGGAGAGATTCCCTTAAGGCTGCGCCCAGTGGAATTTACAGTCCCACTGCAGAGCCCGCATATGCCAGCTGGCATGTCGCAAGCAGGATGCAGGAGGCCATGAGCATAGCAGCCTCAAAATCAGTCCCACTGAAATCCAGAATAGAGGGTGAAATATCAGTATCATAGCCTGAATATCTTGAACTCGCCGTTCAGGGGGATAAGCCAGAAACTACATGTGTTAAGAACAGTTCAGATGAAAGAGAGCATCTGAGAGGGTATCAAGTGTGATTTCAGCACATGGATAGTGAACCCCAGCGAGTGCAGGAGGTCTGCCGTAGTCTGGAGGTGGGAGCCGACAGCCTGGGGTGAGCCAGTCTTCAACAGCCAGTTGTCGACATTGGGGAAGACTGGCACCCCTGATCTCTGCTGATGAGCTGCCAATACCTTCATCACCTTGGTGAATACCTGAGGGACACTGGTAAGGCCAAAAGGGAGCATGAAGAAATGAAAGTGCTTGAGGCCCACTGTGAACACCTGTGAGAAGGTAGGACAGAAATGTGAAAGTATGCATCCTGCATGTACAACACTACCATCCAGTCTACTAGGTCCAGGGCAGACAGGACTTGAGAGACTGTGAGACTTTAGAATGTAATGTATCCTTTTCTGGGAAAAAATTGAGAGGGCACAGATCTAGTATAAAATGCAGGCCTTTGTCCTTTTTGGGCACCAGAAAATAGCAGGAATAACAACCACAACTTAATTCTGGCATCTGCATCCTCTCTACGGTGTCCTTGGCCAAGAAGGCAGCTATTTCCTGGCGGAGCAAGGAGAGATGGTCCTCTGTTAGCCTGTCGCAAGTGGGTGACATGGGTGGAGGAGAAGTCCCAAAGGGGAGGAAGGATCACCTTCAGACAATCTGAAGAACCCCAACGATCCATTGTCATTGACCTCCAGTGGGGCAGGTGATGGGGTATCCTGCCTCCCACTAGGTGCCCACGATAGTAGGAGGGCAAACTAAAGGCAGTTTGGAGGCTGTGGCTGCCAGGGGTGGTGGACTGGCCCGAACCCTGAATGCCCGACCCAACGGGTCTGTGGGTACTGCGTCCTCGGCCATGCAGAGGCCGAGAAGCTTGCACGCTGTGGTGGCTAAGTAGGTACAGACGCAGCTGGAAGCCTTTTCTGTGGCCACGAAAGGAGTGAACGGAGGATTGGGATTGGCAGGAGGGCATGGAGAGGCCCAAAGACCTGGCTGTAGTTCTGCTATTCTTGAAGCGCTCCAGTGCGGAGTTTGCCTGGTCTCCGAGGAGACAGAAGCCATCAAACGGGGAAGCATCCTGAACAACAACTCCGGAACAGCGAGTTCCAGAGTCACGCAAGCTGAACAACGACTTGCCTGAACAACAACTTAGCCTTCACCACGCATGTGTGTGGTTAAGGCTAAGTTGGTCTAGTGTGCGGGATGGGCAGAGTTGAGAGGAGCGCGGACAGGAACAGGACAGGTAGGAATGGATCGGGGGTGGGGGTTTGTGTTAGTTTTTAGGGGGTGGGAGGGGTTTGGGGTAGTTTTTAGCGGGTGGGAGGGGTTCAGGTTAGATTCTAGCAGGTTGGGGGTTTGTGTTAGTTTTTGGAGGGTGGGAGGGGTTCGGGTTAGTTTTTAGGGGTGGGGGGCTTTGTGTTCGCTTTTAGGCGATGGGAGGGGTTTGTATTGGATTTTAGCAGGTGGGGGGAGTTTGGGGTAATTTCTAGGAGGTGGAGGGGTGCTTAGGACTGAGAGGGATAGGGGTGGTAAACATAGCCAAGGATAGGCATTTAGCAAGCATGCTTTTACCACGAAAAATCATGTTAAAGGAATGCTGGTAAAGCAATTCGTGGTTAAGACGCAGTCATTCTAGAAACCGCGTTGTTAAGGTAGGTGTTGTTGAGGAACTCGTTGTTCCGTCATAATATCATCAAAGGTCATGTCCATAAGCAACGTTTGGACTTCCCCAGGAAAGCCAGTCATCCTCAGCCAGGCATGGTGCCGCAAGGCCACTGATGAAGAAACCACTCTGCCTAGGAAGTCAGTCATGTCCAGCCCACATATAATCGTGAACTTGGCTGCATCTCTCCAGTCTGTCATAGCTTGGGGGAGCATGGTCCAGGCCTCCTACGGTACTCTGGGTAGCACCTGCACAACTGAATCCTACAGTGCATGGAATGATGGACCAAAAGGCATGCATTGCTCACAGACCGCAGTGTCAGGCTGGTGGAAGACCTTTTCGGTGGAGTTGTAGGGAATGAGCCAGGATTTACACAGGAGGTGAAAGCTTGGATCCCCATGCATTTCGGGATAGGGTGTTGCGTGAGAAAACTGGGGTCCCTAGGAGCAGGGTGGTGACGGCAGGCAGTCTTGCTGTTCACAGGACCCAGTGTGCAGAGTTTAGACGAGGTCCCATGCAATACATCCTTGAGCGCTTCACTGGGAGTAGGAGGTTAGGAGGGGGTTACTCTCGGCTGAAACTCCTCTGTCAAGACGTTAGTGTAGTAGATGTGTACTTCTACATTTTATCTTCACAAGTTGAAAGAAATTTTCCATGCAACACTTTTTAATGAATAGAAACACGATGGCTGACCAAATCTTATTACAAGCTGCAGACGAATGTTGAATGTCACCGTTATCTCGATTCCAGAAGCATTATTAGTGGCATGACTCATCACATGATTAGATTTTGGCAAGTGTTTTATGGCTTGTGGAAAAATGTTTCTGTTGGAGATTAGCACAACTCCCCCACCGTATAACTTTTCTTACCAGCTCTAGTGCCACTTAACACAGAAGAACTGCAGCCATGTTTCTCAGTCAGTTGAGTGGCAGGCCTGTTGTATCTCTGTTTCAGTTGTATTTCCTTTGCTGAGTCCCCAGATTAACAGGGAACATCATATTTATGCTACATACGCACTCAGCTGCTGCAGTCTTTTAATAAATCGGCTACCATTTTGTCAGCACAGTGAATAACTCTCTCTGTAATTGCATGGCGACCGCATACGAGCTCAGCTGACAAGGTTTTTATTTCCAAGATGAATTCTCTGCCTTTTTCCCCCCATTGCATGCAGGCAAAGGTTGGCATGCATGTTAGGAGAATTTTCCCCAGCTGAGGATGGAAATACAGAGAACAGTATACACCAGAGGGTCCCAGGGACCTTAGACAGCTTACTATGGTAATACTGAAGACCTCTATCCTTTCACTCCCGCAGCTGGGATGCTCCTCTCATTGTAAGTATTGAAGCAATGGGTTTTACAAATTATACACCTGGAACAACAGGGACCCAGTAAACAAAGGGGAAAAGTGAAACATTGTAGAATAACACATTCAATAAAGTATTTCCCTCTCTTGTACCACCACTCTGCAAGTGAAAAAATGAAAGTTTTAATTTGGCTTAATTAGGCGAATATCATACATTGAAGAAAGGCCTAAAGTGCAATAAAACTTGTCGCATTAATTTGTACTGCGGCGCGGGATAGGAAAATTATTTTGCTGTTAGGCCCTGGCTGGAGAGCAGTGTAGACACAAAATGATGCCGAATGGCATGTGTCTCAAATTTCTGAACACTCTGCTCAGTGCATTGAGAAACTAGCAAAATATATAATTTAAATCAGTAATAATACTGGGCCTCTGTGACCTTCCTGACTCCACAGAGGGAGGGGGTCATCCCTGTGACGTCCTTGGCCGCCCACATCAAGAAACAAGATACAACTTCAGAGTTCTCCGCTCATGATGAAACCCTCTAGGTGATTTTATATTGGTACTGCTCTTCATCCCTTCGCCTCAGCAAGTCTGGTGCACAGTGTGCAATGTAGAAGCTTGCACTGCTCCATAACACTGAAAAATTGAATGACCACTTTCTGCCTGATATATGCTTCTCCACTGTAAAGCCACTTTACTACAGCATCAGTCCAATGTTCGAGGTGAGGAGTGGGTGGTTGCTTGCCTCCCTTCTCTTCCCCCTTCTGTTGTCGTTATTATCTCCTGTTCACCCGTGTTCCCCCGCACACCTCCCCTGGCATTGCTGACCCGTATCACATCCTCAGCCCTGTTGTGGCGTGTCTTACTTAATGAGCTCTTCTCATTTTTGCTTGCCCCTTCTCCTAGTGCCAGAAAAAAACGTGTTAGGAAGTGGCCAGCACAGGCAGGGTCATTTCGCTTTTTTCCTTAGCATTGACAAAGCAAATAGGTTGGCATCATGGCTGAAAGTAAAAAAAGAAATTTAAAAAAAATTATATGATGCTGTCAACGCTAGCCTCGTCATAGCACTTTTTCACCCACTTTCAGACTAAAAAACATTGATAGTCAGAAGAACTTGCATAGGCGAGACCTATTGGCTTTGTCAATGCTTGTTTTCTTTTGCAATGGGGACGACATTTTGGGTTCTTTCATTTGACCTTTAGCACCTCTTCGACTTTGAGCATCGTCACAGTCTTCCTCTTCGAAGACAGTCGCTTCCTGTACTTTGCCTCATTGGCCATCGCCCATTCCCGATCGTCATTTAGCTTCAAAGCAGGCTCAGAGAGTTTGCCTCCTGCAGTGACCTTGATCTTTGACCGGTGAGGCTCTTTTTGCATTTGCCACCCTTCAATCATCAAGTGCCTCTGTCCATCAACTGTTGTTTTTGCATTTGTCACCCCGAGTGGGACGAGTATGCTCAGACGTGGGTCCCGTGCTCACTACGCCACTGGAGTCAAGCTATCCTGGCTGATGACAACTGATAGCCAGAAACTGGTCCTAGGATGCTTGATTCCGGTCCAGGGAAGAGATGGCTTGGCAGTTCGGGCTGACTGTTCCCATGAGGCTATGGGTCAAGGCTGATTTGCATATCGCCATGTCTGAACTGGGGTGGTGTGGAGTGCAAAAAAACGATGGATTTAGGCCCAGATCTCTGTACTGGGGTGAATGTATGACATTGTTCTGCAATCTGTCCATCAACTGTTGTTTTTGCATCGACCACAATGAGGTCCTAAAGTCTGTTGCTGTTAACTCTGCCCCACTGAGTGTGTGTATTGTTACCTTTTGGTGTTTCTCTTCGATGCCTTCTTAGCTTCTTCCAGCCTTTAGAGGTTGAGGACTACAATATTGGACCCCTCATCGTCCACAACTCTGTTTCCTTTGTTTTCCTCTTCATCACTGGACAGGCGAAGGTCCTTGAGTGAAGTCCCCTTCTGTGCTGCGACTGAATCGTCACGTAGTGTTCACAACTCTATTTCTTCCTGACCTTCATGGTTTTGGGTAGAACTCTGTGCATGCCTCACAGACCGGAGTACCTGGCCGCATTCTTTTTTTTGGTGAAAAACAGTCACACTGGCGTTTAATCCATATTTTCAGTATGCCTCGTTGTTCTGGTAACTTTTGCTCAGTTTTCCAAACTTTCCATTGACGATCCACTGATGCAACACCCCAACTTTCCTGGAGCTGCTCCTTTTTGCTTAAAGATCCAGTAACGGAAAAGAAAATCTGAAGATGGCGACCATTCAAAAAAAGCCTTCCCGATGTGCATCTAACATCAAAAGGGGAGGGACATACTATTAAATGGTGCTTGATGATGCCTATGCAGGACAAACAAAACACTACAGAAAGATAATTCTGGACCCAACCACTAGATAGCAAAATGATGCACAGCATGTCAATGTAGAAAAGATTAATGCTGCAAAACTACACACGACTTACAAGTTCACCTATAATACATTCGTAGTGGAAATATTACCTTTTGGGAGAGGGAGTGGTGGTAAACATGCTTTCCTATCTGTATTTTGGTGATCGCATAGCAAGGGACAGTAAGGGTTACTATTAAGGCATGCTCTTACTCTCCCAGCAGCTCGCCTGTATCTTTATCCAGCAGCCGAAGGGTGGAATCCAAACTGGCAGCCAGGGAGCACTGTCCATCCTTGCTGAAGCTCACACAGGTAATAGGGCCTGGAAGCAGAAAAACCAGACAGTCACTCATGGGCAGCAGTACCTGAATACTCATGAATATTCACACAAGAGGCATCCTGGTAATACATCATCATTACAAGTCTCTTGGCTACAATACAACATGAACTTACTTCCAACATAGTCTGCACACATCTCCCCCATGCGCAGGTCATAGCGCCGCACCTGCCCATCTACAGATCTATAGAGTAAAGAGGGCAAACAAGGTGTTAAATGGGCAACAAAAGAAGCTGTTTGAAGAATTCAAGATCCTACACTTGCGACACAGGAGTTGTATCAGGAGCCTTCAGTGCAAAGCGTTAAAATGAAGAAAACTGAACTATCCACTCTACTCCAGAGAATGGGTCAACTTTAGCTGTTACTTTCTTTAGGGATTATCCTTGCAAAACAAGAAACTGGAAGGAGTTGTTGCAATTATACAGAGACATTGATTAGTACCTTCTGAACGAACTGCATCCCATCGTAACTGGGAACATTGCATATATGCATCCTTGCGAACAATGAGATGAGGGCTCAAATCGTAAGTCGAACAGTCTAGGAGAACTGACTTAAATTCATCTGATTGAGATATGGTCCAATGACTAACCTGCACCTGTAGGACTAGATTGTCTGAGTTCTTATCCCAGCTTCTCAACCTCCACTATAACTGTGCCCTCCTGTGCACATCTCTGTACATCTCTCAATCTCATTTCTCCTTTCTGCTGAAACTGAAAGCGTTCAGAACCGAGTTTTTCTGAATAACAAACAAATGCGTTGTCCTCCTTCCTACCTACACAATGAATCATGCAAAGGTGATTTTCTTGTAAGCTTTTTGCCTCCAAATATAATCAACAGACCTGCTGACAGTAAAGCAAGGTAGCAGCCTGCAGCTAGCTCACCCAGACAGGATCTCGTGCTCGGACACCTTGATGCTGGATATTCCATCTTTCGCTTCGTCCATGATCTGGATAGGATCTGGCCTGCGTGAACGACAATCCCAGCACCTGATGGTCGAATCAATGGAACCTGAAACATAAAGCATATCATTAAGATTAAGACTGTGCACTTACCACCTTTTCCCCAAACACACTTGCATGAGTGCAAAGCATCCTAGGTTTCTTTGGGAGTCATTTTACAGATTTTTGGGTGGTCTGAACAGCCCACCTGCCAAAACAAGTTTACCGGAGACTCGGCATCGCATTTTCACCGAAAGTGGCCCCACAGAGACAGCAAGAGCAATTTTGGGGAACAATTATTGCCACGTAGACCATCTAGCTATAGCAATTTGCTCAGCTTAAAGTGTGCACTGATGTGTCTCTCCAGGCAGGAAAAATAAGCACTGGAATGCTGCGATCAGGGCCGGATTGCCCGTAGAGGGCACTAGGCATTTTCCCAGTGGGCCGGTTTTGGACGGTGTGGGACGGTTTTGGTACAGGCGCCCCTTTACCAAAAGCAGCCACCCCCCACTCCCCTGCAGTCGGTCAGACTTAATTCCCAGGGTCGGATTGCATTTCCAGTCCGGCCCTGGCTGCGATGTGGAGGAAGTGTTTTCGGATGTTCTTAACTGGCAGCCTTGGGGGTGGATGGGCCTCAATCCTTGCAATTCAGGTGGTTCTGTGAAGTCTAGATGAGACAGGGAACTGTGGATTTGGCTGGGCGGTAAAACTACTGATTTACAGCGATTTTCCAGGTTCACAAAATCCTGTATGTCCTTCTTTTGTTTTAGACGGTTTATCCCCTTGCCCACACAACCTTTCTGCATCTGTACCCTTTCTGTAACTTGGAGCAAATTCATGTTTCAATTTCCACCATTTAAATTACTTTATTGTTCCAGGGAAGTGGGCACCTGGGCATGAGGAGAAGATGGGCTAAGATGACAAGTTTATGTCATGCAAATCAGTAAACAAGTGAAAACATTTCAACTGAAGTGGGTTTAGTTAAAAAGAGCCTCTGGATAAAGGATGGTTTAATGTAGCTAGAAGACGCCTTCACCGCTTACAGGCTCATTGTACCAAGGTGCTGTAGAATAGGTGGACTTCTTTGTAAATGAGATTATCATACCCAGGGTACCAGCTTGTGAGCTTTCCTTTTTCCCAGTGCTACCTATGTGTCCCTGTGGGATGAAGATCTTTAACTCTTCCAGTACCACTTGTAGCTGCAGAGAACTTGCAGTATTCAAACTAAAAGGACCTCTTCTCTTCTGCTGTCAGTAGTAATTATTTGGCTTGCATCTGCTTAAGGGTTGGCATTATTTAAAGTGCGAGTATTTAATATGTCACTATATGGAACATCACAACACTAGATGAGACACAAGGCTTATCCAAGAAATCCACACAAATAATCCTTAACCATTCAATGCTTTTTCCCCCCTTCCTTTCCAGAGTGAACACCAATAGTGAATGCTATGACTAGCCTTTTTTTATTACATCGAAGTAAAAGCGCTACATCTTTAAGGCGTTTTTTTACAAAAAAAGCAAAACACCCAAAATTAAAAACTAATTACGAAATTAACAATGAAAAAGACGAAACTTCTAATGATCCAATCATGTGGAACTTTTATATGAAGATGGTTTTCAGAGTTTTAGAGTGCGAGAATTAATTGGCCTGTTCCACCACCTTCTGAACTTAAAATACTCTTCTGGTCAGAGAAATTCTCTATAATGGAGTATCTTACTTCCCTCCTCTTAAACAAAATGTATGATTATCACAATGGATTCCCTTATTCTTTAATCTTCGCTTTGTATTTGCTTTCGGAGATGACCACCAGGTGCTCTGGGTCAAAGACCATTTATTTCTAAATACAGACATAATTTATAAATGGCCGCCAGAGTTTCCATGAGTTACAATGCACCCCACTGCCCTCTGCCTGAAACTTAGCCATACTTCCCTCGATAATCTAATACTCCACGTTTTGTAGGTGCCTCTACCCAAGAGGACTGGTTGCCTGGCACATGTCACATGGAATAGCACATCATAGCAGTCTGTGAAGCTGCCTGTTTATCTTCTCTCAGACAAGCGTACCAGTTACCTGTTCTTTTGTCCTGTACCTGTTGAGTACAATGTCTGAGAGGTGTGTGCCAATCTGTCCTTCAAAGAAAGAACCGCTCTTCCTTGTAGCCGAATACCCACAGGAAACCCCTCAATCCTGCGATATGATCTTTTCCCTACCCCTTACTTACGCAGAGCCAGACATATTTAATCATATATCTATTTGTGCTTCAGCTGGCTATTTGCAGAATCCGTGTCCATGTTTCTTGAAAGAGGCTTCCTGGTGCATGGGTCCAATGATCTGATGGACTATCTAATGCTTTGACAAGAATACCCCCGAAGTGGATGGGAACCAGTGACCGGTTACTGCAGTTTCCGTGTAATCCATCTGGACAAGAAAGATTTTGCAGCAGAGGGTGACAGCATGGTAGACTGCTGAGGTGCACTACCAACAGAGGGTAGGGAAGGGGGATTGTTAAAAGTCTGGCTTCTCTGAGCTGTACATGGGCGTGAGGGACAGGTAGTCATGCAGGTCTGGCATCTTATCCTTGAATGCAGAATACAAAGGGTGATATGAAATATCTGTCATGTACTTTTGTTTATTTAGCACTGAGGTGGGGATGGCAAGATGAGATGGAAGTTTGTGTGGTGGGGTTGAAGCACCCAGGGGCGCACACACACAACACACCTCGCAAGCACAAATGCCAAAAGACCCACATTAAAGTGTAAAGGGCGCAAGCAAAGCCCCCCGCCCAACCTCTTTTTTTCACCTGCTCACTAACCTCAGCATTTCAAATGCACGTCTGTACATGTGACGTTTTAGCATAATTTTCCTTTCAACAACCATAAAACAGAAAATAGTACAAGTCAAAACAACCAGCTCAACGCTTGTGATGCCAAAAACCTTCAGCAGCACCAATGGGTAAGGGGGGGGGGTGAAAAAAGGGTATTAGGACTCAGAGCCCAGCTGGACTTCTGCCCCTCTCTCAAGTGAACCTTCAATGGTTCATCTCACCCCAAGCCCAATTTACTGCCACAGGGCAGCCGCTGAGCTGCCACTGCCCTTGTCGGGAACACGCCACTGGTAGCCATACTCCTCATCATTGTGAAGAGTATTGGTCTTCTACGTCAGGTGTTTTCCCCTTTAAATGGGGACATGTTTAGAGTGACAATGGGGTGATCTGGGTGCTGTTTCTATGGTGATGTCCCAGCCTACCACCATTAGTGGGCTTTGCTTTAAAGGCAACCAGAACTGACTTCAAGTGTTTGCCTTGGACTGGGTTGGGTTTCTGAGGTTTTAGTCTTCCTCTGGCTTACCCTGCCATTGTACTCTAATCTTTAATGCTCTCCCACTAAAGGTTCATAGGCTCAGCAAGCCCAGATTTCATGGTAGAATATGTTTACTTCTATGGAACATCACAGAACCACGACCATCAACTGTACATGAGGGATGCGTGTGTTCGAGTAGCCTTGAAAGGAAACGAACAGGGCCTATTCCACGGCCATCGTTTGCTCTTCTGAAATTTGGAGAGCCTTCTTTTGAACACACACGAAATATTCCACCTCTTTATTTACCTGTGACCAGCAAGGTGTGAAATGGCAATGGAAAATCCCAAGGTTCTACGGATACCCTCTGGATTTCTGTACTTGATACCGTGGCCGATTTCCCACCCACTTCGATGTTTTTATAAGATAAACATGCGTAACTATCACCTTAGCTATTTTGTAGTGGCCTGCCTTTGGCAATGTGGATTGCAATACTTTCGCCTCTGGATGATGAAAACGTGTCCATTCTCAGCTGTGGTGAAAATATCTTTCTTTAACTTGCTAATAATAAGAGTTGTACACCAGAAACAGTAGCAGCCAAGGAGTCTGTGCATACTTTCTCCAACTGTTTTCTGCTGTTCTGCTGTTTTAGGCATTAAAGGAGCTGGCCCAAAAAAACAATAGATGCATTTTTTTGTCAATCTGCAATTTCACCTCCTTGTTCAGAGGATAACTGATACCTTGGTAGATTTGCTTGACATCTTACAAAATGTCTTTAAGTTCTCATATGGGCACACATAGGGCAAAGTGGATTAAGGAAAGCTCTTCGGCAGTGCTGTAAGAAGGCTGGGTGGCAGCTAAATCATTATTTAGCTAATTCTCTCTATGATACAGAGGGGCACATCTCGAGAGTGCAGTAACCTCGAGTCCTGGCTTCAGTTTCACTGAGCTGAACTGTTCCTGTGAGAGGACACTGACTGATGTCTAAGCTCCATCTCATCAAGTCCTTAAACAATGACTAAAACCACAAAGGTGGCTTCAGAATCACCTTCACTTGCACTAGGGGATGATAGCGGTATATTTGTAAGTCCACAGAGTATGCAACATTTATTAGAACATTGTAATATTGAGCTCTCTACTGAAGACAATGGAGTGCTCCAGGCTTCGAACGTCCGGAAGAAGCCTGGAGCATCAACAATCCAATGTTGTTGTTCACAGGTTTTGCTGTGAACAAAAGCCTCATGAAGCCAGAGAAAATGTAAATCCCCTTGGGCTCACTGAGGCCTTTATTTTATTTGTTAGAAAATTCTGCCCTCTAGTGATGGAACGTTTAAATAGCCTTATATCCCGCCGTAGCTGGGCTATACCGGCCATTTAAGGCCCGCACCCTTGTTAATGCCCTCGCCTTCGGCTCTGGCCTTTAACGCTGGTGCAGGCCTTTAATGGCCGGGATAGACCGCTACTTCAGGAGCTCCACTGTAGTCAATTGAGTAGCTCTGGGCTTATAATGGCTAGTATAAGCCTTATGCTTAATGTTTGTCTTCCTGTTTCTCCCTTTTAATTTATAACATTCTACCCTCAGTGGGTTGAATGCTCTACGAAACCTTATTGCCCTTGTGCCTCGGGCTGTACCAGTTGTTAAAGGTTCTCACCCTCGTAATAGGCCCTCGCCTGCAGCTCGGGCCTATAACTCAGGTAAGGGGCCATTAACAAGCGGTATAGCCCCACGCACAAGGGCTTTAAGGCTATATTAGGTGACAGTCTTCAGGACTGTGGACATTCTCAGTGTGATTCATCCCGACACATGGAGCATGAGCTCCCCCTCCTGTAAATAGAAACCCCTCGCACCAGCTGTAACATGGGTTTGCTTTTAGCATGCTTTCTTTAATTTTACTTTTGTCCACTAGGTTTCTCATGTATCACAATTCTGATGCAACACTGTCAGCTCTTTTACCCTGACCTGCAAAACCGGCCTCCATGTGAATTGCCATGGTGTGTGACAGTTCTTGGACCAACCCAGACTTTTAACTACATCCCTGGATCCCTCAAGATGAGTCAAGTAGTCTGACAAACACACACAAACAGTTTATCCATATAAAAGGACCAGTAGAAAGGTGAGAAAGAAAAAAAATACAAATCTATCTGTTCCTAGTCAGACCACTCCTCCCCAGTATAAATGAAAGAAAAAAAAACGTTGGGATTGATGGCTACTACATTTGTCATTCTTTGGCCGGTTCCAAACAAAAACAAGCATTGGAAAAGCCAACAGGTTTCTCCTATCCAAGAGCTATTGGCTTTGCCAATATGTTTTAGCCATGTTGCAAGCGAGCTTAGCGGCTATTCAGCATGGGTAAAAGTTAGTGGGGTAAAAGACAGTGGTGCAGAGTTGAATGTCATAATGTGGAGTGTTATGGAGTGGCATAGAGTGGTGAAGAGATGAGAGGAATGGAGTGTTATGGAGTGGCGAGGAGAATTATGGAGGGAGTAAAGTGGAGTAGAACGGAGTGGCATAGTCTGTCCGAGTGGAGTAGAGTTTTGTGCAGTTGTGTACAACTGAGTTGAGTGGCGTAGAGGGTATTACGTAGAGTGTTGTAAAGTAAAGTGGCGGAAAGCAGATTAGATTGTAATAGAGTGGAGTAGTGTAGGAAACTGGAATAGGAAAGTGGAATGGCAGAATAGAGTGAAGTAAAGTGCCATGGAATGGTATAAAGGGAGTTCCATAGAGCATCGTAGAATGGAGAGGTGTTGTAGAGTGGCATAGAGTAGAGTAGTGTTGAAGAGTAGAGTGCCATAGAGTGAAGTCGACCTTAATGGAGTAGAGCGTCAGAGTTGAGTATCATAGAGTGGAGTATTGTAGAGTACAGTGGTGCAGAGTGGATTGCGTAAAGTGCATTGGTTTTGAGTACAGTACAGTGGTATAGAGTTGAGTATTGTAGAATACAGTGGTGCAGAAAAGACTGGCGTAAAGTGCATTGGTTTTGAGTACAGTGGTATAGAGTGGAGTATTGTAGAGTACAGCGGTGCAGAGTAGATTGGCGTAAAGTGCATTGGTGTTGGTGTAAAGTGCATTGGTTTTGAGTACAGTGGTATAGAGTGGAGTATTGTAGAGTACAGTGGTGCAGAGTAGATTGGCGTAAAGTGCATTGGTTTTGAGTACAGTGGTATAGAGTGCATTGACGTAGAGTGGCATAGAGTGCAGTGGCGTAAAGTAGATTGTTTCAGAGTTGAGTGAAGTGGAGTGGTTCAGAGTGTATTGGTGCAGAGTAGAGTGCAGAGGAGTAGAGTGGAGTAGAGCACAATGGTATAGAGTGCAGGGGTACAGAGTAGAGTGGGATGTTGAGTTCAGTGGCAGGGAGTGCAGTCTTGCAGAATAGAGAGGCACAGAGTGGGGTAGAGTACAGAGTTGTAGAATAGAGTGGCAGAGTGCAGTGGTGTAGAGTGGCATAGCGTGCAGTAGCCGAGAGTGGAACCTTGCAGAGTAGAGTGGTATGGAGTAGAGTGGCACAGTTTAGAGTGTAGTGTGCAGTTGCGTTGAGTAACGTGGTGTTGAGTGCATTGGCATAGAGAGCAGAGGTTTAGAGTAGAGTGGCGTAGAGTGGTGCTGAGTAGAGTGGCACAGCACAGAATGCAGTGACAGAGTGTAGTGGCATAGCGTGGAGTGGTGTGGTGTAGAGGGCAGGGGCATAGAGTAGATTGTTCCAGAGTATCGTGAAGTGGAGCGGTGCAGGGTGGAGTGAGGTAGCATAAACTAGTGGCATAAAGCACAGTAGCATAAAGTGGTGCAGAGTAGAGTGACGTAAGTGGAGTGGCGCGGCGTAGAGTGTGGTGGCGTACAGGAGATTGTTTCAGAGTAGAGTGAAGTGGCATAGAATGCAGTGGTAAAGGGTAGAGTGGAGCGGTGAAGTATAGAGTGGTGTATTGGCAGAGAGTAGAGTGGTGCAGAGTAGAGTAGTGAGGCATAGAATGAAGGGGCGTAGAGTTTCACCAGACACCAGTAGTGTTATAGCTGGGCTTGGTGATAGGTCATGGTTTCAGTGAGCATATTTACCTATTTTATTGTTGACAACGGCGAGGGCACATCCCCCAATCTTTGTGTGTTCGATTACAAATCACAAAGCCAAAGGTAAGCAATGGGCGGAATGCATTCCTAGGTTAGCTTTCTGAATGCCCAAGATGTCTTCGGAAAACCAGACAACTGCGCTGTCTGGTAGGCTTCGACCTAAACAGAGGGATGTATGTTCTATTTTAACATTCAGTTGGTTAGACAGCCAATGGAGTGATCCTATTAAATACATTCTATATGTTCTTATAAGAACACGCAGTCTCGTTAACAATTGCAAATAGCATGTTGTGGCTGCAATAAGTAGGTTGAGCATATCTTTTACATATTAAGCTCGAGTTGGGGAGGGGGCAGTTGGGGGGGGCAGTTGGGAGGGAGTGCGGTGCTGAGGAGAGTTGTGTACCCATCATAACACAATCCTAACAAAGTGTGTATATCTATTCCCCGGAAAAGGTTATGCATACACCTAAAACCAGAGAAGGGCCACGAAAAATACAAGTTCACCAGGGTGCACTAAAGAAAACTTTTAGACATGCAGGTTAAGGCTGTGGGGTTCATTACCTGACAGTATCACCGTTGCTTCCTCGTTGAATTGCACACAGTTCACCTTCTGTTAGAGAGAAAAGCAATGTTTTAGTAGTATTTTGTCCCCTCTCCATCAACATAGAATGTCAGCTGCATATGCTGTTGTACATCACATACATACGCTACACAATCCTGCCATCTAGTGTTGGGTTAAGACTGTAACAACTTCTTCACTTTAAACCGTAACTTTGTGCTTCGAGGTGGACTCGCTCGCGTAGCCGAAACTTTCAATACATCAAAATTCAAAACACGGACTTCGGCACCGAGGAGCATTTTTTTGCGCCATCGGGTCAGAGATAAAGTCTAGTGCTTAATCTTCAGAGGTGTGTTGCGTCCGAAAAAATAAAACAAGGTTAATGTGGGGAATTAGAAAGGGGCTGAAGCTGGAGAGCACCTTAAGCTACATACAGCACATCGTCCGACTCAGCTGGGACTACAAAATTAACTAGACACATTGGATCAACACACAAATAACCTTCACATTCTGAACGCCTTCTAGGTCCTTTGAGAATGATTTATTTAGGCCTGGGGTGGGAAATAGGCCATTTAGATTGTCACACAAAGTTGTCACAATCTGACCAGCATCGGGTATGTAACCTGTGCCTTCGTGTAATTTACAGTGTAGAACACGGTCACTGTGATCGTAAGCGGGTTGGAGACTCTTCTCCATCGCCGTCAAAAAAAGAATAAAAAAAAAGAAAATAAATAACATTAAAAAAATTGCCAGACGGGTGAAGAAATTGTAACTGAAGGTAAAAAATTAATTTCAGAACGCGCGCACGCTGCTCTCTCGGTGTTGCCGAAATGGCATTCTGCAAAATCAATAAGAGCGCCACTTCACATTGCCAGGCTTGGTCACACATTCGCTGGCTCCTCCCTGAAGCACAGCAGTACTAATCAGATTTGTCGTTTGAGGCCATCAGTTTGTTCTGCCCGCATGTTCAGGAGGCCCCTGAAAAGGCAGGGCTTTAAATGGGATGAAAAAATTCTGCCCCCTATTGACGGAACGTTTAAATAGCTTTATATCCCGCTGTAGCTGGGCTATACCGGCCATTAAAGGCCCACTTCCTTGTTAATGCCCTTGCGTTTGGCTCGTGCCTTTAACGCTGGAGCAGGCCTTTAATGGCCGAGATAGCCCGTTACTGCGGGCTATATTAGAACGCTGGAACTTGGGGGAGCTCCATTCAAGTCAACTGAGTAGCTCCAGGCTGTTAATGGCTAGTATAAGCCTTATGCTTAAAGTTTGTCTTCCTGTTTCTCCCTTTTTAATTTAGAACATTCTACCCGCAGTGGGTTGAAAGCTCTAAGAAGCCTTATAGCCCTTCGGCCTACGGCTATACCAGTTGTTAAAGGTTATCACCCTCGTAATACGCCCTCGCCTGCAGCTCAGGCCTATAATTCAGGTTCAGGGCCTTTAACAACCGGTATAGCCCCAGGGACAAGGGCTTTAACCCCTTCGCAGCTGGGCAAATTCCCATGCTGTGCTGGGGGGCGGGCACGCACAGTGCCCCTGTGCTCATGACGAGGTCAGTTCGTCATGAGCCATGGTGGTCGTGTGCTCATGACGAGCTGAGCTCGTCATGACCACACCCGTTTCTTTAGAACGTTCGCACAGCAGGGAAATTAGCCCAGCGTGCGAGCGTTCTAAAGGTCATGACATCTCGTCATGAGCACACGAGCACCGTGGCTCCTCAGCTCGTCATGAGAAGCGAAGGTGTTAAGGCTATATTAGTTGACAGCTTTCAGGGCTGTGGACATTCGCAGTATGATTAATCCCGACACATGGAGCATGAGCTCCCCCTCCTTAAAATAGAGGACCCCTCGCACCAGCCATAACATGCGTTTGCTTTCATTTTCCTTTTGTCCACTAGGTTCCTCCTGTATCACAATTCTGATGCAACACTGTCAAAGGGGTGTGGCCTATGTAATTAAGGGCGTGGATTAAGAAGACAAACTAAAAATCTGTGCTTAGGATAGTGTACATCACGACTGCTATTTTACTGTTTCTGTAATTGCTTCCAGGCATATAATACAAGTAACATTACACCTGCAACAAGTCAGGACTATAGACTTTGTCAATGGGTCTTAGTTGCATATGATAAATAAGCAACAACTACGCCTCCATTGTATATTACATTGAAAATATTTCAGTCCTGAAATGATGAGACTTTGAAAGTACTAGAACAAGTCTCTTTGAAGTTGCATCAAAGACAGCGAAGGGCAGTATTGCTGCAGAGCTAAGATTTTTTTCCCCCCGTAGGGTGAAGGCAAAAATGGATAGCCTGATATGGACCTGTCTCGGCACCTGCTTTTTAGAACTGCCCTGCTGAGCCCAGGCAGGTCCCGGTCCCGGCTGCCAGGTCCACTGGTGTCCTTCAATAGCACCATTCCAATTATGCCAATAAACACAGTGAAATGCACCCCTAAAGAGGACAGTGCCCAATCTTTTCCACACCAAGTACAACAGCGGCAAACTCCAGAAATAAAGTCCCTTCGGAAGAGAAAGATTCAAGTCAGCAATGAAGGTTAAGCTAGATCATGAATACGCAAAGTTTCCGAGCAGCCTAAATGTATGGTGTGTGGGGGCACCGAGGGCCGCGTTTATGCCAGCAGAGTGTGACTCTGGGAGGGAAGTGGGCATAGAGGGAGCGAAGAATGTACATGAGACGGACTGTGAGCCACACACTTATTTTGAGGG
Source organism: Lissotriton helveticus (assembly GCF_964261635.1). Taxonomy (NCBI): domain Eukaryota; kingdom Metazoa; phylum Chordata; class Amphibia; order Caudata; family Salamandridae; genus Lissotriton; species Lissotriton helveticus. The sequence goes on along the minus strand of NC_136057.1, from coordinate 1,737,062,323 downwards.
TTTAACTCCACAATGCCCTTTAAATTATGCCACTAGCCTAGTCGATATTACTCTTATGTTGTACCTGTTGCTCTCCCTCTAGCGCGCCCTGGTGTAATCCTTCTTTCTCTGCTTGGTTTGCTAAGGCGAGTCAAGTGTACAAAGGAATCACCTGGATTACTGAATCGGAATGAAAAAATCTTAAAACTCACATTCATCTCAGACCTCAATCTCTAATCTTTAAGCATTAAGAGTGCTTCGAGTCTGGCCCAGTTCAGGTAGCAAGTTCTATAAAAATCCTTGACAAAGACTCCCCCAACAAAGTGTGCAATTCACGGAGGAGGATAGACACAAACACCCAACTGTCACCACTCAATGTGTCACAGTAAGATAAATGTGGGTATGTCTCTAGGGGACTTGACATTTATTCCTAGCTTTCCCACTTTGCCAAAATATGCTACTAGTGAATTTCATTTAAGGGCACTGTTAGATCTGGGGGTCTCTATTTGGCAATGGTATTCACCTTTGTCCAAATAGGGACCCTTACTTCTAAGTAAGGATAAGGGGATTACAGTCCTGGATAACCTCTGCTCACCCCCTTGGTAGCTCGGCACAAGCAGACAGGCTTATCTCAGAGGCAGTGTGTTAAGCATTTGTGAATATACACAATAATACAGTGAAAACACTACAGATGGACAGAGCACAGGTTTTATATAATAAATAAGTAGTCTTTATATAGACTTAACACAAGACCACAAATGACAAAAATCAGCAATACTATACTTAGAGATGACTTAAAGATGATAAAACGTTGCTTAGTTCAAGTTGACGATAAATGCGACAAAGTTCTCAACAAAGTACCTGGATGCGTAATGCAAAGTAAACAAAAGGCTTGCAAAAGGGGAGGTGCGTCGGTTCTGTGATCTGGGGGAGAAGATGCGTTGTGCTTCAATGCTTGCGCAGAGTAGGGGATGCGTCGTGATCCTTACCGGTGCAGAGCTGATGCGTAGATTCTTGGCCTGCGGGCCCGTTGCGGTGCGCAAGATGGCGCCTTGATGCGATGATCCGGTTGCGATGCGAGAAGATGGCGCCCTTGACGCGGCGATGCGAGGATGATGCCTAGACGCCCTGGCAGCCTAGCGACGACTCTGTACTTTGGAGCTGCGACAGGCACTGCGACACGCTTCTCCAGTGATGCGAAGGCAACTCTCACGATGGCGTCATGCTTCTCCGGTGATGCGACAGCAGACAGCTTCGATGAACACACGCTTCCAGGGAGATGCGTCCAGGGCTCGCTTCTCCGGCGATGCGATGATTTCAGCTGCGGCGGTGACACGCTTCCTCTCGATGTGTTGCGCTTCCAGCTCCCAGCGACATGCAAATGTCTGGAGTTGAGAATTCCCAGCAAGGAAATTCAGAGGGGAGCTGGAGGTGATGTCTTTTGTCCATGAGACTTCATCAGGAGGCAAGCACAGTTCAAGCCCTTGGAGAATATTCTGAAGATGATGAAAGTCCTTAAAAAGTTCCTTCTCCTTTCCTTGGCAATAAAGCAACCACTGCAGGCCAACCCAGCAAACAGCACACTGGCAGAGGGGCAGTAAAACGCCTGCAGCTTCCTTGGTTCTTCTCCTTGGCAAAATGGTTCTTGTTCCAGAAGTGATTTAATTTCTTAGGATCAGGGTCCCAATATAAATACCCCAAAATCCTTTGTTCTCTGAAGGCAGAGAGGCCTCTCCTTAGTCCAAACCAGTCCCTGAGCACTTTGTTTACATGACTCTTTTCTTCCTTTCACTGTGCAGGGCAGAGACATCAGCTGCCCCACAGGAGGTGGAGCCAGCACAGGGGAGGGAAGACACAGCTCTGGAGCACTTTGTTGACAAGATTCCTTCTCTCCCTTCACAGTGCAGGGCAGATATCAGACAAGATTACAGGAGGTGGAGCCAGCATTGTAGAGGGAATGCCCAGCCCTATTCAGGTCCCAGGTGCAACTTCTCCCTCCCATCTAGATGCAGATCTCGCTATTTACCACCGGGCTGTCTCTGCCTGTCTCCTGGAATCCCCCAGCCCAGTCACTCACAAACCCAGACAAGGAATACACAACCTAGCAGAGGCAGGCCTAGACAGGCAAGAAAATACCTACTTTCTAAAAGTGTTTTTTTCAAACACAGAATATTAAAACCAACTGTACTAAAATATGTATTTTATTATTCTGAGTTCATGCATACTAAATTCAAATTTCTACCATCTTCCCTGAGTCAGTTAGGATTATAATAATGTAATAATCTAACTGCCCATGCTGGCCTATGGAGAGCAGGTAGCCTTCAATAGTAAAAAACGAAAATGGCTGTAATTCACTATTAGGACATGCTACACAAATGAGAGCATGCACTACCTTATACTTACAATGCACCCTGTCCTTAGGCCTACCATAGGTGTGTCTAATATGAAGTAAAGGGAAGGTTTAGGGACTGGCAAGTGGGTGCACTTGGCCAAGTCTACATGGCAGAGCTAGACTGCCCATAGGCCTTGCAATGGCAGGCCTGAGCCACACTTTACAAGCTTCATCTGTGGGTGGCACAACCAGTGCTGCAAGCCCACTAGCAGCATTTGATTCCCAAGCCCTGGGCACACATGGCGCACTGTACTAGGGGCTGACAGATAAATCAAATAACCCAATCATGGAATCACCAATTAGTACATTAATTTAACATAGGGAGCACTTGCACTGTGGCACTGATTAGCAGTGGCACAGTGCCCAAAGCATATAACCAGCAAAAACATATCAAAACAGAGGAGGCAAGCCGTCAAAATGGAAGGGAGACTCACGCCAATGATGCCAGGTCTAACAGGCAGGTTCCACCACATAGTTGCATTTTATTGGTGAGAGTAGTCCCTCAATCAGTCAATCAATCAGGGTTCTTATACAGAGTGACTGCGCACCCGTAAGGGTCTTACGACGCTGGGGGGAGGGTGGAAAGAGGGGTACTGCAGATAAGTCGAAGAGCCAGGTCTTGAGGTTCTTCCTGAATTGTGGCAGCGATGGTGATGGCCTGAAGTGCAGAGGGAGGGAGTTCCAGGTCTTCGCACCAAGGTAGGAGAAGGATCTGCCTCCAGCTAATGTCTTGCGGATCTGCGCAATAATGGCCAGGGCCAGATGGGCAGAGCAGAGGTGTCTGGTCGGTGAGTAGAAGGAGAGGCAGTAAAAATGTAAATTGATACTTGTATAGCGCACTACTCACCCGCAAGGGTCTCAAGGCGCTTGTACGAATACCGCTGTAGAACCCATCCTGGCTTTCCCTGTGAGGTGTCCACTCCTGGGCACCCCCAAGGTGGAGGCCAGGCATCCTTAGCGTTGTGGGGGCCGTTGTGGAGATTAAGCAAGCTATTGCCCAGAGTTGCAGAGTGGGACTCCATGATTGGAATAGGCACCGAGGCGAGAATTGTCAGGTCCGTGGAATTTTGAGCCCAAGACCCGCCGAGTCGGGGAATTGAACCCTGGTCCCGGGCTAGACCTCTGCATCAGGGTCTGCCGCTCTAACCATTGAGCCACACTTCCCCAGTGGTTGATGTATTCGGGTCCAATGTTGTGCAGGGCTTTTTAGGCTTGCAAGAGGAGCTTGAAGGTGGCTCTTTTGTTGATCGGGAGCCAGTGGAGGTCTTTCAGGTAACTAGGTATGTCATTCCAGTGGGGAATGTCCAGGATGAGTCTCGCGGAGGCGTGCTGGATGTGTTGCAATCTCCGAGTTTTACCGTCAGAACACCCCAGTTGTTGTTTAATGAGCAAGAAGGATACTATGGAACCAAAAGGCATGTTTTTTCTTTTTAATCCCAGCCTCCTCTTGTGACAAAGTGTGTGCCCTTAGGCAATCACTTTTTGAGCATATTTCTCTGCTCTTTTTTTTTTTTTACAGAGAACGGAAGTACTTAAACTAAAAACTGATGGCAAGTATGAGATAATAAAACAAGTCTATAATCTACCAATCATTTTATGTTACCCACGACTAGGTAGTACACTCACTAAAATGTGGTGCAATGAGAATGTTACATCCTTTTAAACAAGGACACCTGCACTGTGGTGTTGGTTCTCCTGCTTCATCAAATAATTTGATAATGACCAAATCATATAACTCCTATAACTCTGTCATCTTAATTGCAATTATGTGATTGAGGTGGGCGAGCCACTGAAGGCTTGAGTCAAATACCTGGCTCAACTCCAGATTATCTTGGGTCCTGATGCCACAACGAGCTGAACATTCATGTGGCTTTTCTGCCACATGCACTCTAATCTCAGAGGTCAAGAATTAAAGACTAAGCATTAACTTCTGATGTAAAATGAGAGTGGGAAAGAGATACCTATCTACAGGCTGAATTGCACATTCTGTGCTTCTTTTACCCTACTTAAGCTTAAACTGCAGCTAAGGCACTAACTCAGTCACAGCAGCACTGTCCTTGCTGGCATCTACCAGTTGGACCTTCTGCCTCTTACTTCTGTCTTTCACATCACAGTCACTGCCACTCATGTAAACTGAGAGTGGGAAAGAGATACATATCTAGAGGCTGAATTGCACAATGTGAAAACAGAAAAACCTGGGATCAAATCTGGCTTCTCTGAATGACCAAAGTGTGTGATCCTAGTCAATTGTTTTATTTCACTATTGCTTCCGTTTTCTTTATTATCACACACAAGAGCACCTTGAAGTATATGAGCTTAGGATGTGCGCTGTACAAAACCCTCTCTTGTATTTGAATTAATGGATCCTAATGCTAGTCCTTGTATAACAACAACTGACACCACACAGAGGGTATACATGACAACTGAATGGCTTCTTGGTCCACAAATGGCATTCTAGTCAGGACAAGTGGGACGGTGGGAAAGGCATGAGTAATATTAAGTTCATGCTTAAAAACCGTCACTCTCAATGCAATTATATAATCTAATGTGTTAAAGTGAGAAGAATCCACAAATTAAGGAAAAATACTTTTTATTTTTAAGAGACTATCCTATTGTACATTTTTTGCACAGTGTCTTTAAACATGAAGGTGTTCCTAAACAAAAGCAGCGTAGGGCACATTCTGTGCTTCTTTTACCCTACTTAAGTTTATACTGCAGTTCAGGCACTAATTCAGTCACAGCAACACTGTCCTTGCTGGCATCTACCAATTCGACCTTCTGTCTCTTAATTCTGTCTTTCGCACCACAGTCAGGCGTCTGTCCGGGTCAATTTGAGCATGTCTGTTTAGAGTGTAGCACTTCAACCGAGCAACAACAAAGTGTCAACAAGTAAGTAACAAGAATATGAGCCAATAAAAATATACAAATGATATGAAGGTCTTTTGTTTACTTTTCCAATCAAAGAATATACTTCAATGCAGATTTCTATATATATAATACTTATTTAAATATCAAACCAAATCACATTCACTGGATGATATCATCAGTGATGTCATTTGAGATGTCATCAGTGATGTCACTGACCATGTCATGAATGATGTAATATGTGACATCATCAGCAGTGGATTGTGGGCGCGCGAGTTATACTTAGTACAACTAACTATAACTGAGGAATTTCAATGGTTTTGTAGAGTGAAATGTCCAGCTAACTAGAACACCCCTAAAACCTATGGTTTTTCAGTGAATTTCAAAGGTTTTTTAAATGCTAATTCCTAACTATAACATGTTTGAATCCTGTTTTTTTCAGTAAATTTCAAGGGTTTTGTAAATGACAATTTTTAAATGTATTCATTGTTATATTTATTTTTTTGATACAGATTTAGTACATTTTTTTAAAACTATTTATTTTTTGGTATTTTATTTTTTAAATTTCATTATACATTACATTACAAAATATACTTTCTCAGAATTAATTACTTTAGTTTAAATACTTTGCAAATAGGCAATAGAGTTTTAAGTACAGTAGTTATAGTTGTTGCAATGGGCAACACATTTCAAACACAATGCAACATTGAGCTCAATGGGGATTTCTAGTTAAATGCAATTAGTTACTTTATGGATTACTTTTCTAACCACAGGACTGGATCCTAGATTCAGTCCTGTGACATCTCCTGTAAACAGTTGAGTAAAAGCATTTTGGTTACAGTAGTGATTTTTAAGGAATATTATTGTATATTAAAAGTTGAAACTTAGAAACATTTTCACATAGAATCACCAATGTTATCCTATGGGAGGAAATTCACTTAGCAGGTAAGTAGTGTTATCGTTACTTTTTCGTACTCAGTGGTGGATCCTGGATCCAGCACTGGTGCATCTCCTGTAAACAGTTGAAAGAATGCGTTTAAGTCATACAGGCGATTTTTAAGGAATATTTGTAGTTTGTGAAAATCGACACCTAAAAAACTTTTCTGGTGAAAACCACACAATGGATTCCTATGGAAGGAAATGCAAGTTACTGGTAAGTACGGTTAGAATTACTTTTCAGGGTCAGTGCTGGTCTAAAAGATGCAGCATTAGCCTCTCTCCTGATAACAGGTTTGTAAATCGGAATTCGTTGTTCGGATGATTTTAGGTGAATATTTTAAAGTTCCAAAACTCCACACTTAAAAGAATTTCCAAGTGAAACCAGTCAATGTTAGCCTATGGAAGAAAAATCAAGTTCCTGGTAAGTAGGGTTAGAATTACTTTTCAGGATCAGTACTGGGCTCAAAGATGCAGCACTGAGGTCTCTCCTGATAACAGATGAGTAAATTGGAATTTGTAGTTTGGCTGATTTTACTTTACTATGTATGTCATGAATGATGTAATGTGACATAATCAGCAGTGGATTGCGGGCGCAGAGTTATAGTTAGCAGAATTAACTATAACGGAGGAATTTCAATGGTTTTGCATGAGTGAAATGTCCAGCTAACTATAACAATCCTGAAACCTATGGTTTTTTCAGTGAATTTCAATGTTTTTTTAAATGCTAATTTCTAACTAATTTTATAACATACCAGTCTCATTTCCAGAGTGGTGGAGAAAGGCGAGCGTGGCCTCCGAAAACTCACAAAACATTTTCTTTATTATAAACATGATGCAGAAGATCTTTACTGGACTGTTCTAGACCAACCATTCATTCCAGAAAACATTACGGATATACATTTTTTTTGTTTATTAGAGAGCAAAAATGGGTGTTTAAAATTAAAAGTAACAGTACAGGTTTAAATGATGAAATTCCTTGGTGTTCGCTGTAAGCCACACTTATATGATACTAAAAAAATGTTTGAAGATAAGGTACATCTTTCTCACATCTCTTAGTTTTACATATTTTGCACCTTCGAATCATGGATTTCTTGAATCATTATAAATAGCCTTCGTGTTACCTTTTGTGTGACTTGAGGATATCATGACAGATGCTGTAGTTTTCATCATCACAATAGAATTTTTTCTCTTTCCTCAATATGCACAAGAACCATTTGAGGTTGCCTGATCACATTTCTAAACATCATGTTTGAGATGTGCTTGCCATGCCAGCAGCGGATGAAAGATGCCTGCACCAGAGGGTGCTGCAAAAAACAACAAGTGATGGACTGAATGTGGATCAATGTCACACACTCCCCCAGTCAAAAGATCTGGGCCCAAATCCATCGTTTTTTTGCACTCCACACCACCCTGGGTCAGATAATGGCTTTATGCAAATCAGCTCTGACCCTGTTGCCCCATGGGAACAGTCCAGTCCGAACTACAACAGCCATATCTTTCCCAGACCGGAATCAAGCATCCGAGGACCGGACCGGTTTCGAGGTAACACCTCTCTTCAGCCCGGCTAGCTTGACTCCAAGTGGTGTGGAGTGCCTGGGACCCACGTCTGGGCATCCCCAGCGCACTTAGGGCGGCAATTGCAAAAAACAACAAGTGATGGACTGAATGTGGATCAATGTCACACACTCCCCCAGTCAAAAGATCTGGGCCCAAATCCATCGTTTTTTTGCACTCCACACCACCCTGGGTCAGATAATGGCTTTATGCAAATCAGCTCTGACCCTGTTGCCCCATGGGAACAGTCCAGTCCGAACTACAACAGCCATATCTTTCCCAGACCGGAATCAAGCATCCGAGGACCGGACCGGTTTCGAGGTAACACCTCTCTTCAGCCCGGCTAGCTTGACTCCAAGTGGTGTGGAGTGCCTGGGACCCACGTCTGGGCATCCCCAGCGCACTTAGGGCGGCAATTGCAAAAAACAACAAGTGATGGACTGAATGTGGATCAATGTCACACACTCCCCCAGTCAAAAGATCTGGGCCCAAATCCATCGTTTTTTTGCACTCCACACCACCCTGGGTCAGATAATGGCTTTATGCAAATCAGCTCTGACCCTGTTGCCCCATGGGAACAGTCCAGTCCGAACTACAACAGCCCTATCTTTCCCAGACCGGAATCAAGCATCCGAGGACCGGACCGGTTTCGAGGTAACACCTCTCTTCAGCCCGGCTAGCTTGACTCCAAGTGGTGTGGAGTGCCTGGGACCCACGTCTGGGCATCCCCAGCGCACTTAGGGCGGCAATTGCAAAAAACAACAAGTGATGGACTGAATGTGGATCAATGTCACACACTCCCCCAGTCAAAAGATCTGGGCCCAAATCCATCGTTTTTTTGCACTCCACACCACCCTGGGTCAGATAATGGCTTTATGCAAATCAGCTCTGACCCTGTTGCCCCATGGGAACAGTCCAGTCCGAACTACAACAGCCATATCTTTCCCAGACCGGAATCAAGCATCCGAGGACCGGACCGGTTTCGAGGTAACACCTCTCTTCAGCCCGGCTAGCTTGACTCTAAGTGGTGTGGAGTGCCTGGGACCTACGTCTGGGCATCCCCAGCGCACTTAGGGCGGCAATTGCAAAAAACAACAAGTGATGGACTGAATGTGGATCAATGTCACACACTCCCCCAGTCAAAAGATCTGGGCCCAAATCCATCGTTTTTTTGCACTCCACACCACCCTGGGTCAGATAATGGCTTTATGCAAATCAGCTCTGACCCTGTTGCCCCATGGGAACAGTCCAGTCCGAACTACAACAGCCATATCTTTCCCAGACCGGAATCAAGCATCCGAGGACCGGACCGGTTTCGAGGTAACACCTCTCTTCAGCCCGGCTAGCTTGACTCCAAGTGGTGTGGAGTGCCTGGGACCCACGTCTGGGCATCCCCAGCGCACTTAGGGCGGCAATTGCAAAAAACAACAAGTGATGGACTGAATGTGGATCAATGTCACACACTCCCCCAGTCAAAAGATCTGGGCCCAAATCCATCGTTTTTTTGCACTCCACACCACCCTGGGTCAGATAATGGCTTTATGCAAATCAGCTCTGACCCTGTTGCCCCATGGGAACAGTCCAGTCCGAACTACAACAGCCATATCTTTCCCAGACCGGAATCAAGCATCCGAGGACCGGACCGGTTTCGAGGTAACACCTCTCTTCAGCCCGGCTAGCTTGACTCCAAGTGGTGTGGAGTGCCTGGGACCCACGTCTGGGCATCCCCAGCGCACTTAGGGCGGCAATTGCAAAAAACAACAAGTGATGGACTGAATGTGGATCAATGTCACACACTCCCCCAGTCAAAAGATCTGGGCCCAAATCCATCGTTTTTTTGCACTCCACACCACCCTGGGTCAGATAATGGCTTTATGCAAATCAGCTCTGACCCTGTTGCCCCATGGGAACAGTCCAGTCCGAACTACAACAGCCATATCTTTCCCAGACCGGAATCAAGCATCCGAGGACCGGACCGGTTTCGAGGTAACACCTCTCTTCAGCCCGGCTAGCTTGACTCCAAGTGGTGTGGAGTGCCTGGGACCCACGTCTGGGCATCCCCAGCGCACTTAGGGCGGCAATTGCAAAAAACAACAAGTGATGGACTGAATGTGGATCAATGTCACACACTCCCCCAGTCAAAAGATCTGGGCCCAAATCCATCGTTTTTTTGCACTCCACACCACCCTGGGTCAGATAATGGCTTTATGCAAATCAGCTCTGACCCTGTTGCCCCATGGGAACAGTCCAGTCCGAACTACAACAGCCATATCTTTCCCAGACCGGAATCAAGCATCCGAGGACCAGACCGGTTTCGAGGTAACACCTCTCTTCAGCCCGGCTAGCTTGACTCCAAGTGGTGTGGAGTGCCTGGGACCCACGTCTGGGCATCCCCAGCGCACTTAGGGCGGCAATTGCAAAAAACAACAAGTGATGGACTGAATGTGGATCAATGTCACACACTCCCCCAGTCAAAAGATCTGGGCCCAAATCCATCGTTTTTTTGCACTCCACACCACCCTGGGTCAGATAATGGCTTTATGCAAATCAGCTCTGACCCTGTTGCCCCATGGGAACAGTCCAGTCCGAACTACAACAGCCCTATCTTTCCCAGACCGGAATCAAGCATCCGAGGACCGGACCGGTTTCGAGGTAACACCTCTCTTCAGCCCGGCTAGCTTGACTCCAAGTGGTGTGGAGTGCCTGGGACCCACGTCTGGGCATCCCCAGCGCACTTAGGGCGGCAATTGCAAAAAACAACAAGTGATGGACTGAATGTGGATCAATGTCACACACTCCCCCAGTCAAAAGATCTGGGCCCAAATCCATCGTTTTTTTGCACTCCACACCACCCTGGGTCAGATAATGGCTTTATGCAAATCAGCTCTGACCCTGTTGCCCCATGGGAACAGTCCAGTCCGAACTACAACAGCCATATCTTTCCCAGACCGGAATCAAGCATCCGAGGACCGGACCGGTTTCGAGGTAACACCTCTCTTCAGCCCGGCTAGCTTGACTCCAAGTGGTGTGGAGTGCCTGGGACCCACGTCTGGGCATCCCCAGCGCACTTAGGGCGGCAATTGCAAAAAACAACAAGTGATGGACTGAATGTGGATCAATGTCACACACTCCCCCAGTCAAAAGATCTGGGCCCAAATCCATCGTTTTTTTGCACTCCACACCACCCTGGGTCAGATAATGGCTTTATGCAAATCAGCTCTGACCCTGTTGCCCCATGGGAACAGTCCAGTCCAAACTACAACAGCCATATCTTTCCCAGACCGGAATCAAGCATCCGAGGACCGGACCGGTTTCGAGGTAACACCTCTCTTCAGCCCGGCTAGCTTGACTCCAAGTGGTGTGGAGTGCCTGGGACCCACGTCTGGGCATCCCCAGCGCACTTAGGGCGGCAATTGCAAAAAACAACAAGTGATGGACTGAATGTGGATCAATGTCACACACTCCCCCAGTCAAAAGATCTGGGCCCAAATCCATTGTTTTTTTGCACTCCACACCACCCTGGGTCAGATAATGGCTTTATGCAAATCAGCTCTGACCCTGTTGCCCCATGGGAACAGTCCAGTCCGAACTACAACAGCCATATCTTTCCCAGACCGGAATCAAGCATCCGAGGACCGGACCGGTTTCGAGGTAACACCTCTCTTCAGCCCGGCTAGCTTGACTCCAAGTGGTGTGGAGTGCCTGGGACCCACGTCTGGGCATCCCCAGCGCACTTAGGGCGGCAATTGCAAAAAACAACAAGTGATGGACTGAATGTGGATCAATGTCACACACTCCCCCAGTCAAAAGATCTGGGCCCAAATCCATCGTTTTTTTGCACTCCACACCACCCTGGGTCAGATAATGGCTTTATGCAAATCAGCTCTGACCCTGTTGCCCCATGGGAACAGTCCAGTCCAAACTACAACAGCCATATCTTTCCCAGACCGGAATCAAGCATCCGAGGACCGGACCGGTTTCGAGGTAACACCTCTCTTCAGCCCGGCTAGCTTGACTCCAAGTGGTGTGGAGTGCCTGGGACCCACGTCTGGGCATCCCCAGCGCACTTAGGGCGGCAATTGCAAAAAACAACAAGTGATGGACTGAATGTGGATCAATGTCACACACTCCCCCAGTCAAAAGATCTGGGCCCAAATCCATCGTTTTTTTGCACTCCACACCACCCTGGGTCAGATAATGGCTTTATGCAAATCAGCTCTGACCCTGTTGCCCCATGGGAACAGTCCAGTCCGAACTACAACAGCCATATCTTTCCCAGACCGGAATCAAGCATCCGAGGACCGGACCGGTTTCGAGGTAACACCTCTCTTCAGCCCGGCTAGCTTGACTCCAAGTGGTGTGGAGTGCCTGGGACCCACGTCTGGGCATCCCCAGCGCACTTAGGGCGGCAATTGCAAAAAACAACAAGTGATGGACTGAATGTGGATCAATGTCACACACTCCCCCAGTCAAAAGATCTGGGCCCAAATCCATCGTTTTTTTGCACTCCACACCACCCTGGGTCAGATAATGGCTTTATGCAAATCAGCTCTGACCCTGTTGCCCCATGGGCTTGATTCCGGTCTGGGAAAGATATGGCTGTTGTAGTTCGGACTGGACTGTTCCCATGGGGCAACAGGGTCAGAGCTGATTTGCATAAAGCCATTATCTGACCCAGGGTGGTGTGGAGTGCAAAAAAACGATGGATTTGGGCCCAGATCTTTTGACTGGGGGAGTGTGTGACATTGATCCACATTCAGTCCATCACTTGTTGTTTTTTGCACCAGAGGGTGCAACACAACACAAACAATATTCATACAAGTGTTTTTCGTTTTAGTGGCTGACCACAACTACCATAATGCATAGGGTTTGTGGGTGCTGCTTATGAGGTTATTAGTAACAGCACACGTGTAGCGATTTTATCTTCGCCACAGGAGTCCCGAAGATTACTTTCGAACTACCACTCCCATGTATACAAGTGAATTGCGAGGCCGGAAACAACATCATCATTAGCGGCCCCCATTTTCCAGATTCTAATCACCTGGGATATGCACATGATATAAATACCACAACTCTACCTACCGCCGGTTACCTCCATCAGCGGCTCAGTTCCAGACCGGGGTACCAACGGATAAGTGAGTTGATCCTGAGCGCTCATGTTAGATTTCTTTGTTTTATAAAATACTGGTATTCTTAGGCGCATAAATGTTAAATTGATACCCGCTTTAGTAGCACTCAGCCGGACGAGCGGCAGAGATACATCTGTCATGCTGTTGATCTATATGCTGTGAGAGTGCTTTTAATGAATGGCTATCTGCACTGTGCTTTTCAAGAAACAATGGGCAGATTCCTAGATTATCTTAGGTGTGTAAATGTGAAACTGAGGCCCGCATTAATAGCATCGAGCCGTGCGAGCGGCAGAAGTACATTTTTTATGATTTTGATCTCTATGCTGTTAGAGTGTTTGCTTATGGGTGGCCATGTGTACCGCGTTTTTAAGAAACTATGCGGTACTAGACTAAACGGCAGAATAAATGAAGGACTAATTTTATGTACGTATGTATGTAAATGAATCCTTGGTCTCAGAGAGTGCTCATTGCTGATATTAAGGCACTTTTTACATAAAGCATTGAGGCTATATAGCCTCAATATCCTCAGCAATATTGCAACATATAAGATTAAAGTACACGGTTGCAATTGACACAGGATCTCAATTGAGATATACTGTGTACACCAGGTTGTTAATGAGTTGTCGCATGACTTTTAGGCAAATTTGCATAACAAGAAAGAACAGAGGCATTAGACTAGATGTCTAATAACAAACTTGCCTTCTTGTCTTCTTGCTTTTCTTGCCCCCTCGTACTGAGCTGTATCCAAGTGAGGTGAGGTGAGGCCAGCTTTCTCGTGAGTACGGGTAAGCGATACACAATCTGTTGACTACCCTCTTGTTAGGTACAGGTTACGACGATCCATTGGTGGGATTACGTATTGAATATATAGCACAAGTATTGAACCTCTTTTATGTATGTTTCCTTTACAGGTGTTAACTTCATCCTGTATTTTCGGGAGAAACAAGACCTAAGGTTGTATTTACCCTAAACCTTTGTATGTCATTGTTTGTTTAAACTCACATTCACTATTATGCAGTAGCATCATACCATCTAGGTCCTGAAGAAAACTGTGATTCCAGGGGAATCAATATGGCTGAAACATGTAGACCACGTTTATGGACATATGCAGTCAAATCAAATCAAATCAAAAATCCTTTATTCGGTATTCAAAAGTATAAATACCATAAAAATACAGATAAAATTTACATTAAAAAATTATTTAAATAAAAATATCATCCTGAAAACTTTTCCAGGTTAAAAGGTTGACAAACAGTACCAGCAGGTCAAATGATACAAGATATTCCAAGCGATAGTAGACAAACAATACGTAACTGTCAGGTTTAAAAGTTTAAGGATTGTTACAATAAGTATGTTACATGTCCTAACCTAAACTTGGCCTGTGCCTTATACAAAACTTCAAAAATTGGGCTATATTTTTAGCAGAGCTAGGATCTTTCAAAAGTTGCAAAGCAAGGTAGGCTGGACGACATCTTAGGCCCAGAATTTTTAGTAAAGGGATTAACCATAGTTTCCTAGGTTCTTTATAAAACTTGCAAAAGACAACTGCGTGTATTGATGATTGAGCCGAAGTGTCATCACAAGGACACAGCATCAAAGTAGCTGACCAATCATTTGTTTTTGGAAAAGACACCAAATGATGGAATATGTTCAGCCTAAAGCGGGTTAACAGGAATTTTTCAAAACCGCTCAATTCAAACGTTAGATATGGCTGCATATTCAGAGTTGTTTGAATTGCTAGTATGTGCTGAACAGTAGGTGTGGAGGCCCCTGTGGTCACCCGTATTTGTTCTAAATGGGTTAGACACAGTTTTTTGAAGCCCTTTCTAGGAATTTCTGAAATTGATGTAGGGGAATAATAATACCTTATCAAACCTAAGTCATTTAAAAAGTCTTTATTATAAGCCAACCAGCCTATCCTGTGTCCATATTCCAAAGAAAGGCAATCTTGCAAAAGTGCTTGAGTGAATATGGTTTTGGTAGAGGACCATATACGGTGCCACAGGAGGATTGGTTGGAGTTTGACTATGTCGGTAAGATATGGCAACCAAAGTTCCAGATGGCAGCTATATGTTGAGGTGATGCGGGGTACGGCAAGGAGAAACCTCAGAAAGTTATTCTCTACCTTCTGGAGGGTTTCAACCTTGCTGTAACCCCACACTCCCGCTCCATAAGTCGCTATAGTTAAGCATTTTGCCCGATAGATGTTAATCAGTTCCGTCTGGTTTTTTTCCCTAACCGTTGAGAGAACTTGACTAGTGCTATTGTTGCCCTAATAAAAAGTAATTTTCTAGTTTCAATAGCCTGCTTCCAGGAGCATTCATCGTCTATTAGTACACCCAGGTAGGGATAGGTCTTAGTGTTCTCTAGTTTAGTATTTTCAATAAAGATCTCCCTGGTCTTCTCAGATCTGGGTCCAATAGACATGACAAAGGATTTCTTGATATTTATCACAAAGGTATCTAGTCAGGGAGCGTTGCAGTTCTACCCGGGTTCGGGCTAAAATCACGGTGTCATCGGCATATAACAGGGCAGGAATAGGGCGTTTATCAATCAAAGGTAAGTCCTGGCACCCCTCCAACATGGCACGCTCTAGTCCATTTGTATATAAGGTGAACAGGAAGGGCGCCAGGACACAGCCCTGCCTTACCCCCCTCTCTACACCAAATGAGTTCGTGAGTTCACCGTTCTTACCGAACCTCACCCTGGCTGTGGCGTTGGAATACAGTTCCCGTAGGAAATCTAAGAGGGGTGGCTCTACTCCTATCTCAGACAAGATCACCCATAGTTTAGAGTGGCTTACGCAGTCGAATGCTGCAGTAAGATCGACGTAAGCCATGTGCAGGTTCCCATCCTTTGCATTAACATATTTGCCAGTAAGTAGGGTCAAATTTAAAACTTGGTCCGTGGTACCCAATCCTTCTCTGAACCCGAATTGGATGTCGCTTAGCTTATTATTGTCACCTGCCCATTGCTGCAATCATTCAAGAATAATCCTCCCCATTGCTTTACCTAGAAAGTCTAGCAGAGATATTGGGCGGTAACAAGATGGAGACTGGCGGTCACCCTTTTTTAAAAATCGGGCCCAGAATGGATTCCGACCATGTTTTTATAAGCCCCTTAGCACAAGATGCTTCGATGACTCTGGTCAGTAATGGGGTTCACAGTTCCAGATTGTGCTTAAATAAGTCTACTGGGACCCCATCTGGGCCTGGGGCCTTCCCCCTCTGCTAGCTAACAAAGCTCGCTCAACTTCCAAGTGGGTGATACCAAGATCTATGGGGAAAACTGAGGGCTAGTTATTTCCTTAACATTTTGGACCAAATGGTCGTGGGTCGATCTGTTAAAAATCCCTGTGAAATGTTGTACCCAGAGAGCTTCGTCAATTGCTATGTCTACTTTTGGAATATCCCTTTTATCTGAGAGAAAGGGGGACTTAAGAACTTTCCAAAAAGTGGTGCTGTCCTTCATTTTACATGGTACAAAAGGGGGTGATGATGGACGGAGCATCTGAACCAATCAAACACTCACACCCAGTCAACAGATCTGGGTTTAATCCATCACCGTTCTTTAGCCCACTCTGCCACCCCAGTTCAGACATGGCCATATGCAAATCAGTCTGACCCTGTGCCTCATGGGAACAGTCCAGCCCGAACTGCCATGCCATGCCTTCCCTGGACCGGAAACAAGCTTCCGAGGACCGGTTTCTGGCATTTCAGCCGTCTTCAGCCCGGCTTGCTTGAATCCAGTGGCAAAGTGAGCAAGGGACTCACGTCTGAGCATACTCTGCCAACTTATGGCGAACAAAGTGGTACAAAAGGGGGTGGTGATGGACGGAGCATCTGAACCAATCAAACACTCACACCCAGTCAACAGATCTGGGTTTAATCCATCACCGTTCTTTAGCCCACTCTGCCACCCCAGTTCAGACATGGCCATATGCAAATCAGTCTGACCCTGTGCCTCATGGGAACAGTCCAGCCCGAACTGCCAAGCCATGCCTTCCCTGGACCGGAAACAAGCTTCCGAGGACCGGTTTCTGGCATTTCAGCCGTCTTCAGCCGGCTTGCTTGAATCCAGTGGCAAAGTGAGCAAGGGACTCACGTCTGAGCATACCCTGCCAACTTATGGCACAGGCAGCTCACATTCAATTTTACAGCTATTATGCAGTTGAATCCAGAGTTCCTTTTTCAGCTCTGTTTTCCTGTACTTTATTGCCTGATTGTATTCCCTTCTGAGTTTAGCTATTGCTTGTTTGTCTCTGTCTGTTTTTTGTAAGGCTTTCTTAAGATTTGAGTAAGCTTTTGTACAAGTACCATTAAACCATCCTTTGGTTTTTCCCTTACCCTCATTCAGCTTTCTACTCAATGCTAGTTTTACTACATTAGTAATATTTTAAAAACTATCCAGGATCTCTTTATTAGTAGCAGTTGGATTTAAACAATTCTTAATAGATGTTAAGGACTTTTTCACAACCTCAGCAGTGAACACAAATGGATCCACTTTATCCCATTTTTAACGAATACCCATTTATTTTATCTAGGGTTAAAGATCCTTGCCCATATTTCCTTAATGAGTCTCGCTTCTCTGTATTGTTTAGGAGCGATACTGTAATACTATTAAGAAAATGATCGCTGGTAGCGTTGTCTTGAGTACTAAAATTCAGAATGCGGGACGCTGCGTTACGTGAAACAAAAGTAAAATCTATAATGCTTGAGACTCCCCTCCCATTAAAAGTGTGGATAAGTGGAACTGACAGCCCCAAATCCAGGATAGACAGTGTTTCATTTAAATAGTCACCAATTGGTGTGTGAGGAAAATGAGCCAACGTGTTTTTATTCTCATCCTGGATACCACAGTTTGATTTCATATTATTGTGGGTACAAAGGGTTAAATTAAAGTCACCCCCCATATTGTCAATGAATTTTTAAAATGCAAATTATGTGATTCTTGAAGTGAAAGAGAAATATCCTTTACAGTTGCCAATAGTTGGTCCTGATGGAGATTATTATAAAAATTCATCAGGATATAGGTGCCACTTTTATTCATATTTAACTTTATTATTTGGAAATTAGGGTCCATTCTAAGTGCAGTAACTTCCTTAATCTTAATGAGGTTGGAGATAAAGATTGTCAAACCCCCTTTGGCTCTCCCAGAGGGTGTAGGAATTGCTGATGTAAAGTAAGTTTTGTACCCCTCCATGTGGATTGGTGAAGTAACCCATGTCTCCTGCAAGCAGAGGACATCAAAATCCCCCACAAATCTCAGCCAAATGTCATTGGTTATTTTGGAACGGAGACCAGCTACTTTCCAGAATAATATTTTAAGTGCTTGAACGTCTGGAAAATCCGAGAGAGTCAAGCCCTGATCATTTGGCTCTCCACCTAAAAGGGGACTTTCCGTACTACCAACCCCTTCTTTATCTGGGACAACATTCATGTGTGGTGACAAGCCGTAATTCTCTGTAGTAACTAGATTGTACAGATTAGGGGAGTTCAAGTTACTGTTAAAGTCCTCAGCTGGAGATGTCCGGATAATTATAGGCTTGTGGTCTGCCTGATTTGTTCCTGGGTTTGTTAAAGCTCCCAAAAGGCCTGGAGAACTATAGTTAAGATTGACCAGTCAGTCAGTTTCGTCCAGTCCGGATAATAAATTAAATCTATTGGTTGTTGGGGGCCATAACGTTCACCCATGAATGCCGTGGTATTTCTGTATTTTAAGTCATACAGGAGCCTGGTTGTCGGAGGATAAAAGAAGCCGAGGGGGAGAATACTTATCCCTCTCGTGTTTAGAAAATCATTTCCAACCTCCCAGACTATTTTCCTCACCAATACCGGGGATCTGAATGTTAAAACAATACAATCTCCAGACAGCGACTTCCCAGAATTTCCCACCCACTGAACCCTTCTTACCATCTTAAATTCTCCAAATAATAAATCAGTTAACCCTGTCCTCCCACCCAACCAATGCAGTGATTTATTTCTAAGCGACTCCCAGGATTCATCCTCTGAGAGGCCCTTTTTGGGAGCGTTTGCCAAGACTATTACATTAGGAGTAGCCTCCGGGGGAAGATGGAGTAATGAATCTGTGCTAGGATTGTTCCACATTTGGCCTAAAGAAGTGAAAGGTCTAGTATGTGAATTCTGGGGGGGGGGACATGGCAATATAGTTGGTACTTTTGGTAAACTCGTTGACCCCTCATCCCTTTGATCAGCTACTGATCTTGTTGTCAATTTGTTCGACTTAGGCTGTGTATGGGGAACCGTTATTATATTGTCAGTTCCTGATTTTGGGAATTGAATTCCTGTCGTTTAGAGTTCCTTATCCTTAGTCTTAGAATGGCCTCTTTCCATGGTACTTAGGGGACCTGACTCTGTGTTATTCCTCACAACCTCCCCCCTGTATTCATGGTTACCTACAGTAGTGCCACCATTCTGATTGTTGTTATTACTAGTGATATGGTTTTCTATAAGGGTTAGTCTACCCCTCAGTTGGTCCAAATTCACTCTGAGGTAAAGATCTAATCTTTCCACCAGTATAGTTTGATTCTTAATATCATTGGTGAGCGCGTTGGAGGTTCTGCCATTCTCTTCTTTGCCTCTATTGGAACCTTTTTTTACTCCTAAACTCGTCTGTCCTTTCTTAGCCAGTTTCATTGGTTTCGCCCGCCCTGGAATGTTCCTACCCTCCGATCCGAATACTTTGGTAGGACGTAAGCTCTCGTCCAGAGGGGGGTTCTTCTGTTTTTTCTGGGGAGTCAGGATCACTTATTGAAGTCTCTTCAGAGATATGTTGTATACACCCGTTTATAGCAGAGGTTGGTGCCACAGCCTGAGTAAGTGACACCTGAGCTTCCTGGTGATTTGACTCTGTGGTAGACTGTAAAGAACCGTCCGCTATTGACTCCTCTACTGAGGAAATCTGTTTGTTCAAGGCCCCCATAGCCCTGTTAAATAGTTCAATAATGTTTGCTGTGAATCCATTGGATTTCTTTTTGTTACACTTAGCTTTGGACTAGTGATTTTCCTTTTCCCCATACCTGTATATGATGGTTAGATTCAAGTACTAAAATATATTAATGTCCCGACTCTGGCGTGACAATATAAACAGAATTAATGCTAATGTATATAAGTCACATACACCACAACTCAGGCATACGTTCAGGAGGAGAGTTCACAAAAAAAAGAATAACTGAATAATAAAGTCTAACTGCCAGTCCTTTCCTAAAACGTTGAGTCCTCGTGGGAAAATCCAAGAGAATGGGCCCAGCCCGGCCTCACACGGCCACAGACGGGCAAGGACGGGCCCGCCCTTGGCCCGGGCGAGCCCGCGCACGTCCCGCGCAACGGGAGCCTTCATCAAGCCTTGTAGTCCCGAAGTCCCGCTGTCAGGTGTGGCTACTCCTCCTCCTACCGCGAGACCGCGCTGCCCTCTGGATGTTGCAGTCCGGGCAGCGTGTGATCCGCGTTTGGGGAGGAGAGGAGGTGATGGTAATGCGACAGAGAAGGAAACCTCAGGAGCTGCCGGCACAGACCGTTCCACGTCGTGTAATCTCGAGAGTGGCGGCAACAATTCAACAACAGGCGAGTAGGAAGGGCGTCCCGCGCCGCGGGAGCCTCCGTCAAGCCTTGTAGTCCCGAAGTCCCGCTGTCAGGTGTGGCTACTACTCCTCCCGCGAGACCGCGCCGCTGCCCTCTGGATGTTGCAGTCCGGACAGCGCGTGATCCACGTTTGGGGAGATGAGGAGAGGAGGTGATGGTAATGCAGCAGAGAAGGAAACCTCAGGAGCTGCCGGCACAGACCGTCCCGCGTCGTGTAATCCTGAGAGTGGCGGCAACAATTCAACAATACAGGCGAGTAGAAAGGGCGTAATTTTTTAACAAACTGGACATCACGGGATAATGAATAAAGTTTTATCTCCCGGTAGCCCATTTTATCTGCATTTCACTTTGTTACACATGCACTGCGCCCATCACTCTCAAGTCTTCCCTTCTGAAGGGTTCTAGTGATCCATCACACTGACTACAAAAAAACATCCCTGAGCTCCTCCCTCACAGTGAGGGGGTTGTAGCCCTCGGCTGCACTAGGACTTGAAACCTAGAGGAGATACCAGATGATAAAGCATGTCACTCCGGCGAGTGATGGGATTCCGTCCTTTCAAAATGACTCCCCTTGATCATAGTTGATGTCTATACTTGTGCTTCTGCTTTTCATTCCTTAAACAGGCATGACAGACTCGTGGTTGCGTTAGTATTTTCATGTTAGATTTGGGGATTACTTCCGCGCTGGTCTATAAAATCGTTCCCTAAGATCCTCCACTATCCTGTATGTGTATTTTTTTCTATAACTGACACCATGGCTGCTATGGGTGAGGAATAGAGTATACCAGGTGAGCCGGCTCCAGTACGGCGTTTTTAATTTGAATTTGTGGTCTCCTATACAGCATTATAAAACAGGACTACAAGTCACACAATTCAAAGTAAAAAAAACCTGAACGGGACCTGCACATCATACATGGACCTAGTAACCTGGCAGCTATATGGATGTGGAGGAGACAGGGTAGGTCTGAAGTGCTGTATTTAAGCCCAAGTTAAAGGGGTGCAGGATGTCCGAAAGCTGGTGTATTAGCTGGGCTTATGTGCGTCAGATAACACAGAAAAGTACACAACGGGGTAGTGGTGCACTCCAGAGTAGCGGGTAAGCTCCAGTAATAGAATGAAAAGGGATGCTGCACGATTCAGCTTCGAGGTTGGGCCCGCTCCTTCCCCTACCCCCGTTCCCTGCCTGCCTTTAGCCCCTGCTATTGGAAAAGAAGCCCACACATAACTCTACCGATTTAACTCCGTCATGACTTTCTAAAGTTGTCTGCTACACATATGGCTCTTCCAAAGCACCTTGTTTTTTCCTGCAGCACCACATGTTATTTTAGTCCTGAGATGCACATGCAGGCAAACTAATGCTCCACAACTTTGAATTTGGGAGCCCAACATCATATTGGGCCCAGGGTTTTAAGTTGGCCGGGTCTCACCGGTGCACCAGCAGTTATTTAAAGGGGGCCTCGAAACGGGTCTTTGTCGGGTTCGGTTTTGTGCCCTGGCACAGGTGGTCCGTTCTTTCCCAGACTGTAGTGACAGCAGGCACATCGATGTGTGCAGAGCTGGCTTTAGTACTGGTGGCGCCATGTGCAAAAATGTTTGTTGGCGCCCCTCCCCAATGACCACCTTGCCACGGATACTCTCACTACCACCATTTGACAATGCCCCCCCAAATCTCAATAACCTCTGTCTCTTAGATTTATTTAGTTTTATAGCACCACTCATACCAGTTTAAGGTGTCAGAACACTTAACATCACAAATACGTTGCACGGAGACAATCATACATGTATAAATCAGTGATTAGGAAATGTTACATATGACAGAGGCCTACAAGGTGTAGGAGTCATATGACATCCATACTGGTAGGCAGTATAGCTTAAGAGTCCTTAGTCTGGAAAAGCACACATTTAGAATTTGAAAAAGTAACACCATTGTTAGGGGTTTCCTTTAATGATAAGACATGATTTCTACCTAAATGAACCGTTTTTTCAATATTAGGATAAGGAAAGACTAGGCAAAAATGTAGCTGTAATATATTCTTTGCAGTTGACAGTTAATAGTTCACTCCTCTATATTAGGATTTTAGCTTTTTTTTAAAAAAATATTTTTATTGGTATTTACACATTACAAAATACGTTGTGACATATAACGAATAAGAGGTTTTATGGGCATACATGTAGGGATGAACGATTTGCCGAGGTGTCTGCCCCACATTTTTTGCAAGGAACATATAAGGATTTTAGCTCTTAAACTGTAAGTAACATAAGGAACTCTCTGACAAAAGCGATAACCCATTGGCCTATTTATTGTGTATGCAATTTGTGATCTGAATGGGACACATTCTTTGCAGCAGGCATACTAACCTTCTGCGCTATGATGAGTCAAAACTTCTTCTACCAGACAAAGGTCTGGTCTCATTTTTATTGATGCTTGAAAATTGCTAGGACAAGGAATGTGGCATCTGGTGTTTTTAAAACAATAATCATGGCGCCCCCAGCCCAAGTTAGCGCTTGGTGCGGTGGCATCGATCACACCACCCTAGAGCCGGACCTGGATGTGCGCGTGCTCACACTGCTCACTTCTCACTAGTGAAGAAGTTACGGCATGACGTCATGCCAGGTGAGTGGTGTAGGGGAAGGGAATTCCTTTAAAGAGAGTAATTTTCTCTCTGATTTCCCTTCTCTTTTTGAAACTCAGGCGCAGCAACATTGTTGTGGTGTCACCAGGGCTGTAAGTGGAAGCTTTTTCAATATTATACACAAGCCACAGTTGCTATTTATTTATCTTATGCAACTAACAACCATTGACAAAGTCAATAGTTCTGACTTGTAGGTATGATGTTACTTGTTGCATCATGGTTCTGGATGCAATGACTGAAGCAGCAAAATATAAGCGGGCGGCACACTATGCTAAGCACAGATTTCTAGCTTATGTGTTTTTAAGCCACACCCTTGAGTACATTGGCCACGCCCCTTTGAGAGACCCCCCCTACCCAGTTTTTCATCCCACATAAAGCCCTGATTGGGCCTCCATGCTTCCGTCACTGCACATCAAGTTTCCTATTTGTTACCACTTACCCCGGCATGTCCACGGAACTTCCGAATCACCTGCCCCTTAGCCACGTCCCAGAGGACCACGGTTTTATCAGATCCGCAGGAGCACAGCTGGCTGTTATCAAAGGACCTGGGAAGATGAGATGAATGAGAAAGTAAAATCTAAATTCACTTTTTACCTACCGAGTAACAGATAGGTAAATAAATTCCCATTATGAACTACTGCTAATGGCGCAAGCAATGCCATCTGTTCCTCAATTGTGGTGATCTGTTGCATCGGTTAACCAAAAATCCCAATTACAGAAAGCGTTGCAACTTGCACAAAAAATCTAATTTGCGTCATTACATTTTATTAAAAAAGGGTTGTCACTTCAAGGGGTTATCAATAATCTACCACTTAAGTGTCATTTATGTTGCGTTCTGCCCATCAGGTTGTGTTTCAACGGGACGACAGTGCCACTGCATAACAAATGACTTGTAGGAAGGAAATGCGGCCTATGGCAGAGACCCAACTACTAACTAGACAACCTTTTCACTTGACCAGACTGAGAAATTGTGGGTATATCTCTCTATCCCACTACGTCGCAGTTGCCTCCCAGTCTTAGAACCAAGAGTAGGCCCACTAGATATTTACAATGCAGGTGTCATGGACCAAGAGGCTGGAATTCTGTTCCTATGCAGACAGGATGATCAATGTGCCAATATGTTGCCTCTTTGGCATCTCAGAATTAATTCAATACTGTCCCTCTTTGTTGGTTGTACTTCGCACGAATTCCAGGCTCCCTAACTGACAGGACGAGTCTTGTGTCTTCAAAGGGTCTACAAACTATTCAGAAATAGAGACATTTCTCTACAGACACCACTACTGAATAACTTCATAGATGTTCATTTTCGCGGAGACAAAACCCCTCGACTCTCCCACAGAAGCCAGCACTTACATACCCTGCAGCATCAAGCACTTCGTAGCCGTGGCCATTGTAGGTTTTAAGGAGGATGCCTTTCTGTGGGTTCCATAGCTTCAGAGACTTGTCACTTCCACAGGTGAGGCAGTAATTCCCATCAACTGGTTAACAAAATCAACAAAGAAACGAGAGAAAGGCAGCAAAGTTGGAAAAGTGGTGAAATGTTTTGTATCCTTTGCCAAAATACTGCTTTTTTTAGTTGTATAATCTTTAAGAGGTTAAGAAGGCACATACACTTTCTTGAGTATTTACACGGCCGTGAACGTGCTGAGAAAAAAACATAAGTCGGAGCCATGGTGGACTTGAGCATCAAGACCGTAAAAATATTTTAATCACCACCTAAAAGAGCTTGATATTAGCATAAACCAAAATGTCACAGAATGTTGGGCAAAGCCACTCAACTCTTTGGAGAACTCAAGGTAGTCAAAGTGAGAATTGACAAGTTACCTGGTGATCATGTAGCCCCACATCTAAATTGAGCAAAGACACATTTCTTAAGGTGATAGTAGCTCAAACTAGCAGCAGCATTCTCATAGATATGATTGTCATGAGTTGTCAATAACAGTTAAACCCAAGATTTTTAATTTGGAAAGCAGTTCTACATGCAGGCCTTTGTGCAGTGTGTCCTATAAACATGCAGGCTTCACCTTAGTGAATGCTCCCATGGCACATGCCAACATCACCATGCGGTACACGGGCAGGTACAGTGAGTGTATGACCGTCTACACTGAGCTTGGGCGAGGAGGGAGAAATGACTCCATGTATAAACCAACTAGCAACAACCAGCAGATGTATTGACTGTAGGACTGTGCCTGAATGTTGTTATACGTACCATTGAATCTCACAGCTCGGACTGCACCCTGCTTGCATTCAATGGTCTGGATCAACTTCTCGGGCAACTCTGGCTTCTGGGGCAGTGGTGCAGGGAACGCCATGTTGGAATGGGCTCCAGGACTAAACAATTAGCGATGCATAGTTTCAGGGATTCTCTAACAGCAAGACCACAGAATTGATTGTTTCTTGAGCTCACAGTTCCTTCCTCCAGAATGGCCAGTCTTTAACTCTGTTTGAAATAAAACCAGGCGAGATTTAGATAACACTTAAAAACATTGCCTACTCAGTTAGCGACAAGTGCATTTTAAACGTTTTGTTGTTCAAGCATAAGGGTGTCCTAAGACTTCATGCGACAAGGACAGCATGCTTTTCCAGATTTTATTCACCGACACATTGCCTTTTGTGAGTCTAAGTATTAGTTAAATAAATCAATTTGACTATCAAACCAACAAGCCATAATAATTTGTGCAAAGAAAGTCCAGGCCTGGAACTGTTGTGTCCTTGTATTCAGGAGTCGTGTGCATCTCATAACAGACCCCCCACCCCCATTCAATTTCATTCATGTTTACTCCTAGCTTGCTTGGATATATGCAATGCAATGGATATATGTGTTTTTGTAGCTATGCAAGTAGAGGTAGAGCCGAAAATTCATGTATTCTTTAGGTATTTTTTGAGGCGTTGCATATTGCTTTTGGTTGCCCAAGAGCACTTTGCGTAGCCATGGGGGGTGTAAATATACAGAGCCTACTTTGGCAGATACAGTGTGATGTATGTGTGTCGCAGGTTACGTCAGATGTTAAATGCCAAGGAGAAGGTCCAGGTGTTACAAAACATGTTGTTGCATTGCTTTCATTTCTTTTTGTATCATTTTGTGGTTTTTTGATGGTTTTGGTGTTTTTATTGTTTCTAAAGGGGAAAGATGTGTTGTATTTGTGTGTTTCTCCTGATCTTGTGGATGGAACTTAAGGTGGGTTATAGGGCTTGAGAGCTGTGGATTCGAAAAGAGGACAGTTGGGGAAGTGGTACGACGAATGGGTCGTTACTTGGCTGCTCCTGTAAGAAGGATAATAAACACACTTCTTACCTGAACCCGTGTACTTGTGTGTGTGTAAACATAACACAGTGCCTACTCAAGCACTGCTTACAGCTGTGATGGGACTCCGACTGTCTTTCAATACAAAGGTTGGCAAATCTTGGATTCACTGGCCAACCAGATGTTGATAATGACCCTATGATCAGTATCCCTCTCAACTCTCTAAAATGGCTGAAATGCTATGGACCCCAAGTGATGCTCATCAAGAGGCTCTTTCAACAGCATGCAGACCACATTCGAGCTAGACAAGAAGTTGCAATCAGTGACCGGGCCAAAAAACAAGTTAATGAAGCCAGATAACCTACTCAATGTAATCCAGGCTGTCCACATAAGATGCAAGTGGCTGGCTGGCTTACCATAACAACTGTATGGGACGCCATCCTTTCTCATAAAGACGGAACACCAAGGACCAATTTGATGCCCCAAAATATTTCAGGGTCTCAAAGTAGAGGTGGTTAAACATTTTAGAACACGTCTTCACCACTTTTGCAAAACATGACTACTTTCTTGAATCCTGAAACAAACACAGCCTCATTGTAGAAAAATACAACAAGCATTGGCAATGTCAATAGGTCTGGCTTGTGAATGAGAGTACCTCTTGTGTCTCTGATGGGTTTAGGCACTTAATAGATCCTCATACATGTTCTCTAACTCATACATCCATTCAAAAACGTATTCTTGCATTCACCCTCCTCTCACTCATACATTTGATTTGATTTATGATTTCCATAACGCCTGAATCACCCCCATCGGGGTATCTCAGCACTGTGACTGCTAATGGCCAACCGAAGGAGTGTTAGAACAGTGTTGTTTTCAGCATTTTTCTGAAGGCCAAGAAGTTGGGGCATTGACGCAACTGGGGGGGGGGTGGAGCTGGTTCCAATACCGCGGGCGAGGTGGGGAAATGCTTTACCACCCATGCGGGCTAGTCTGAAGCGAGGGACCTGGAGGAATCCTTGGTTACTTGATCGCAAGGTTCTGGGTGGCATATATCTAACCAATTTTTTGTAATTTTTTTAAGTAACGGAGCAGCTGAGGTTCTGGGCTGCGGTGTTTTGAACTACGTGCAGTTTACTGAGGGAGGATTCCTTGGCAGAGATAAGTAAGGCATTGCAGTAGTCCAGGTGGATAAGAATCAGGGCCTGGACCAGAATTTTGCATGTGGATGTGGGTAGAAGGGGGAAGACCCTACGGAAGAGTCCCAGAGTGTGATAGCATGTCCCTGCTGTGTGGTGGACGTGTTTTTCTAATGTTAGTTTCTGGTCGAGTTTCACCCCTAAGTTTTTCACCACGTGTTTGGGGGATGGGGCTGATCCTAGGTCATCAGGCCACCAGTTCGGTGACCATTTCATCGTTGCTACTCCGAACAGCATAATTTCAGATTTTTCAGTGTTTAGCTGAAGGAGGGTGTCTCTCATCCAATGTGCAATACCCTTCATACCCTCCAAGAAGGTGTCCGTTTTATCAAAGGAGAGAAGAAGTTGCGTATCATCAGCATAGGAGATAGGGATAAAACCAAGCTGCCTCAGTAGGCCAGCCAGGAGGGGGTCACATAGATGTTAAATAATGTGGGGCTCAAGCATGAGCCTTGCGGTACCCCCCTGGTGACTTTGGTGGTTTGTGAGTTGAAAGGACCTAAATTTGTGGTTTGCGTTCTGTTGGTTAGGATATCGGTCAACCATTTCAGGGCTTTCCCTCGGATGCCTATGCCCTCGAGTCGCTGGAGTAGAATCTGGTGGGAGATTGTGTCAAATGCTGCGGACAGGTCGAGCAGCACCAAAAGTACTGCCCGACCTTCGTCTGCCAGCATACAGATGTTCCCAGTTACTTCTACTAGGGCTGACTCGGTGCTGTGTTTAGGTCGAAATCCTGACTGTGAGTGGTCTCGACGATTTGAGGTTTCAACAAATTCTGACAGATGCTAGTTAATATGTTTCTCTAGGAGTTTGCTGTGTAGAGGGAGCAGAGAAATGGGACGGTAGTTAGAGACATCATCAATGGTGATCTTAGGGTTCTTCCTGATGGGGATGATCTGTGCTGCTTTCCACTCGGATGGGAGGCTGTCTTCTTCCATTGATCTATTGAGAGTTGAGCAAATGGGAACAGCTAGCATCTTGGATAAGAGGGCAGAGGTCTTAGCAGGTATGGGATCTAGGGGTGATCCAGAATTGACCACTTTCAGCAACGATTCCACTTCGATTGCGGTCAAAGCTGGAAAAGATTTGAGGCTTAGAGCGTCAGTGGTAATGGGGGAGGGTCTATGCTAGGGCCTGATTGAGGATAGGGGCTGGAGCTAATCTTTTGGTAGATGGTTTCGATTTTTTCTGAAAAGTGATTTGCAATGCTGTTGCACAAAGTTTGGGAGGGGGCTACTTCGGTATGACAAGCCTTGGGGTTGATAAATGAGTTCAACACTGGGAACAAGGTGAGAGAGGAGTTTACAGTGTTTTCAAGTTGGGCTATAATGTGCGTTTTCCGAGCAAGTTTTATATTTTTGTGATATACTGCTAATGCAGTTTTGAATTTTTCCTTTTCTTGCGGGTCTTTCGAAAGGCGCCATTCCTGTTTCTTACATTTACATTTTTTGGATCTTAGATAGGGGGTATACCATGGGGTCTGAAGACATTTAGTTTTGGTCGGTAGTGATTTCAGAGGGGCTAGACAGTCAATAGTAGTTATCATACTGGCTGTGAAGGACATTCACAAACTCATTCTTGCATTCACCCTCTGATCCAAATGCAATAAAACACACACAAATATTCAACAACATACTGAATAATATTGCTATACACTGCTCACTACAATTGACTTGTCCCCTATAGGTACATAGTGCCCCATAATGAATTCTCTTTTATCATACTTGTTTAATGTTTTTTTTACCAAATATGCTGCTATTAATTCTATCTTATGAGACTTTTAAATAACCCTCTGTATTACATGATCTTTTTCTCTTTTTATTGTACAGATTCTATTTTATTGTATATATGCTAATCGATGCTTTTATGACACATGCTGTTGAATAAAGCTATTTTGAATTGAATTCAATAGTATACATTCTTAATGGCTTCCCTACCCTCATCTGTGCTGCTGCCAGAGAAAGACAAATGGTCTGGCTTGACAGCACAACTGTCCCCTAACACTTATGCGAACATTACTAAAGCGGGGCTTTGACTCAGCCGAAATATCGGGAGCCAGGAATACATATTTTTGATTAGGCAGAAGTTGTGTGATTTCACATAAAAAATACTTGCCCTCCAAATAGAGTTCATCATTTGTCTATCCAGCTGTGTGAGCTTTGGGCATGCCCCTGAAAGTTTAAGGTCAGGTAGCTGGATAAACAAATGATCATAGTTGTGTGAAGGGCAAGCACTTTTTAGGTCTTGCGTACGTGTGCCTGCGCTAGCGCGGGCACTCTCACTTGCAAGACCTTTGTCTTGAGTAATGGACTTGGAGTCGCTCACTGCCTACAGTTGGTTGGCTTCATGGTCAATGTCATTTTCTGCATTCTACATGGGCAGTGCATGTCAGGGGTCACTTCCTTTTCTTTCGGTGGAGTAGGGACCAAGCGCTGATACTACACGTGATACTACACTGGATCTTAGCCAAAAGGCCGAGAAGCAATAGGGACCAGGCGCTGATTGCTTCCTATGGATTAGGGTCCTTCCACAGCTGGCACTGCGATTTAGGTAGTATTTTTTATTTCTTCTTCACCTGCCTCAATCACAGTGCCACAATAAGAAGATGATGCATGGAAAGCTAGAATTAATCTCACCTACTGGACATCTCTCAGGCCGCAACCCAATCCATAGTTTTTCGCTCACCATGCCACCTCAGTTTGTATTCCGCAATATGCAAATCAGCCTTGACCCTACTCCTCACTGGAACAGTCAGACGAACTGCCAAGGGAGGTCTACCCTGGAGGTCCTTCCTAAACCGGAATACAAGTAACCTAGGACCGGTTTCGCTCTGATAAGGGTGAATTAGCCAGGTACAGCTGAATTTCAGTGGCATAGTGAGCATTGGATCCATGTCTGGGCATTCCTGTCGCACTTAGAGCATCTACTGCAACAACAAGGTGATGGATGGAATGCTTGAATTATCAGCCACTGACATTTGCTTAGGGCCACAACCAAATCCATAGTTTTTCGCCCACCATGCCACCTCAGTTTGGACCCAGCCTTGACCCTGCTCCTCATAGGAACAGTCCAGTCTAAACTGCCAAGCCAGGTCCTCCCAGAGCAGGAATACAAGCATCCTGGCACTAGTTTCACCCTGATGAGAGCCCATCAGCCAATTGTTGCTTGATTCCAGCGGCACAGTGAGCATGGGATCCATGTCCTGGAATATCCCTCACACTTGGGCTGTCACTGCAACAACAACAAGGTGATGGATGGAAAGCTTGAACTAATCTTAGCCACTGGCGATTGCTGAGGCCGCATCACAATACATCGTTTTTTTACTACCGTACCACCTCAGTTTGGACCCAGCCATATGCAAATCAGCCTTGACCCTGCTCCTCAAGGGAACAGTTCAGCCCACCTTGCCAAGCAAGGTTCTCCCTGAACCGGAATACAAGCAACCTAGGACCATGAGGCACTGGGGTCCTGACACGATAACCTATATAACAAGGACTACTGCTAACAGAGAAGCGCTCAGATGATACACCTGCTGAATGACTATTTCTAAAAACAACTTACAAATGTCGAGTTTTTTTTTTATGAGAATTTTCCAGAAGTCAGGAAGTGGCTTTATGCAGTTTGCTGGTTACACATACTAACATTTAGTCTAGTGGAGACTATCGTTTTCTATATTGTCCCAGAAAGCAGGCTGCAGGCCCTCAGGCCCCAAACTTTCAACCGTGGACCTCAGAGTGTTGGTGACAGGAAATGGATAATTTGTTAGTACTATTTCTTAGTTTGAGTAATGTG
Source organism: Lissotriton helveticus (assembly GCF_964261635.1). Lineage (NCBI taxonomy): Eukaryota > Metazoa > Chordata > Amphibia > Caudata > Salamandridae > Lissotriton > Lissotriton helveticus. The sequence goes on along the minus strand of NC_136057.1, from coordinate 1,737,030,999 downwards.
CTTTTAACATGAACATTTTGCAATTAGAACGAAAACTCAGATGTTGTATGTGCTTTCTTGGCATTGGCCGAACTAGGCCATGACTCCATCTTAGATTCAGGAGCCATGATTACTTCATGTCTTCACTTCTCACTGACACTGCACTCAGCATACTGTGCACTGGTACTTGCTGCTTCTTAAGAGCCTCAAGGAAGCCCTTCAGTTAGATAGTTGCTTTCCAAGGCCTCTTCCTGTTCACTCACTGTAGTCTTATTCACTATACAATTGTTTATGTAACTGGATGTGTGGTAACAAGGCCGATGACATTAGGTCAGAAGTGGACTCATTATTTAGTTTGGGGGATAGTGCTAGGATGGGGGTATTATATGACATTTTTACAATGCTGTATTGTGAGTCAAAAAATCTGTATTGTTACATCTGCTCACCTGTGTGAACTCCTCTGCTTTGTATGGTCAGAGTGTCTATAAAAGAACACGTTTTTGGTCTCTTTCTTGAGCTAGGGATGCTGCCCAATTTTCTAATAATTTGCTGCATATTCTGGAACTTAGACTATATTGCTCATTCTGCATCTATTTGGAGTGATTTCTTGGCTACAAGGTTGGGACTGAAATATTATGCACTGAGATAGATTTTTGCCTTCTATATTGCAATTTAATATTTTAATAAACCTTCATGGTTTTCAAATTACTAATCTAGACCTCTTTTTGAGTCATGGCTAATTCTTATTGACTGCCACTTGAAATGCTGTTTTGAACCTTCTCTTTAGAGGCTCATTTCCTTATTTATTCTTGAGGAGAACACAGTCTCAGGTCCCGCATATGGCGCTCAATTACTAATATGACAGATTATCATCAGAAATAGCACACAAAAGTTGTAATCCAAGCTTGTTTGACTTGAAACACACAAGTCCAGGGGGCTACAAGGGAAGGCAATGTTTTAGGAAAAATGGCTCTGAAGTTTCAGTACACACGACTCCAGAAGCTAATAAAAGTGCGGGGCAGTGCTGGAACCACTCAGCTGGCACACACTTGCCCACATCCCTTCCGCCTCACAGCATCAAGGTGGCATCTCTAGGTCCAGAAAGCAGCACAAGCTCTGAAGGAGCGGTACTCACCAGTAGTCCACCTCACCAGAACGCCTGAGTGGAGCGCATATGGTGGCCTCAGCCATTCTAGGAATTTCAGATGAATACACTTTTAATATGTACATGGAATGGTCATATAGGCACTACAAGGATAGCTCCTCCTCTCATATGTAACACAAGCATGCACATGCACACACAGAACTTCGCAGGCAATGAGCACAGCTCTGCTGGGCATGAGGTGGCATGTGGTTCCTACAATATTTGTGCCTCAAGCGCAGAAACACATATAAAAGGCAAAAGGAAATGGATGTTCAAGCAGTCATTGGTCACTGCATTTTTTTTAACACAAAAAAACATTGGCAAATGCAATAGGTCCACCCTCGAGACATATGTGGTTTGCCAGTGTTTTTTTTGTGATGCTTTACACCACGGGTACTTGCAAATATGTCCCAGGGGCTAAAAAGTATGGTCTGTCGTGTGGCGGAGGGCTGCACTGTTGACAGAAGGGTTGGGTTCCGGGAGGGAGGTGGATGCAAGGTGGACTTAGGTAGAGTGAAGCAAGTGCATGGTGTGGACTGTGAGTTCGGAGTTATTGTGAGGCCTTCGTTCCATACTGCCTACTTAATTATGTTCCTAGCCTCTACACATGATACACATTTGATAATACTGTGTTAGACTGTATCTTAGTCATTATCCATCTAACGGACCCCGGGGTAAACTTTCTTTGCTATCTATTGCTACATTTAGCAGGCCAAAGGATTAACTTGAATCGGAATGAAATAAAATCTTCTGCCTGACAATTTCCTCATTGCTTTAGTCTATCTGTAAACATTAGGAATGCTTAGAGTCAGGCTCACTTAAGGTAGCAAGTGCTATAAAAACTATTTTACAAATACACCCCCACAGACACTGGCACTTTAAGTGTTGCTGGTAAAAGGAGCATATCGGGTTGTCCTTCCAATTGTTGTTTGTAATGTCTGTGCACACATTTCCTCTGCTGCTTACATCACTGTGTATTTTTAGATTCTTCTGAGAAGTCCTCTGAATGTGTCTCCGCACTGTTTCTGGCAGGTCTTACTAACATTCATTATGTTTTGTTGCGATGTGAATTACAGCTGGTAATGTCGTAACTGTGTATATGCTTTATTAGATCATTGCAAAGTTGAGTACGTCACTGAAAACAATAGAGTGGCTCTGTGCTTAACGGCCGGTCCAACATTCCAATGTTTGTCTTTATGCTTTTCATTTTAATTTAGAACATTATACCCATAGTGGATGGAGTGTTCGGATAGCCTTATAGCCCTTCTACCTCGGGCTATATAGGTTGTTAAAGGCCCTCTTCCTCGTTATAGGCAGGATAGTCTTTTTCAGCACTTGAGTGTTAACACTGAATACCAAAGTAAAAGCTGAGAAGTGCCTACAAGATACTTGAGTAAATGCTATTTAAATGATAGTATTCTGCTGTCTTCAAGACCTGTGTAGAAACAGGATTGTTTAAAAGAAGTCTTCTAACAAAGGCTCATACGTGAATAACATTTTGTGAATGGCAAGCACCAGTGGTGCTGGAACGATTTTCAGAGTGGGGGTGCTGCCAGTAATGTGACATCACTGAAGTCACAGAGTTTGAGAAACATGTATGCATCACACAAACAACAAGTGTAACAAATGTATTGACCAGGAGTGCAGTAAGGGTGTAGTACGTGGGTGGTGGTACATTTTGAAGCACACTATCGCACTACACAATAGTGTGGTAGTGCACTGTCCTTCACAGACACCACATTTTCCACTGAAATGACCACTAAATCTGCACAGACAAATAGTTTTACTGATAAAATTATTCAGCACATAAAGGGTAATGTGTAGAAATTAGGTTTCAGCAAATATTTCATTTGCACATGTAATTGTAGATTATTTTGTTGCTATTAAAAAATCTTTTTATTTCCACCACACATCAGAATAACAAAAAATAAGCTTCATTTATGCTTTCCTATCTGTTAATATATTCTGACATATTTGTACTGTTCATTGGCCAGTATTTAAATTTGGCTGAATTAACCAAAAATAATGACATCTAACAGCCTTTTTTTTCACACACTCTGTACCGAGCACGATTGTCTCATGGTACACTTTATAAAATCCTCTCATTTTAACCCGTTCGCTGCTGCCGTCGGCCGTTGGACGGCGCGTGAGCTACCTCCCTGGTGCAGCGCACGTTCAACGGCCGACGCGACCGCACCCGTTTCTTCGAACGTTCAGCACTGGCTCTGAACGTTCGAAGCAGCAAACGGGTTAAGTCCCAGAAAGAATAGTAAAACACAAACCTACCCTTTAAAAAGCATAAACAGTAATAAGTCAGAAGACAAAGTCTGACATTTGACCACTGTCCTTGAACGTACAGCTAATGTGTCAAGATAAATACAAAATGGCCTACCATGAGTGATGCCTTGGATATTTAAATCTTACGTGTCGCCAAAGTGAAGCAATACATACAGGATGTAGGATAACTTTTCAAAGAAATATAGTATGTTTATTACAACTCACTAAGCCCAGCAGGAGCTCAGTGAACTAGCATACAAAGGAGACAGTTGAAAACACAAGTACTCTCAAAGAGTACCTCACGAAAAAAAAAAAAAGGGTTCCTGTAAACCAAGCATTCGTGGAAGAAAAGAAAGAGACAGAGAGGTGGTGAAGAGGCTATCCTCCAAAGGAGGAACAAAGACATGCTGGACGGCCTAAAATAAATAAAGCCAGCAAACAGAACACAAGCAAATAGAAGTTATAAAACACATAGCCAATGGTATACAATGAGCGGTATGCATGTCCCCAATATGTCTTCGCAACCAGACTACTACGCGTCTGATAGGCTTCACCCTAATGAGCCAAGAGGAAAATATTGCCACATTCAGCTTATCATAATGCTGTTGGTCACACAGCATATGGAATAGAGAAACATCTCAGCGAACGCCATTACAGCATCCTAGCATTCATGGCCATAGCGCATGAGAAGAGCCCTTCACAAGCCAAAATGAGTTGAATATAAGCACTTGTTCTGCAGAAGAACACTAACAAATCAAATGATGTACTTGGGAAAACTAACATGTGGACAGAGCCAAAGCCCCTCTCTATAGTGATTTTTAAAGCTAATTTTCCGGTGATCGCATAAGGAGAAGTGACAGCTGTACTGTCAAGCCAGATCTAAAAAGAATTGCTTTGGATACAATGTATGGATGAGATAATGGCCTAAATGTGCGATGACTGTGTGCACTTTTCAGATGAAAAATATTCACTCATTCAATCCAACACAGGTAAAGGGATACATCTAAACTGTAAACAGAAATAAGGCAAGACCTGGCTCAAACTATCTTCAGTGGCAATTAGGGAAACTGCTCTACTAGTGAACTATAAAGTAAGTCATACAAAATAGCTTAAATTGCCAAGAATGAAAATTCGATATGAAATCTATCCACAACTAGAAAAGGCTTGTAATCAACATTAACCTTAATACCACAACCAAAGTTAAAAATGTGGTAATCTACAAATATTTGGACCCATTAAATCAATTTCAGGATCTCCTAATCACAAGTATTAAACAAATTGCCCTACCTTCCCGTAATATACGAATGTTAGGAGGAATAGGAAAGCTGTGATCCAGGTGGCTATTATCTTGAGCCTGGACTACTGTTACTCACTTTATGTGGGTCTCACTGCCTATTTACTTTCAATACTAGAATGCATTCCGAATATTACTGTTTATTGTATACTTGCCCTCAATAAACATTCACATATCTCAGGTCAGTTAACATCTTTATACTGGCTTCTAATTTGAAGGCGTGTATTCAGATCATGGGTTCTTTGTCATAAACCCATACATTGCTCCCTGGCCAAGTCTCACTACTTGCAAGACTATTTAAGCCTCACTCTTGTGAAAAAGTCTTAAAACCTCTAACCTTAGAGCTATTCCTGATGTACTCAAATTCAAAAATCTTTATTCGGTTTTTCAGACAGAAAAAAACCATAAAAGCACATTGATCAATAATACATATTACACAATAAAAACATGATATACAAGCATAAAATACCCAGTTAATATGAAATATATTAATAGCAACAATCACAGATAGGCAGGTGTAAAAATTACAGCGGTACTTAAACAATTAGCTTTCCCTACTGTTTCTAAATCTTAGGGCAGATTTTAAAAAAACAGTCACAAATAAAGTGCTTTCAGGGTTTAACAATTGCAAGTAGTAAAGGGCAGGTCTAACCTGGGTAAAATTCAGTTTTTTTAAGAGGGGCTTTAAATAGAACCTCCGGGGTAGATCATAAAAACGGCAAATAAATAAAAAGTGCACCAAATCCTGCGGAGACTCATTGTCGCAGCCGCAGGATGGTAGCACTTGGCCTCTATGAGAACCCCTTGGAACGGCTAACAAAAGGTGGTAATAGTTCAGACGAAACCTGATTAACAAGTGCCGCTCAAAACCTGACATGGACCAGGATAGATAAGGCTCCAATGAGGCGGTGGTTTTCAGCATAGCATGGTTTCAGACACTGAATTTATTTAGTTCCACCTCTTCCCGATTCATTTGATGTGAAAGAGAAAAAGTTTTCCTTACAGCCTCTACATCAACAAATCTGATCAAATCGGGATTTGAAAAAAGTTCTGGGCGCCCCTCGGCAGAAAAGCAATCTTTTAAATATTTTAGCCATGGGATTTTGAGCATGTTGTCTAAAGATAGTGCTTCCCTTAGGAGTAGATGGTTTAGAGGCAGATCTTTATTTAGCCAGCATTTTAGCCAAAAGATTAGTGGCCGTAGTGCTAAAGTATCACTAATGAAGGGTGTTCCAATTTCGTCATGCACTACTAAGTTGGAGGTCCCCTTTGGGACCCCCAGCAGTTGCTTCAGAAAGATGTTCTCTGCCACCACAATATCATTAGCTGTCACGTACCCCCAGAGATGGCTACCATAACTTCCTATTGCCACACTCTTTGCCTGGTAAATCTTTAGAAGGGCAGCAATAGGATGTTTGCCTATTTTCCTGGCAAAATTAAATATAGCAGCATTTGCCCTGGTTATCTCGCCCCTTTTCTTTTGGATTAACGGTCCCCATTTTAACTGGTCATCGAACAGAACTCCCAAATAAGAGCATGTTCTGGTTGTGGGGACCCTCTCCTTGTTAACCCTAAATGAATAAGGCTTAATGTTGCGCTGCCCCACCTGCATTATATAAGATTTAGTGTTGTTGATAGATAAATCACAGGCATCCATAAAATTATGAAAAGCATTTAATAGGGTTTGAAGGCCTCTTGGGGTCCTAGCCAGGAGGAGCATCATCCGCATACAGTAAAACAGGCAGCCCCTTGCGTCCAACATAGGGGTAATCAGCACCAGTATTTATTAAGAACTCTTCCAAATTATTAATATATAAATTGAAGAGAAAGGGGGCTAAAATACAGCCCTGCCTAACGCCCCTGTGGACACTAAAATCCCTGGACACTCTTAAGTCCTGCGAGTACCTCACGCTGGCCTTAGTATCCTGATGCATGTCCCTAAGGAGGTTGACCAGGCTGGGCTCCATCCCAAGGCGCCCATGGCCTCCCAAAGTTTCCCCGGTTGACACAGTCAAACGCGGAGGAGAGGTCCATGAACGCCATGTGAATGGTACCCCGCCTAGCCAAGGTATACTTCCCCAGGACCATGTACAGGTTGAGGCACTGCGCTATTGGGGAGTGACCAGGCCGGAACCCATATTGGATTTGAGAGATGACCCTGTGATCATTGGCCCAGGCTGTCAGTCTATTTAGGATTACTCCACCCACTACTTTGACCACAGAGTCAATGAGGGAGATTGGCCTGTAACAGGTGGTGCTGTTACGGTCACCTTTCTTAAATACTGGCACTATCGAGGATGTGCCCCAGGACAGCCATGTTCTGTGCTGCGTTAAGCACAGCAGTGAGAACCGGCGCCCAAAGAGATTAATTTGATTTGAATAAATCCGGGGGCACACCATCTGGACCTGGTGCTTTATTACTGGATAACCCCGGGATACCTTTCTTAACTTCACTAATTGTAAAAAGTGGGGGGGTTACACTTTGTTCCCCTCTAACCACTTCTGTCTGACAAGTATTAGTATTAAAAATAAGACTATAATGGGATACCCACTCATCTTCGGTAATCTTAGTGCCAGTTGAATTGGACCCCACCACATCGAACAGAGGTTTGTTAATAAAACCCCAGAATCGTTCACTGTTTCCAAGGGTATTTGGGTCTAACAGATCTTGCCAAATTTTGTCCTTTATTTCTGCCTTACGATTAACCAGGGCCTTTTTTGTAAGACAGCCGTAGTGACCTGATTAGTGTGGGGTCTCTGGGAGTGGACTTCAAAGCCACCTTTAGCTCACGGCTTACTTTTGAGCATGAGTGGTCAAACCATTTGGGGTCCCTACACCGAAGGCTCGAAGAAGGTACAGATAGCATTTCACCTACTTTTAAAACAATCCCGTCAAATGCTAAGAGAATATCTGGCGGGAGAGACGCAGGGGATACACATGAAGATAACTCGGAGGCGCAGGTTTTAGTAATTTTATCATAAATTGTCTCCGAGTTCACCTAAGACCATTTTAATCGTCGCCTACCATCTGAGCATTTCAGGACCCCGCAATTTTGGACTTTATCACGTAAATTTAAAAGGTTGCCAGCCAGTGAGATACAAACAGGATTGTGATCACTATAAAAAGATTCCTGGATTTTGAAGCCAGATATAATTGATTCTAGGCCATTGGAGAGGAGAATGTGATCAATATAAAACCCCCCCAGAGTACCCCTTAAATGTAGGAACGGGCTGGCAGCTACAGACATCAACCAGGGACATAGCAGAAATTAGGTCAAATTCATTTAATAGATGGTTCAGCGTATCACCCCGAACAGAATGTTCAAAGTGAAGACCTCCCATTCTGTGACAACCGAGTTCTCCCATTGCGGTGTTCATAGGGTCCCCGCATGGATGCACATTGAAGTCCCCCATGATAAGGATCCGATGGGAGAAGTTGTCACAGTGGGGCCTAATGAAATCGCCCAATTCAACAACCCTGCATTCCCCTCTTAAATTTACAGTGTTATAAAAGTTAATCAGGGACACCCTTTCATTCCCTCTTCTTATAATCACAGCTTGGATGTCGGTGTTGTGTGTAGGTATTGCTTTGACTACACAGAGCAAGGCTAAGTCAATATACAAAGCCAAGCCCCCTTTGGCTCTACCACTTCGTGAAGGTTCAGCGGGTATAAAAAAACTTTTATATCCTTCTAGGAAAATATCACACTCCACCAGCCAGGTTTCTTGTAGGCAGATCACCGAGAATGACCTTATGAATTCTACCCATTTTGGATCTTTAGCCTTTCCCGCCAGCCCAGCAATGATCCAGGAGATAACATTATAATCCAATTTCTTACATGCAGATGTTTGCTGTTCTTGTGTGTCCTGAGGCGGAAAGCCGGGACTGTTGTGCTTTATTTTAAAAATTGAAAACTCGCGTTCTGATTGATTTTGTGTGTGCTTTTAAAATCACTCTCACCTGGGCACTATCGAGCGGCACTTGGTACGGGCAGCAGACCCCAGCGCTACCACGACCCCCTCCGACGCCCCCAACGATCTCAGCACCTCGTGGACGGTGACCACGCCCACTTAGGCCACGCCCCCTTCAAGCGCCAGATATAAACGCTGATTGCAAGCGACTGGCAGCTAGTTCTTGTGTGTCCTGAGGCGGAAAGCCGGGACTGTTGTGCTTTATTTTAAAAATTGAAAACTCGCGTTCTGATTGATTTTGTGTGTGCTTCTAAAATCACTCTCACCTGGGCACTATCGAGTGGCCCTTGGTACGGGCAGCAGACCCCAGCGCTACCACGCTGCCTCGACCCCCTCTGACGCCCCCAACGATCTCAGCACCGCGTGGACGGTGACCACGCCCACTTAGGCCACGCCCCCTTCAAGCGCCAGATATAAACGCTGATTGCAAGCGACTGGCAGCTAGTTCTTGTGTGTCCTGAGGCGGAAAGCCGGGACTGTTGTGCTTTATTTTAAAAATTGAAAACTCGCGTTCTGATTGATTTTGTGTGTGCTTTTAAAATCACTCTCACCTGGGCACTATCGAGCGGCACTTGGTACGGGCAGCAGACCCCAGTGCTACCACGCTGCCTCGACCCCCTCCGACGCCCCCAACGATCTCAGCACCGCGTGGACGGTGACCACGCCCACTTAGGCCACGCCCCCTTCAAGCGCCAGATATAAACGCTGATTGCAAGCGACTGGCAGCTAGTTCTTGTGTGTCCTGAGGCGGAAAGCCGGGACTGTTGTGCTTTATTTTAAAAATTGAAAACTCGCGTTCTGATTGATTTTGTGTGTGCTTTTAAAATCACTCTCACCTGGGCACTATCGAGCGGCACTTGGTACGGGCAGCAGACCCCAGCGCTACCACGCTGCCTCGACCCCCTCCGACGCCCCCAACGATTTCAGCACCGCGTGGACGGTGACCACGCCCACTTAGGCCACGCCCTTCTTGGCCACGCCCCCTTGGGCCACGCCCTCCGACCTCCCTCTTCAGCAAACACCATCATAATGTGCCTGGCCAGGAAGGGCAGCGGACGAGCGCAGCGGGAGCGCCTAAGGCAAGCCCGTCTGCGCCCGTCCGCGCTCGAACGGGCTCAGGGCCAGAACCTATGCCGGGGCCAGCTTCCAACAGGGTAAGCTACTCTCGCCGGGCCCTCCTAAGTCTCAGACCCACCAACAACACTATGTGCAATTATGTTCATGACGTAGACGGACCTTTCACTAGCTGTGCACTCTGTCACCTAGTCCAGCTACAACTTACCGATCCACCCACCTCACTCCCTGGCCTTAAACTAGCCGCACTGAATTGCAGATCGCTCCCCATGCATGCTCTGCTCATCAATCACCTACTTGTTGACCACGACCTTGACACTCTGTTCCTTACGGAAACGTGGCTCACTGCTCACTCGGATTCGGACGTGGTCTTAGCCCTACCCCCAGGCTTCCTCATCCAGTCCCAACCACGTCCCTCTGGCAGAGGAGGCGGACTAGCTATCCTCCACCGGGATCACTTCTCCTGCAGAATTAATGATGCCCACATCTCGGACTCAGAAAGCTGCCATTTTACCATCCAACTGGCACCGACAAGTTCGCTGTCAGGCCTCCTAGTATATCGCCCACCCGGCCATTTTGGCCCCTTTGCTAGCGCCCTTCTAGAATCAATATCCTCACTGGCCCATTCTACTTCCAACTTTACTATACTAGGAGACCTTAATATCCATTTTGACGACCCCCTAGATATAGGGGCCGTCGATTTGATTCTAGACCTGGCGGCCTACGGTCTCCAACTGACCAACTCTGGAGCCACCCATATCAAGGGTCATCTGCTAGACCCAGTCTTTACCAATGTCCACTCCCTCCAAGCCAAAGTGTCTCTTCCCCTCCCTTGGACGGACCATTTTCTGGTCCCTCTCTTTTTACCAGGAGTATTCAGGAAGCCCCACAAGCCCGCCACCTACATCCGGGACAGGGCATGGTCCAGACTCTCCACAGAGGACTGGGCCAGAGCCTTGAACTCTACGACCCCTATTCCCTCAGAGGATCCTGTCACAGCGGACAGAAATTTCAGGGAGTGGATCTCCACCTCCCTTGACTCTATCCTCCCCATAAAAACTCGTGAGGATAAAAACGGAAAGACAAGATCAGCCCCCTGGTTCAGCCCGGAACTCAGAACTCTCCGCAAAGAATGCAAAAAAGCGGAGCGACTGTGGAGAAAGGACTGGCTCCACTCCAGTAAGGACGCCTACCGTAGGTCGGTGAGAACCTATAAATCCACTCTTAAACTCACTAAAGCCTCATACTACGATGCTAGAATAAAAAATGCCACTAATTCGGCGAGAGAGTCTTATCTCATCGCCAAAGAGCTTCTGAAAATACCAGTACCCCCTTCCTCCAACAGGTCCCCTCCGGGCAGAAGCGATGAACTGGCAACCTACTTTGATTCTAAAATCTCCGGTATCTTGGCCTCACTCCCACCTCCCAGCCAGTCAAACCACAGCAACATTGATGTGTCTGTTACCCATACAGGAAACATCCCACATCCACAGCTGACCGCGTTTAGGGCGGTATCTCTGGACGAAGTGGGAAAGACTCTGGCCAAGATGAAAAGCGGCTCCCCCTGTGACCCCGCTCCCATGAGATTCCTGAAAACAGTGGCCCCTGCTATCGTGTCCCCTATCACGGAGCTGATTAACATCTCGCTGTCCCAAGGCTCTGTCCCTCCTAGCTGGAAGGGTGCAGTAGTCAAAGCTCTTCTTAAAAAACCTCAACTGGACCCCTCCGATTTGGCAAACCACAGGCCGATCTCGCTCCTCCCGGGTATTAGCAAAATGGCCGAAAAACTGGTCAATGTCCAATTGTCCCAGTTCCTCGAATCCAACAACCTTCTGCGCCGGTCCCAAACTGGGTTTCGTCCTGGCCACGGCACGGACACCGCCCTCCTCGCAGTCATCGAGGAGGCAAGGTGCATCTTGGATTCAGGAGGGTCAGTGGCAGTGATCCTCCTGGACCTTAGTGCAGCCTTTGACACGGTGAACCACCGTGTCCTGCTCCACCGGCTGGCCAGGGCAGGACTCTGGGGCACCGCGCTTGCCTGGATAGAATCTTTTCTATCGGGCCGCTCGTTCCAGGTCTGAGACGGCAATTCCCGCTCAGCCTCACTCCCTCTTTCTAGCGGAGTCCCCCAAGGGTCTTCGCTAAGTCCCACTTTGTTTAACGCCTATATGGCCCCTCTGGAGGATGTAGTTGCCCCATTCGGGATCAAGATAGTGAGCTACGCGGACGACACGCAATTGGTCGTCTCACTCTCACATCTTGACCACCGCCCAGACAATCTGTTGAACTGCCTCCAGGAAATCCACCACTGGATGTGTGATTCATCACTTAAGCTCAACGGATCTAAAACCGAAGTCATGCTTATGGGCAAGAAATGGGCTACTATTCCTCCATCGGTCTGGCCTGATGTTTTTGGCGAGGTGCCCACCCCGAAGAAGGAAATCAAGACTTTGGGAGTCTGGCTCGAACCTGATCTGTCCATGAAGACCCAGGCAGCTAAAACAGCAGGAACCTGTTGCATTCCTGCGTTCCATCCGGAAGATCCTTCCGCTACTCCCTCCCCCATCGAGGAAACTCCTGGTCCAAGGCTTGATCCTTGCTCGTCTGGACTACAGTAACGCCGTCTATCTAGGAGCCCCCGAATCTACTCTGGCAAAACTTCAGCGCACTCAAAATGCGGCTGCCCGGCTCCTAATGAGTCTTCCCAACAGAGCCTCTGCCAGACCAGCGTTCAAGGCCCTACACTGGCTCCCAGTGCGACAGAGGATAGAATTTAAGGCTATGTGTATCGCCCACAAACTCCTCAACGGCCTAGGCCCTTCGATCTTGAGAGACATGGTCACTCCGTATAAGGCACCCAGACTCCTGCGCTCGGACAATGAGCGTCTGGCCAACGTCCCAAGATTCAGGAAGGTGCGCACTGGCGGTCGACGCTTCGCAGTAAAAGCGTCCTCAGGTTGGAACTCGCTCCCACGCTGCTTGCGGTTGGAACCCTGCCACCTTCGTTTCCGGAAAAAACTGAAAACTCTCCTTTTTCCCCAAATAGGACCTCCTCTCCCCCTTTGGTCATCACAAGTCCTTACAGCGCGGGGATGCCTCCGGGTCACCAGGCGCTCTACAAATCGTTAAATAAAAAATAATAATAATGTTTGCGGCAATCGGGTTGCAGTCATACCCCATCTAGAATCAACTTTATTGACTATATTAGCGCCCCTTGGCGGGCGGTGGGGGGGCACAGATTATTCGGCTAATAACTGGCTTGGGGGCTTCCTCAAGTTGTACATGACAGCCACTATCGGATCGCACACACATTTCATCCCTGGAATGGTGAAGTCAATCAACCAGTTCTAAACCGCTATACATGTTTTGTGTATGTATTTGACTGGCTATATGCGGTTGTGCGTACCGGCCCCCAACCAACCTTTCCACCCCCTGATGTTTTACCAGTGTCCAGTCATTTTCCAGGTCTGAGAGATGGGGCGGGGGGGGGGTAAAAGTATGACAATGGGAGGGGTTGGGTTGAGGACTCGTGGCTGTAGTGTCTCCAATTACAGATATGCCCCACGGTATGCGGGTCCCTGAAATTCACTACCACGCAATCTCCTTGAATAGTTTTCGGCCTATGCCCCACCCAGGACTACCTGCGTACCATCAGGATTTCGCTAGAGACGTTGCGGGGGAGTGGTCGATACCTATTTAGCCAATCGGCGTTTTTATTTTTTAAGGAGATGAATGATTCCTTGGTTGGGTTAATTAATCTAGGAACCCCAGATAAAACCACCAGATATGGACTTGATTCTGGTGGTAAGTCAATTCTTATATCCCCAACATTGCCTGCATCGGGTGAATCCCGGGAGATTTCTTTGGGCTTAACAATATTAGCCCCTGATATGGTGTTAACAGGTAGTAATACAGGAGTAGGTAATTTGGTGGGGGATACATTTAAAATAGATGGTGATACAAGTGCGATAGAGTTGTTTATTACATCCCCCCTTGTGCGTTATTCTCTTGAGCATCACCCAAAGACAATTTTTTTAACTTAGTATTGTCCACAATCTCCAATGTTGCTTTCTCAATCTTTGTTAACCGCTGCTCGATCTGTACAAGTCTGTCTTCAAAAGATTTGAAGGTTGATTTTAGCAGAGCTCCAATATTGGCAAGGTCTGGGACCTCCAGTGCCAAGGTTGTAGCAGCAAAGTTAGGCGCCCCTGTATTAATTTCGGACGGTACTAGTAGCCCATCTCTCTCTACGTGAGTCAGAGCCTCTATACTCAGGCCGTTTGATGCTGAGTTGCTGTCGCTGACACGTTTAGCAATTTTGGGCTTCCTGCCTCCGGCAACAGCATTAGTCCCCCGCTTCCTCTTGGGAAACGCCCCCTCGCGCCTCCCTCGGAATTGCCTGGTTTTAGGTCTCTCAGGTGAGCTGCTGGTAGACACCATAGTGTTATCTGTAGCCATAGATGTTTGAAGCTGGTCAATTAGAGCGGTAGGACCCTGATCCAAGGGAGTGGGTGAGCTATGGACAGTCACAGGAACGTTGATGATGTTTGCACCTGACAATGGATCTGGAGTACGGGCGTTGGCAAAGTGCCCCATAGATGACCTTTTGGCTAAAGCAAGATCTAGGGAAACCCTGTGTTCCATAAGGCTAATCCCCTGATCAATAACTGAGTTCGCCCTGGTGATGAAATTGTCCAGGGTCCCTGTTACTTTACTTCTGTTGTTGTGTGCTGACATTTTACAGTACGATTGTCCAGCCAAGCAGGTACTTACAGTTAAGCTCGATGGTCTAGTAGCAGGAACTCCACTTTGACAAGCGATAGCCCAGTCCGGTCTCCCTCGGGCTCGAACGGGCTAAAACGGGCCCGCCCTTGGCCGGGGCTTCGCCCGGCTCGTCGCGCGACTTTGACACCCGGTGACTCCTGGCGGTGGCGGCGTTTGATGCCCAGTGACTCCTGGCGGTGGCGGCGTTGCCCAAAGTCAGGTAGGTTAGCACGGTTGTTCCCCCAGCTCTGCCGGTCCCCGCGTTGTTTAAATGCGCCTCCTGGCGCTGGCGCAGCGTCAATAGAGCGCGCCGCCACTAAGGCAGCCGGGAAATGTAGTCTCGGAGTGGTGGCGCGACTTTGACACCCGGTGACTCCTGGCGGTGGCGGCCTTGCTAAAGTCAGGTAGTTTAGCACAGTTGTTCTCATTTTTAGGAAACATCTGAAAACCTATCTATTCATAAACAATTAGCTTACCAAAGGTTAAGGGAGAATCCTGATGACTTTATTTGATGGGAATAGTTTGCTTCACCGCAAGCATGCCCTTTGAGTAGCTGTTTGAGGAGAGGATGTAGCCTAACGGCTAGGGCGGTCGTTTTCATATCTAGAGAACCAGGTTTGGGTCTCAGCAATGACGCTCAACATCGTGTGATTCTGGACAAATCACTAATCTCCCTGTGCCTAACAAAAATGAATGTCTCCTTGTGTAACACAACTGGTGCTCATGTAAAGCGCTCTGATACCCGAGGGTGAAGCTCGCGCTACATAAAACTACAAAATTATTTTTTTAATAAATTAAATAATCACATGGGTTGATCGAAGATGTGATTGACAATGGTTCAAGCCAATGGCTGGAGGTTCTTGAGCTTAAAAAAGGCAAATGGCTTTAATAAGGCTGATCCTGGTCCCTTAGAAGGTGTAGAGTACAATAGGTTGGCTTTTACACAACAAACATCTGCCCCAAGAAACTCAAAGACCCATACACATAGTCAATATTGCTAAGAAGATATTCTCAAAGATCATACCGAGTCACAAGAATGACTGTGCCAGAAAACTAAATCTTGAACGCAATTCAAGGTGGCTTTGGGAAAGGATAATGAAGAAACTTGTCATCTTAGGTCATATAAACAACAATTTGGTTACCAAAAGCTGCTGCTTTTCTATGCCCCATCATCTTTAATTCACCCTAGCATTTAACTAGTTATGCTGGGAGAGCCTCTGAAGATACATTTAGGGCCAGATTCCGATGTCGTTCGGAAGGCCTCCAAATCGGATTTGGCTTTCCCGGATCCGATTTGTAACCCTTGTTTCCTTTTTTTTTTTTTTTTATAATTTTTATTGAGTTTTTCCCCCTTTTTTTTATGAGGTGTACAATTCACAATAAACAGAAAGTAAAAACTAAACAAACATACAAAATACATATACATATATAAAGCCATTCATTACATAATTACATCAGTCTTCATGCTGTTGCATTTTTGAAACAGAACCAGATTGCTAAGAACATAATCATCAAACTTATAATAAACAACTCAGCACAATGTCTATCAACTAACATTTCCTTCTTTCCACCGAATAATCGGTTCCCATATTTGCATGCCTAGCTTCCTTCCCTTTTTCCCCTTCCTTGCATAAATAGCGGATTCTAACTTATAAATTGAAAGTAACTTAGCTAACCATTGATGATGTGTTGGCGGGAGGGGGTCCAACCATGCCGTGGCTATGCATAATCTCAGAATTGCCATCGCTACAAAAATGAAGCTTCCACTCTGCGTATGACCCTCCACCTCAACTCCTAGTAATATTATTGAAGGAGTTAGTTCAATTCCAATCCCCAACGCATTATTAAAAAAACTCTGAATATCCTTCTTTGTTGTTTCCAAATGAGGGCAGATTGCAAAAATATGAGATAAATCAGCGTCTAAACTACCGCATCTAAAACAGCTGGTACCCGACACCGCCCCCCATTGGGCAATTTTCGCAGGAGTATAGTATAGATGATACAAAACTTTGTAATGTTGGGATTGTAATGTGGCTGAGCACAATAGTTTCTGTCCCATATCTAATGATTGATAGAAGTAATTTCGGTCTATATCTAAACCATTCGCCCATTTATCCGCCCACTTTCCCAGGTCATCTTTTTTTAAATTTGATAATTCTGAATAAAACCTCTTAATCGTGCAATCTGTACCTACTTGTATAACCTCCAATATTGAGTTCTTTTCAAATTACGCTAAACCACCCTTTTTTTTATTAATAAAGCTTCTTACTTGAAGATATTTGAAAAATTGTCTCGTATCTAAGCCATAATGTATCTGTAATTCTGAGAATTGCATCATGCCATGTACATCCATAATATCACCCACCTTCCGAATTCCTTTCCTGCCCCACTCACTAAAAACTATATCAGAGAATACCTCTCTAGGAAGGTTGGGATTGCCTTCTAACCTAGTATAGACATTGTATTTCCCAATTCCAAACCGTTTAGAAAACGATTTCCATATTTTATAGGCTGCTAGGATAGTTTTAAATCTTGTCCTTTTATAGTAACTTGCATCTGTAAATTTCAACAGTAAATTTTCTGCCTCCGCTCCCATTACTAATCCATAGATGGGCAGTGTACCAAATTCATCCTGGGCTTCTACTTCTGCTCCTCCCAGTAAACCCACCATATATTGTAGTGCCGCCGCCCAATAATACATCTTTATATCTGGGAGCGCCCACCCACCCTGTTCACGAGTTAATGTCATAAATCTGTACGCTCTCCTTGTTTTCCCCTTTGCCCAGATGAATCGGTTAATGATATGTTCACAGGTCTTGAACCACTTATTCTCAAAAAATAGAGGAATAGCTCTAAATATATATAGGAATTTAGGCAGTATCATCATCTTTATAATATTTGTTCGCCCGACAATTGTAAGATGTAGTTTATCTAATCTGTCTAATTGTTTCCCTACTTTAGCAATTATTGGGACTATATTTTTTTCCACTAGAGTATCCAACTCAGCCGTAATATTTACACCAAGATACACCCCTGTTGAAACCACTCGTACATCATCACATTGTGTATAAACATTTTTAATTATTTGTGTCTTTGAGGTATTTAAGGAGTACCCCGAAATTTGGCCGAATCTCCTTGCCTCAATCTCTATCTGCCCTATCGCTTCCGTGGGGTTAGGTGTAATCACTGCCACATCATCATAACCCTTGTTTCCAATAGAATCGTACACAGGTCCGAATGACCAAGTACGATGCGAACATTGCGTATGCGACTGAATCGTTTCCGGGACCCAAACCTGTCGGTACGACTCGTTTGTAGCCGAATCGTGCAGCGCAATGGAGCTGAATTCCGACCGAGTAAGTACGAGACACTATTTGGACTGCTGCTTCGCCTTGGTCTCAGTGAGACAAAACGGCTGATGGAATCGTATTTCAGGGGGACATAGCAGGCCCCCCTTCATCCGGGGCCCTCCGAATCAGTCACTGGGGTGTGCTCATGGGTCCCACCGATCCAGGCATGCACAGTGTAGTGGGCACCATGGGGTGCCCGCCACAGGGTGTGCGCTTTTCCCCACCCACCTCTTTTTGCTATGGGAGCCTGTGTACGCGTCTATACACAGGCTCCCAATAGAGTTCAATGGGAGTCCGAGCGAACCGAGTTCGTAAGTATATGGCTGCATTGTACTTGCTCGTTCTGCCTCCTGGAGCACGTTTCGCTTGAAATGCCCTACGGATCAGAGTCGTACGGGGGGCTTTCCTAGTGAGATCGGAATCGGGCCCCTAGCATTATTTGCTATTTTGACAAACCTTTATTCTATCACAAAATGGGCACAACGTAATTTGCCTAGGAGTATTAAGAAAAAAGATAGTTGACACAAACAGGTAAGTGAAACAAGGATGTCAACTCACTCCATATTCTTCAACCTGAACACAAAAAATATGTTTGAACAGGTTCACTGACAATGTTGAACTAAAAAATATTGAGGTAAAAAATATTGAAGTAAAAATATAGAATGCAAAAATATCGACTCCCTATACTTAAGCAGGTAAGTACAAAAATATCTGAAAAAATATATCAAGGTAAAAAATATAGTTGTACAAAATATTGATATGTATGTATATATATATATATATATTGACTTATATGGATTCCATATTCGAACCCTGTTCTACCTGATTGCTCAACCTTGCCTGTTGTCTTTTCTCCTATTTTCTTCTGTTTTCTCGGCTGAGAATTGTTAGAAACAGATAAGTTATTTTGAATATGGCCAACTGTATATGTATTTATTTATTTTATTTTTATCATTCACGGTGATTTAATGGGAAGATGCGTGATGCTGAGTTAAGCGGGTGATGTGCCGATACACGGCAAGATCGTTCTCAAAACACCTGCTTACTATGCGGCACACATGCCGATACACGGCAAGAGTTTAACATGTATATGTGAATGTTTAAGGTGTATTTACGAAGACAGTAACCATCTAAAAATGGCCGCCATGTTTGCAAGCGTGATAAATGAACTTTCCAGCCGTCATCGCTGTTGATAATATGATGACGATGCATTTATAAGTGGCCGCTTTACAGCGTTAGGGTTAAACACTGACGAAGGACTGTTGTCCGAAACGCGTCTGTTCACACTGCTAACGGCGAAATAAAACTATCCTGCCTTTACCCTCAGAGTGCTGTACTTTGTTCCATGGATTGGGGAACGAAGCCTGAGCCTTGATATATATATAGATCTATAAAATAATAAATATTAAATATTTTAAATAATAACATTTATTAACTAAAGATTTAATATACATTTGAACACATAACAAATAAACATTTTAAAAAGTTAAAAACACAATAATTAATACACATATATTTACTTTAAAACAATTAAACTATTAATTTTAATTTATTTTTATAATTTTAAAATTATATACAAATGTACATATATATATATATATATATATATATATATATATCCCAAAAACAGTCCACTCCAATCTGGCTAGACAGAAGACCAGCACACCATACCATTCGTATCCAAAGTTTATTTAGTTCAGGCCCCTGCCCCACAACAGACGCGTTTCGCCAGAAGGCTTCGTCAGTGTTCACCCGTGATAAAAATGCAAAACGCCATTTAAAGCCGACTTGTCATGGAAATCAATGACGGTTTCTCACTTTCAAGATACATTGCGTGGCGGCCATCTTATAATGTGCAAGATACATAGAAATTTATATATTTCATGGCGTTATAAATACATAAAGTGCTCAGTGCAACATAAAAAACCTTAGGTAAGCAAAGAATTCATATCTTTACAGTGCATGCATATTTAAATTTGATCCAACACATTTATACTCGTCTTGTTACAATTTAAGTATTGCGATAACAGTATTCACACCTACAGGAAGTTATCCTGAATTCCCCAAAAAATAAAAAATAAATAAATATATATATATATATATATATCACCTCCCGTCTGATCCAAGTCTAAGGCTTCCGGGCGCTCTTGAGGCGGTGCACGCGAAGCACGGCAGGACCCGCCGTGTGTAAATTAATTCCGGGACAATGGGAGAAGAATTGGGCTTGGAGAATTGAAAATGACGAGGCATCCGCAAAAACTGTGGCATGGCTAAGGTATATAGATGACCTGCTGCTAATCTGGGACGGAACCAATCAAGAATTTGATGTTTATTTTAAAATTCTCAACAACTCTGAATTTGGTCTGAAATTCACATATACAATTAGTGAATCGAGAGTGATCTTCTTGGACACTGAAATTTTCATTGAAAATAATACAATACAAACTACATTACATCGAAAAAGCACCGCAACAAATGCAGTGCTGCATGCGCAGAGTTTCCACCAAGCCAGTCTCATTGAAAATATTCCATATGGAGAATATCTGCGAATAAAGAGAATCTGCTCAAAAGAAGAAGATTGGAATAAGAATAAAAGACTAGCCAGCAAAAGATTTGAAAAACGTAAATACAATCCCAAATCTATTCAAATGGCACTAACCCGCGCCTCCAATGTCAAAAGGCTTGATCTATTGAAAGAAAAACAACCACCCAATCTAGATGATCAAAAGATTTGGTTCATTACCACTCATTCCACCGCTAATCAATCAATAACCAAAATCCTTAAAAAGAATTGGCACATATTACATATGGATACGAAGGTTGCGCAAATTGTAGGTGATCATCCCAATGTTACTTACAGAAGAGCCAAAAATCTAAAAGACAAACTAATTTTCAGTCATTTTCAAGAAAAGAAAAAACCAACCGATTGGTACAAACCTAAGGGATTCTACAAATGTTCGGGATGCAAAGTCTGTTGTATTGCCAAAAATACAAAGAAACTTGAGATGGCAAACAAAAAAACATGGAAAATTGATCAACTGATAAACTGCAAAACACAATTTGTGATCTATGTATTAGAATGCCCTTGCTCTTTAAAGTACATTGGTAGCACCAAGAAGGAACTTAAACTGCGAATCCTGGAACATGTCCGAGCAACTATAAATTCAGATCGCAGTAACGCAATGGCAAAACACATGGAAAAAGAACACAATGGCAACTGGAAAGAACTGAAATTCTTTGGAATTGAAAGTGTGGGACCGAATCAAAGAGGAGGTGATCGCGAAAAAATAATGCGACAAAAAGAATCGAAACATATTATGAGCTTTCGAACCATGAGCCCGCACGGGCACAACCAGGATGAAGAACTACATTGCCATCTTTGAACAAATGAATCATTGATTAATGAACATTAGAGTAAGGCTGTTACCTCTCTTAAGAGTTTTTAGTGTGCACTGTCAATTTGTTATTACTTTACACTTTATATTTAGTTGGACATCACTTGAAGGACTTGTAGAGGTTGACGGAATTCAGATTGTCATAACCATGTTGGAGCGCGACCTATGAACCTTATCAAAATAGAGGGTTTAAAACCCACCTGATAGATATCATGTATAACAGAGATCAAAAGAATACACAAAATAAGGAATTACTTAAACTTTGTGAATAATATATGTGGATAGGCCCACTGGAGGGCTTAATGGCACAATAGTGGCAATACCAATTGGTGATTATGGTTGAAACAATTAATGTGGCGCAATAACATGATTTAAAAATCTAATAACCATTTTGGTTTGTTTAAATTAAGTTACCATGAATTTAATGTACCTTGATAAGAAACTATTGAAACTTTGCAAATAATATATGTGGATATGCCCACTAGAGGGCTTGATGGCATAATATGGACAAAAACCAGTTGATGATCTTTGTTGAAATAATTATGTGGCGCAATAACATGATTTGAAAATAACAATAACCAGCATGGTTTGCTTTAAATTAGGTTTACATGAAATCAATGTACCTAGATAAAACTACATGTCCCAGAAATCCTGTAGGAACTAACAGGAAGTGATGTAAAAGACGAGCTTTTCTTTTAAATATCACCAAAAATTGTCAATTCTGTTTACCTGTGAGCAAGGTCTCCGTAGAGACCGAAACGCGTAAGGTGCTGCTGGCTGGCTGTCAATAAACCTTACAATTGACAAATAGAACGTCTTGTGTAATTTTGAAAGAAGACGAGAGTGCACGAAGAAACAATTCCCTGAACAAGGAAAACGGAATTAATATATATATATATCAATAACATAAAATCTAATTAATTAAAATGTTTTGGATTATAAATTAAAACATTAAACTATTTAAACCGCTTTAAATTTAATTTTCCCACTCCAGTCAGTGCAACAGCAGAAAAAGTGTTGGATAAAAATTACTATTCCCACTCCAATGAGTGCATCAGTAGGGAAAGTGTTGGATATCGAAGGGTAGGCTGAGGCAAGATGGGGGCCGGTCACTCGGGTGAGTGAGCTGGCGTGGCGAGCTCTCCTGGTCAATTCCGCCCATGCAAGGTTACCGCTGTGATGAAATGAGCGGAAGGCAGGGGAAAGAATAAGCAGCATTATCCAAGGCTATGTTCTGGCGTGCGGCTCAGCAACGGGGAGAACTACCCAGTAATATACAGCTGTTGGGATTTCTTCCAGTTTGGCTCGGCTTCCCTCGATCATCTTGATCATTTTGGTGAGTATACGGTGTGATGGCCCCGAAAACTCCGCCAAAGACTTTGAAGACCCGCGTTCTGGCAGCACAGACAGCGAGCCCCGTGAAAGCCCTCAGCGGAGGAAAGACCCGCAAGTAACCCGCAGAGCAGAAGAGATGGTGGCGGGAGCCAAAGGGCATATCCAGGCAGCCGTCGTCGGAGCTGGCAAACCTAAGCAGACACTCCCCTCACTCTTTAAGGTACAAGCAGGGAGGATAAAGAAGACAGCAACTCCTGTGAGCGGGGGTGCCGGTAAGCGGGAGCAGGCGGCTGCTGGAAAACCGGCAAACAGCTATGAGCTGAATGTGGCAGACCCTAGGGCAGGGACACCCTCTAGGGCGGGGGTATCTAAGGAAAATCTGTGTGTTCCAGCCCCCAAGTGTAATGGATCTCCATATCCTGAACAGGCTGGGGGTGGCTTATCAGCCCAAACGGCGGTCTGCCTAAACAGCAATATGATACCTGCTGGAGACAGTGGAAGTATTTCTGTAACAGATCTTGAAAGAAAAAACGAACTCCACACCATGGCACCTCTCCCGGGCAATGGAACTATGGGAGATGTAGTTTTGCACTCTCTAGCAGTGCCCATTGGAGACCAACTAAATCAAAAAATGTGGGAATACTCAGCAAAGGAGCTGATCCGGTAAGAACAAAGGCTCAAGGGGCTAGTTCACGGGACTTTGTTGATGGCAGTGCATCATGTTAAGGAGTCTGAAGGGCCAGATAAATTATATTCTATGTCTGACCATACAGGATCCTCAGAGGATGAAGATCCGGATAAGGAGTGGACGGACGACGATAGTGACTTAACTGATTGGCAGTTTGGTGAGGCACAAAAAGCCAAACTCTTGTCCCGAGGGGAGGGAAATGTTCGTAAATCTACTAAATTAAACCTAAAAGATCAGGGGGGCATATGTCAAACAAGACATCTGGGCTAACGGGATCATCGGTATGGGATTACTCTTTTTCCACTCAGCCCGGATCTGCCGCTGAGGTTTCTAAAGCAATTGATGCTGTTCAGGGACCTCTTGCAGAAAAAAACACTGTCAACCATCTATCAGACCATTATGGCTCATCGTGACGAGACACGTCGGGAGAGCTCCCGAACACAAGGGGCGTGTCGCAAGATGCAGAACTCAATCCGGAGAGTGGCCAAAACATGCTCGGATATAGCTGCTAGAATTGTAGAGGCCGAAGAAAGGATTGCTGCGTTGGAGGATGACCTGGCAATACAGAAGGGTCCTACGGATACGATTAAGGCACAAGGGGATGACATGATCTGGAAGCTGATGGACCGTGAAAATAGAGCTAGGAGGAATAACTTAAGAATCTTAGGAATTCCGGAAGGCAGAGAGGGGTCTGATGTCAGACTTACTGTCGTGGAACTTTTCTCAGAAGCATTTCCGCACTTAAAGCAGTGGGACTGGCAGATGGAGGTCCAACGAGTACATCGTTTTCCTTTCAAGTTAAGGCAGAAGTCTGGCTTAGTTATGGACAAGCCTCGGGCTATATTGATTTGTTTAAATAAGAGTTTATGACCTAACAAGGCCAGACAGGAAGAGAGTAGGGAAAGACTGAGTTTTTAGTCAGACCAGACTTCTGCCAGGCAACAGCTGAGCGGAGGTGGCAGCTCCGCCAGCTAATAGCGGCATTTCAACCGAAGGGGGCACAAGCCTTTTTGCTTTTTCCTTCGAAGTTGAAAATAATTTATCAGGGCCAGACAATATTTTTCTTTTCTGAAATCCAGGCAAAGGAATTTTTTTATTCTATCTAGGTTAATTCTAGCCTTTTTGCTGCTCTTCATCATAGGGGTCACTATCTTTTCCAGGTATAGATGTGGGGGATGTCCTCTATTTTTGGTGATATTTCATTGGTTTGCACTATTCTGATCCCCCTTTTTTTCCGGCTAAAAATGGGAGGAAGGATCCAGGGGAGAGCGGTGGGTAGCCAGCTTATCAACCATCACAAGGACCTCAGTCCTGATGCCTCGTAAGGGGGTGTACTGCAGGGGTGGGGGAGGGGTCGGTGGGATTAGGGGGGTAGGTCTGGGTCTAAGGGGGGTGGGTTGGGTGGGGTTCCCGGTATTTTGGTTTTGGTTTTCATATATAGTCATGACAATCGTAATATCAGTGATGGGGGTATCACAGAGCGTATGAATAAAAATGGTGGCACTTTCATAGCAGTATTTCGTGCTGGGCTGAGACTAGGACTTGTTTTGTTGAAATGGGGCAGGGTAGGCTCTGTATAAGTACATGGAACATCTGTGGTCTAAATGATGACAAAAAGGGGGCATTCCTATCCAAAGTCTTACAAACTATGCAAATCGATATATTATGTCTACAAGAAACACATGTGCCATGGGGGAAGCGGGAGTGTCTGAAAGTTTCAGGGTTTGATTTAGTAGCCTGGACAAGACAGTAATCAATGATCAGAGGTGTGGCCATATTGCTAATGCGTGGAGTCGGGATTTGAAAAAGAGCAAAAGTGGCAGAGCAGGGAGATGGGCGGTAGCCGAAATCATGATTAATAATAGATCTATCTCGATCTGCTCGATCTACGGATCAAATTTAGACAACCCGGAAATTTTGAAATGCTTAAATGTTAAATTAGCAATGTGGCCACAACCAATGATTGTTTGTGGGGACTTAAATATTCATTTGGCATGCAATTTCAATCTTTGAAGTGATCAAAAGTATTATGGGAGGAAGCCAAGGGTCTTTAAGGCCCTTCAGACTCTACTTTCTGAGCACAGACTGGTTGATGTCTGGCATAGGCATAAAAAAGATGATGACGGTTTTACGTACTACTCCATCCCCCATAATAAAATGGTACCTTTGAATTATCTTTTTATGTCTGACTAGTTGGTAGGCGAGGCTTCGGTCGAAGTTCCCCCGAGAATCTTATCCGACCATAATGCGCTGATTGTGGAATGTCCTTGGGGGAGTTTGGTTAGAGCCCCGAGACCATGGACATTTGAAAGAAAACTACATTTGGACCAATCTTATCGGGCCCACATGACTAAATGGATATTGGACTTTTTCAGTATTAATAGAAAGACCGCGTCGGATAGTATAGTGTGGGATACATTTAAAGCTCCAGTGCGGGGAGAGACTAGGGGCCAGATGTAGGTAATGTGATTTTACCGATTCTTAAATACCGAATTTTACCGATTCGGTATTTAAAAATCGGTAAATGATATGTAGGTAAAAAATCGGTATATTTTACCGAATCGGTAAAAGTCGGTATCGGACGATCGGAAAATACCGATCGGTATTTACCGATCGGTATTTACTGATCGGTATTTACCGATCGGCATTACCAATGCATTCCTATGGGCCTTTTGGCCCATAGGAATGCATTGGAAATACCGATCGGTAAATACCGATCGCTAAATACCGATCGGTATTTACAAAAATGTGCAGAAAACAAAAGTGAAACTTAACACAACAGCCAATCAGGTGCAACCACCCTCCCCCTTCCTACCAGGAAGTGCCTGCCCAGCCAGCTGCAACTCATTAGAAAGTTCTGGAGGCAGGCAGAGCTGAGCAGACAGACGGAGCAGCAGGGAGAGAGTTTTTTTGAGTGCAACACAGAAAGAATGGCAAGCAGCACAGAGAGCCAGAAGGCTGAGAGAAAAAGAAAAATAAAGTTTAGCAACATGGAGTTGCAGGTACTAATTGAGGAGGTGGTTAGAGTGCACACCCAACTTTTTGGAAAGCTGTCCCTCACACTAGCAGAGTCAGCAAAACGAAAGCTCTGGCTGCACATTGTAGAAAGGGTGAATGCTGTTGGAGTCACCACCAGGAGCATGGAAGAACTGAAGAAAAGGTTCTATGACCTCAGGAGCCACACTAAGAAAAAGATGGCTGAGCTGCACAAACAGGCTGGACTCACCGGGGGAGGCAGGAATCCAGCACCCCCCCTGACTGACCTGGAGGAGTTGGTGGCGTCTACCATCGAGCCTGACAGTGTGGTGAGACTGGGAGAAGTGGACAGCTCTGCCAGAGCCAAAGCAAAAGGTAAGAAGCATGCGCAGCACAACACCCCATACCGAGCAGCATCCCTTAACCCTTTGTGCACAGGCCAACCCCAGTCCAGTACTGCTAGCACTATACAGGAGCAATGCATTATGGGAAATGTAGTCAGCAAAAATTAGACCATGTATAACTTAACAGACATCAGCAAGGCAGTGAAAGTAATGCAGATTAATGAAAGTTAAATGTGTAAAGATTTATTTTAAGTCACTGTGACACAGTAGCACTCAGTTGACATATGCTTATTTACACCTAGGGGCACCATCAGCCAGTCAAGGCACACCGACAACAGGGACAGCAGCAGCGAGGGAGGAGAGTGAGGAGGCAGGGCCAAGCCATGTCCATGCATCGCTGGATGAGGAGGATACAACTGCCATCACACAGGAAGAGGAGACAGTCCTGACCCCCGAGTGTCCACACTCCCCACACCTTTCCCAATCCCCAGCATTGCACTTCTCTCCTGAAACATCCCCATCAATGCTACAGGCTGCACCTAAAACCCCACCAGCCAGGAGGCGACTCGTGGCCCCACTGACAATTATGGACACAACAGAAGCTGAGGATGAGGACACTGCACCTAGGGCTCAAGCTGCACTGCAGCCCAACACAGATCCTGACACCATGCGCAGACGTCGCCACATGCCCAGCACTGCAGGTGGCTCTGGAGATGGCACTGTCTTCCGTGGGCTGGAGGGAAGCATGGTGCGCATCCAGCGCATGCAGGGCAAATATCTACAGGCCTGCCACCGCCAAATCCGTGCCCTAAATCAAACAATAGGAGAAATGGGTACGGGCATTATTAACATCGCACAGACCAACAGGGACATTGTCAAATCCAATGATAACCTAGCTGCAGGAATTACTTCTGCAATCACGCAGCTGTGCACTGAAATGAACAACTTAGAGCACACAAGGCGCAGGGACGCCCGAGCAACCAATAGGGCCATTAATCGCCTCGCCACTGCCACAGCCCAGCTATGCCGTAGAGGCAATAATATGCAGGAAAGCCTGACCCTGAACACGGCCGAGGTCACCAGGGGCATGGCCAGAATAACCAGTGCCCTAGAGGCAATGATGATCTCTCAAACAGCTCAAAATCCTGCCCTGGATGTGCCTGAAGGAGAGGACACCAGTAGCCGCAGCA
Source organism: Lissotriton helveticus (assembly GCF_964261635.1). NCBI lineage: Eukaryota > Metazoa > Chordata > Amphibia > Caudata > Salamandridae > Lissotriton > Lissotriton helveticus. The sequence goes on along the minus strand of NC_136057.1, from coordinate 1,737,003,217 downwards.
GCTTGGGAAGTGCTGTGTTGCCACCTCGTAGGAGCCGCAGGCGCCCAGCTGAGCCTGCAGGCCAGAAGGAAGGTAGTGAGGAAAATCCCAGTGGCTCTGGGAAGCGGGCGCGAAAGTGACTTTGCCAGGACATGTTGTCCCCACCTTTGTTTTACTTCATTAGTTGCACTTAAGTGCTTTAAGTTTGTGGAAACATATAAATACTTTAGTTCCATACACAACCTGTCTGTGTCTCATTACTTACTCAGAAATAGTTGCTTGTCATTTCCTCACGCCTGTATCTGCCGTCACTTGGTGTTGTGACTCCAGCAAGTTGTCTCTCAGGCACAGCATTGACGTCGTCATGATCCTCATAGTCAGACAACTCGACCTCTGTGCCCTTCCTCACAGCCAAGTTGTGCAACATGGCACAGGCAGCTATGATCTTGCAGCAGGTGGTGGGGTATACTGCCTTGCGCCTCCACTTTTGTGAAGGCATCTAAATCGGCTTTTCCATATGCCAAAGGTCCGTTCTACCACATTGCGTGTACTTTTGTGGGCCCGGTTATACCTCCTTTGGCTGGGTGTGGAGGGGTTGAGGTAGGGAGTCAGGATAAATGAACGTAGGGCATATGCACTGTCTCCTAAAAGGGAAATGGGAATACATTACTCACATGCATACTTGTAATTCTCACTGCAATAGGTGTGGAAGGGGTCGCAGACTCTGTCTTACCTAGGAGGTATCCTTCGCCAAATTCCCCTGCTGACAGACGTGCATAGATGCCGCTGTTCTGAAATATATAGGAGTCATGGGTACTTCCAGGGAATTTTGCGACAAGGTCTGTGATGACATACTTTGCGTTGCAAATCACCTGGACGTTGATGGTGTTGCTTGACTTCCTATTGCGGTAAATGTATTCTGTGGCAGCAATGGGGACAAATGGGGATGTGCGTGCCATCAATGCATCCGATGATATGGGGAAATCTTGCCATCTGGTAAAACTCAGATTTTCTTTGCACAAGTTCAGCATGGGTGGATGGAAAAGAAATGTAATGATCCATCCTATGCAACATGGCGTCAAGGAATCTGTGAAAAAACCTTGAGAGGCTGCTCTGGGTCACCCCTCCCGCCACAGCAACCACGCTCTGGTAGCTCCCTGACGCCAGCAGGTGGAGGCTGCACAGCACCTGTACATGTGTTGGAATTGCATGTGCCCTTGGGGTGGGGTGCTCCAACAGTGGTTTGAGGTTCCTGATGAGCTCCATGATGGTGTCTGGAGCCAACCTGTACCTTTGAAGTATCTCCTCCTCTGTGAGCATGAACAGGGTCACCCTCTGCCTGTAGACCTGCTCCTGTCTCAGCCATTCCCTCTCTCCTTCCTCCCGTAGCCGTAGCCGTCTTGCTATTAAATAAAATGCCGCCATTGTGCAAACTGAATTGCATTTTGGGTCCTTTTTTATAGGCTGCCCCTGGTTACCACCTGATTTGAATCCATGGTAAATACCGACTCTTAAATACCGATTTTGAGGCAAAATCGGTATTTCAGAGCCTCCCTACATCTCAAAGTTCAATTTGACCTATTCTAATTTACCGATTCGGTAAATTTACCGATCGGTAACTATACCGATCGGTAAGTTTACCGATCAGTAACTATACCGATCGGTAAATTTACCGATCGGTAATATTACCGATCGGTAATATTACCGATCGGTAATTTTTCATATTCGGTATTTTACCGATCGGTAATTTTACCGATTCGGTAAATTTACCGATTCGGCCTCTTTCCTATCACCTACATACCGAATGCTCAATACCGGTCGGTAACGGCCGAAAATCGGTTTTTTCGGCCGCTACCGACCGGTATTTGGCTACCTACATCTGGCCCTAAGAGCTTTGCAGCCTATCGCTGGAAGACTATTCAGGAGCAGATTAAGGGGCGTGTAGAGTGCTACGGCTCGCAGAGATGGAGCGGACGCAGAATATCAAGGACGGCCATAATACTGATCAAAGTCAACAGACGGTGGCTGTTGTCAAATCTAAATTATTCTAATTTTTTGGGGAAGGATTTGACTACAAAGTATATTCCATATTGTGCGATGATGTACGAATTTGATGAAAACTCTGGCAGAGTTGTCGCCAAACGGTTGCAGCAGAGAAGTATGGCAAATAGAATTACTTGAGTGCTAGAGCAGCATGGCCAGGTTCAGGACACTCAGGAGGGGGTTATGGATATTTTTGGAAAGTTTTATACTCTGCTGTATAAGGAAGAGAGGGCCATGTCCTTTATTGAGTCGGTGGCGGAGGGGTTTTTGCAGGGCATAGATACTCCCAAAGTTACAATAGACCAGAATGAAGTTCTCTCAGCCCCAATTGTATGGGAAGAGGTTGAATTGGCCATAAAGTCTTTGTCCAGTGGGAAGGCCTCTGGCCCGGAGGCTATCCCGTTAGAATTTTATAGGGCCTTTGCCCAAGAAATTCGACTGGATTCCCTATCAGATTTTAGGGGCGCCCAGAGGGGCATTATACACGAATCATGGAGGCAAACAACCATTGTGCTTTTTAAGAAGAAAGATAAGCCTGAGCTACACCCTTCATCTTATTGGCCTATTTCACTAATTAATACAGATAGTAAAATAATATTCGAAAATGTTAGCTTCTATGCTTGCTGCAGTCATTTCCCTATTAGTGTCTATACGGAAACATGGGTTTATCCCCGGAAGGGATACGGCCAACCATGTCAGGCGGGTCATTGCCCTGCTGGATTTGGCACAGGCTATGGAGTCTTCCCTTGGGGTGCTCCTATTGGACGCCAAGAAGGCGTTTGACAGGGTCTCTAGGGGTTTTATGTGGGCAGTGCTTCGCTGGAAGGGATTTAGCATTGAATTTATACAGGCACTGCAAGCACTGTATATCTCTCCAGCGGCAACAATCCGTATCTCAGGGCAGGAAACTGGGTTATTTATTATTGGTTGGGGCACTAGGCAAGGCTGTCCGTGTTCTCCCTTGCTCTTTGCTTTGTACATTGACCCTTTCCTTAGTAAAATCGAAGGAGATCCAAACATTCTGCCGGTCAGGGTTAATGGTACAGAGTATAAGACGCTGTCTTACGCGGACGACATCGTGGTTCTCACGAGGGATGTTGCTGCGGCATTTGCGACCTTAAAGATTCTTGCAGAGCAATTTGGACTATCATCAGGCTATAAATTGAACGTCGATAAGACGCAGATCCTAAATTCAGCTTTTATGCGTCCCTCCGACATCCCTCTCATTACTGAAGCGACATATTTGGGGTCAAAATCACTGCCTTAGCAGCTAGTATCCCTGACGTGAATATTCTGCCAGTGGTCGAATCTATTAATACTAAACTTTAAAGATTAGATCATCTGCATCTCTCTGTACGGCCGATGTAACATACTTAAAATGCTAGTCCTCCCGTAATTAATGAACTTGTTTAGAACCATCCCGCTAGAATTTTCTCAAGTATCTTTGAGTAGGGCTGAGAGGGCATGCTCTAGATTTCTCTGGGGGTATCGTCGGTCACGTAGGGCAGCTAAATGGATGTGTCTCCCTAGAGATCATGGAGGGTGGGCGGTTCCTAATATCTTAGTGTACTATTGGTCAGCTATGCTGCAACATTTTAGAATACTGTTAGTAGGAGACAGGGCTGAGGTTCCGCCAGCCAATCGACCTACTATCTATGAAATAGGCTTGGGCGACGTGGCTAAGGGCATTTTAGTGAAGATACTCGAACCGAGTTATTTAAAAAAGACAAGGTTCAAAGTAATTGAGGCTGTGTTCTCGATCTGGAGGAAGATTCGTCGCAAGTGTGAAATTTCAAACATCAATACACACAAACCTTTTTCGGCTGCTGGAATTTTGCCATTGATTTTCCAGGACCAGGTTATCTTTAGACGGCATTTATTGGGGTTTGCAGGTTATTGGTGATTTGTGCTCAAATGGCTTTTTCTTAGGGAGAGGTTTAATTTACATACCCATGATTTTTTTTTCATATCTGCAGATCAGAAGATTTCTTGATAAATGCCAAAATGAGACAGCCACAAAGTTTGAAAAGGTTACTATAATTGAATTAGCCCGAAGGGAAGCAAGAATAGGTGCAGTATATCAGTATCTTTTATCCTGTTCTCCGGATGATATGGATGCGCAGAACACTAAGTGGGAGGGGAAATTCGGCAAGACGGGGGGTTGATATCAGGCTTGCTCTAGAACTAGTAAGTCAGATCTTAGTTTCCGGTAGTTTACAGATGCAATGCTACATGGCGATGTTTGATTTGTACTATACACATGCAAAGATTGCAAAGTGGGGGGGGGGGGGGCGGAAGGGCGATGGGTGTGGCAGCTGTGGGCTTCAAGCCGCTGATGCAGTACACATGTTTTTATCTGTGTCCAAGTCTGGGGGAATTCCTACATGAAGTTGAGTACTTTATTAATGCAGTGCTAAAGATTCCTGTTAAATTCTCCCCAGAGCTGGTGATAATGGGTTGTGAGTGCATCGGGACAGCTGGTGGATCTAGACACACTGCTGCTTTCCTCTTTGTAGCGATGGCAATGATTCGGCTATGTATTACGTCTCAATTGATTAGCCCGGAAGCTCCTACATTTTTTTATTTGGAGAGCTAGGATGCTTGCACTGCATAATTTGGAGTCTTCTGTTAATCTTTTAAGGGGGAAAAAAGAGGCGGGAGCTGGGCACTAGAATATAGGCCCCCATCAAGGAGTGGTCTAAGGGTTGATGGGTATAGCTGAGCTAGACTCATTGTAGTTCGTATTGTTGTATATATGCGCTATGCTTTGTCTATTTCTGTTTTCCTTGTCTTGCTTACCTGGTCTCATAAATGTTCTATAAGTGCCTGCTTGTCAATTCTGGACAGGCTCTTTGCTTTATTGCCACCTTGGCTATTCCAATTCATTTCATGTTTTTTTCTTGTCGTTTTTCTGTATATTGTGCTTGTCATGACTTGTGCTAACCTTCAAATAAAGAAAAAGTTTTTTAAAAAAAGGATATCGAAGGGTAAAAATTACTTTTCCCCCTCCAATGTGTGCAACAGTAGGGAAACTGTTGGATAGCGGAGGGGTAAAAATTACTATTCCCAAGCCAATAAGTGCAACAGTAGGGAAAGTGGTTGATGCCAAAGGGGTACAATTACTATTCCCACTCCAATTAGTGCAACAGTAGGGAAAGTGTCGGCTAGCGGAGGGGTAAAAATTACTATTCCCACTCCAGTGAGTGCAACAGTACGGAAAAGTGTTGGATAGTGGCAGGATAAAATGTACTTTTCCCACTCCAATCAGTGAAACAGTAGGGACACTGTTGGATTGCAGAGGGGTAACAATTAACATTCCCACTCCAGTCACTTTGAAATAAAAAACAAACAAAATATTACCAACAAAAATATTTTAAAAACAAAATAAATAAAAAACATATCATTTTGTTAAACATTTAAATACAAATATTTAATATTACAAATTAAAAACGTATTATAATGACAAATACATATGACAATACCTCCAAAGATTATATTAAATAAAATAAAAAATAATTTTTAAACAAATACATATTTTAATTAGAAAATATTTAGAAATAAAAACAAATTTAGATTTTTAATTTCATACCCAATACCACCACATAATTCACAACAATCCACATGTAAATTTTTAAAAAAGTACTTCCGTAATTAACATAATTCATTACCAATTAAAGAAATATTATTACAAACAAATTAAAACACATACAAATTAACTTCCCACACGTTACCCCTATAATCCCTATAACCCACACCTAAAATTAAACAGTAAAAAATGAATTACACAATTAAAACTAATTTTCAATTAAAAAACTAATAGTATTATAAATTAAGTCTAATGAATGTACTCCCCACCCTTTACCCCTATAAAATTAAAATTCACACACAAAATATATTACCCTAATTATATATTAATGAATTAAAATTAATGATCAATTAATAATTATTTAAACATAAATTACTTCCCAACCTTTACCCCTATAAATCCCACAACCCACACTAAAAATGACACAATTTCCACATTTAATTTTTAATTAATTATCAATTAACTAATTAGTAAAAATAAATTACTTCCCACCCTTTACCCCTATAAACCCCACAACCTGCACCTAAACGTTACACAATTACCATAATTAATTAGCAATTAATTAATTAATTAATATTAACAGCCAGTTTATAATTACTTAACTTACTTCCCACAATTAACACTATAAAATCTCAATTAAATAATTATATTAAAAATTTTAAATAATCATTAATTATAATTAAATTACTTCCCACCTTACTCCCTTATAAACCCACAACGGGACCAAAAAATGCAAAATGTAATTAAAATAAAATTAATAACTACTAAAAATGTAGCACATATTTCAAAAAACAAACTATTCTTATGCAAAAAAATACATCACATACATTAAAAATATATACTAAAATACATAACACTAATTTAAAAAATCGATATTTTACACAGCTATATTTTTGCAAACGATAATAATGAATTCTATATATTTAAAAACGATATTTTCTACCTTAAAATCGATATTCTTTTTTTTTTTTTTTCTTTTTTTTTTGTTCCTCATTTCAAACATGGCTAGCCCGTCAGTAACGTGGACAGGGAAAAATGAGATATGGGAAGTAGACATGCTGTCTCAGTGCAGGACTGGTTGGGGTGCAATCGTAATGCGGATCCGTCAAGACCCTACAGCTATGTAATTGTCCCAGCTGATCTCTGCCCCTTGTACACCATTTGACAGGTGATTGCCATTAACCAGATTCCACCATTGCTGTTACCACTGATTCGCCTTAAAGAGAGGACGGCAGTGATAGAGCGAAGAGAGTGTGTCATGGCTTCGTAATCATTGGAACTGGGGGAAAAAAAAAAAAAACCCAGCTCAAGTTATTGGGACCAATCAAGTTTCGACCAAAAAGCTCTTTTATCAGGTTTACCAGCCCTGGAAAGATCCATTTTAGATATTTGTAGCATGGAGGAACACCAGTCATGCAACGTTGGAGGAGCAACCTCTTTCCACCGCCTGCAGATTTCACGTCGACCCACCAGCATTGAGTAGAACAAAAGGTTGTTATTAGTATTTCGCTTTTTGTCCACTACTCCAAAAATTACCAGGCGGAGATCTATACTGACAATGGAGCCTGTTGAAGATGTTAATCTATTGCCTATTGATTGCCAGTAAGATGTTAGGTGTGGGCAATCATAAAACATATGCGCATCCGAGGCTGCCACTTGGCCACAACGGGGACAAGCCACTGGTATGCCTGTTGAAAATTTAGACAAACTCTGAGGTGAATAGTAAGCCCTGTGAAGGGTAAAAAGGTGGTTTCTGCGAAGCCAGGCAGGTTTGACAATATCCCAAAGAACATTGCAGGAAGTTAACCATAGTTCATGCAAAATTAATGTAGGCAATAGGGAGCCCCACAACTGGTCTGGAAGATGGAATTCCCCGTCGATCTCCTCTAAGATTAGATTATAAAAGTAGGAGACCTCCTTGGGTGCTGGTGACTTGTCCAGTAGAGAAGATTCCAGTTGGCTACTTCCTCCTAAAGGTGGTTGTTGGTGACGAGGGGGCCCAGTTCTTTGTGCTTGCGCCCAGCTTGAGATTTGTAAAAAATTTAATCTAGAGAGATTGGGGCCTACCTTGCTCACTAAGTGTTCCCAAGAGAACATATCCCCTTCAAAAAAGAGATCTCCCCATGTTGAGATACCAGCGTCTTTTAATGGGCTTATCAATGTGTCTTTGGTCCAGCAAGGGGGAGCAGGAAGATCCCATATAGGAGATCTATTAGAATGGTAGCCTATTTTAGTAGTGACTCTGAGGTCATACCAAGTTCTTGCAAGGCCCTGCAGTACCTTCAGTTTGATCTTCTTAAAAAATTTGGGGTCTCCGAACTTAAATAAGAAACCCAACTGACTTAGACCTTCACACTGTAGTAATGTTGAAAACATTAACCCGATGCCTTGATCTAATGGAGTTTTAAGTAGCATTCGGGCGTGCGTCAACTGAAAGGCCCAAGCATAAATCTGGAGGTCAGGACCGGCCAAACCACCCTTCTCCCTACGTCGCCTCAATTTGCTCCAAGCAATTCTTGCACTCTTGTTCCTCCAAACAAATGAGGTGATGTCACTCTGCATCTTTGCTATCAGTGTTTTATCAAAGTAAAGTGGTAGGACTATTGAAAATAAAAGTCAACCTAGGTAGGATAGACATCTTGACTAAGTTTGACCGACCCAGAAGCGATAATGGAAGATGACCCCAAGAACTCATTAGTTTCCTTCATTCTTTAGCCACCAAAGTAAAGTTTGCAGAGGCGATCAAATTGATATCCTTTACAATTTTTATGCCAAGATATCTCATGTTGTCACAGGGTTGCACAGGAAGTCCCGCTGCTGTACCATTCCACACCATAACCTCGGTCTTAGTGGCATTTACTTCATAGCCAGAGATGTTGCCAAATTGTTGTGCTAAGTTTATGACTGTCGGAAACGCAGTGTTGATATCTGAAGATATGATCATAATATCGTCAGCATACAGGGATACTTTTTTTTATCCAATCTCTATATCTGAAAGGTATTATGTCAATGTCCTCCAGGATTTTTTGAGCAAATGGCTCGATATAGAGATCGAAGAGCAGGGGCGAAAACGGGCAACCCTGCAGAGTACCCCTTGTGATGGTAAATGGTTCCGACAATCCGCCATTAACCAAGACCGATGGATTATGGTACAGCAGTTCCACCGCTCTACGGAAGGCCCGACCCACGCCGAATTTATCCAAGGCCCCCGACAGGTATACCCAATTGACCCTGTCGAAGGCCTTGGCTGCGTCCAACGTGAGAATAACCAAAGGCAGCGATGAGCTAGTTGCCATATCGATCGCTCCTACTAGATCATATGTCAGTTCAAAAAGCTGGCGGCCTTTAACAAAGCCCTTCTGAATTGAATGTAGAACTGAAGGAGCGACCTGCCCCAACCTTTTGGCTAGAAGTGACGCGAAGATCTTGTAGTCTGCGTTGAGTATTGAGATAGGGCGAAACGAGCCGCAGGCAGTGGATGCCTTTCCTGGTTTCAAAATTAGCGTGATCGAAGCTTTATTCCACGTTGTGGGCGGTAAATCGCCATCTATCAGAACTTGATTAAATAACCTGGTGAGAAAGGGAGCAATATCAGCTGCAAGATGTTTATATATCTCTGCCGGCAGGCCATCAGGCCCCGCCGCCTTTCCACACTTACTGTTGAGTATAGCAGTTGATACCTCTTCTACCGTTATAGGCTGATCTAAAAAAGCCACTTGTTCTGTAGATAATGATGGTAGTGTAATTTTATTAAGCCAATTTCCTACATTGTCAGAGGAGATGTTATTATCCTCTCGGTAAATAGCCTGGAAAAAGTCTTTAAAGGCTGACCTGATTTCTGGGTCAGAGGAAACTGTAGCGGAACCAGTAATTATAGACTCAATATTGTTACGAGTCTGATCAGTTCTAGACTTCCAGGCTTATAATTTGCCCGCCCCTTCACCAAATTCAAAATTGGCTAATTTGCTAGCTTCCCACCTTTGTAAAATACGTTGGTTTAGTAGAGAAGCTAGTCGTCCTTTAAGCTTTATCAAGACCTCCCGTTTAGCCAGTATGACATGTTCAGGAGCATTATTAAGGTTGTCTAACTCTGATTGGGCTATCGATATGTTAGCCTCTATCAACGCGACCCCTTGGGTATACTGCTTTTTTCGAAACTAAGTTTTGTTCTTAATGACCCCTCTCAGAGAACATTTGAAAGCGTCCCATACTGTACTAGAGCAGGCAGAACCGATGTTAACTTTAAAGAATTCTTGTGTTTCCACTCTAATATACTCCAAATCATCAGGAGATGTAAGGAAAGACCTGTCAATTGACCATGACCTAATCGGGGGTTGAGATTGCAGTTCAAGGTCTAGGAGTACTGCCGAGTGATCCGACAGATGAGATGGTAAATAAGTTATACTCATAACTGATTTATCCAGAACTTTATTTACTAGGAAGAAATCGATCCTTGATCTGTGACGATACTTGTCGTTTCGGAAGGAAAAGCCAGTTTTCTGTCCCGATCTTGCTCTCCAAATATCAATAAATCCATATTGATGCATAGATTTAAGCAAGAAGTCTCTGGATTTAGAGTGAGCGAGTTGTCGGCCAGAAGTGGACTTATCCAGCAAAGGGTCAAGCACAATATTAAAGTCTCCCACTATTATCATTGGTTCTGCAAAATGCAAGAGCTCAGAAAACAGCGAGGCCAGGGCAGAGGGATCATCTCGGTTAGGCCCGTAATATCCAACCAACGTGACGCATGTACCGCCTAACATGACAGCCGCAATTACCCACCTACCCAAGGGATCAACCTTCTGTTTCAAGAGTCTTGCTGTAATAGCTTTTTTAAATAGAATGGTAACCCCTCTAGTGTTAACTGTTTGAGAAGTGGCAACAAATTGATCTATCCACCTGTTTTTTTTTACCAGGTCAGATACTTCAGCTTCAACTAGATGTGTCTCCTGGAGTATAATGACCTGCGCATCAAAATCACGGATGTATTGTAAAATTGTGTTAGATCTGGGTTTGGTGCGCAGGCCATTAACGTTCCAGGAGAGAATCTTAATGGTACTCATAGTTAATATATCTAGTGAAGCTGGGCCCTACTAACTTACGCCCCTTAATACTACTTGGAAATGCACGATTCGTCCACTTTTCACATATGCGATTGTCGACCGCCAATTTGGAGATGAGAAACTTTTTATTTTTTCTTTCCCTTACCCGCGTGAAACCCCCCCCCCCCCCCCCCCCCCCCCTGAGGAACCCCTGATTAACCAACCGGAACAGGTCCGGTTTGTGATACCCTGACCCTATCTAAGCTTAGGCAAAGCGCTGGTGACTATAGTGGTTGAGGGCTAAGTAAATCTAATAACAGTTAAGCCTATTGTAGTCATACTCAGAATTAGTTGAGTTGCCTTAGCTTGTAACTCTACGAAGGTTTTTAGAGGTTTGTATATATATTCGTGCACCTTGTGTATTACTTTTTTAAGATTTTTTTTTTTTTTTTAAATTTCTCTTTTTTCCCCCGTCCTTTCTTCCCTTTTTCTTTCCTCTCCTTTTTGTTTCCCTTTTTTTTCTCCCTTTTTTCCCCTTCTCCTCCTCTCTTTTCTTCTTTGTTTTTTTTTATTAACTTATTTTGTACTCTTCTTCTCTTCTACTACGGAGGTTTATGTCATAACTCTATAGGCAACAGTATAAGGGAACCCACGAAATTCTCGATTTAAAACTAACCTACCGTCAATTTTTAGAGGTGCCTATGCTCATTAGTAGCTCATCTGCAGCCTGAACTGTAAGGACATTAAACATTTTGTTGTTAAACATGATCTTCAGTGCTGCAGGGAAACTTAGCTGCACAGACGCCCCCAAGTTTCTAAATGCCTCCATTCTCCTACCCAGCTCCCACTGCCTATCGAGGGTTGCCCTCGACAGGTCAGATCGTACTTGAAAAGACAAACCCTCTCCAGACAGGGATTTTTGTTTATGGGCAAGGTTAAGAATGTGGTCCTTCAATAGAAAAGTGTGGAAGTTCACCAGGATCCTGCGGGGTTTTGTCCGCTGCGGGTTACGCCTGAAGGGATCCCTGTAAATCAGTTGAATGTCTAGATTAGGTTCCTCCTCTGTATGCGTTAAGTTTAAAGATTTTATGAGGAGTTGAATAATATATGCCTTGATGTTGGTTCCTTCGCTTCCCTCTGATACATTCAAAATGCGAATATTACAGCGCCTCGCATTGTTTTCCAGGGCCTCCATTCTATCAACTAGTAGAATGTCCTCTTTTTTAAGTTTCACTATTTCTTCCTTGGCATTATCTAATTCTAGGGTCATTGCCGCAGTTGTTTCTTCCAACACCCCAGTTCTTGAAAAAAGCCCATCTATTTTGTTATCCAGTGATTCACAGTATGTCCTGATCTCTTTTTGAATTTTAGATGACTCCTCAAAGCCACGTTTGATGTCAACCGACAAATTAGAAAATCATGGTTAGAACTGAGGAGAGATCCAAAGGAGAAGCAAAGGCAGTTGCATCTGCAGTTGATTGTGTTTTAGAAATGTGAGAGGGGTCAAGAGCTAGTTGCAACTGAATATTCTGAATATTCTGATCCACATTTAAAGGGGCCTCAAGTAGTAAGTGATGTTGATTGTCCAACTCTAAATCTGCTGGCTGAAGACTTGCATCTGTTTCCAAACCGGTGCATTTACCAGAGAGGGCAAGGTTAAGAATGTGGTCCTTCAATAGAAAAGTGTGGAAGTTCACCAGGATCCTGCGGGGCTTTGTCCGCTGCGGGTTACGCCTGAAGGGATCCCTGTGAATCCGTTTAATGTCTAGATTAGGTTCCTCCTCTGTATGCGTTAAGTTTAAAGATTTTATGAGGAGTTGAATAATATATGCCTCGATGTTGGTTCCTTCGCTTCCCTCTGATACATTTAAAATGCGAATATTACAGCGCCTCGCATTGTTTTCCAGGGCCTCCATTCTATCAGCTAGTAGAATGTCCTCTTTTTTAAGTTTCACTATTTCTTTCTTGGCATTATCTAATTCTAGGGTCATTGCCGCAGTTGTTTCTTCCAACACCCCAGTTCTTGAAAAAAGCCTGTCTATTTTGTTATCCAGTGATTCACAGTATGTCCTGATCTCTTTTTGAATTTTAGATGACTCCTCAAAGCCACGTTTGATGTCAACCGACAAATTAGAAAATCATGGTTAGAACTGAGGAGAGATCCAAAGGAGAAGCAAAGGTAGTTGCATCTGCAGTTGATTGTGTTTTACAACTGTGAGAGGGGTCAAGAGCTAGTTGCAACTGAATATTCTGAATATTCTGATCCACATTTAAAGGGGCCTCAAGTAGTAAGTGATGTTGATTGTCCAACTCTAAATCTGCTGGCTGAAGACTTGCATCTGTTTTCAAACCGGTGCATTTACCAGAGAGGCTATAGTCTTCCACTTCTGTGATACTAGTGGATACGGCCGGGATCAAATCAGACTCATTGAGACTTGAAGGGCTACTAGGGCTATTGCTGCCATTGATACACTGCTCCATTGGTACCTCTAGAATTGGAGCTGCATTTGCTGGCGTAGTATTTTCGGTGGGCAAACCTCCCCTCTCATTGGGTTGACTCTCCTTATGTAGCTCCCCTTCCATAGTTTGTGGACAAGAGGCCATACAACTAGATATAGCAGGGCTAGAAATTGTGTCTGAAGATACAGAAATGGGGGGGGGACTACTCTGAGCGAGGCTTAGGACCTGAGGTATGGCCTTGAAATAAGACCGCAGAGAAGGTGTTATCTTTGAAGCAGAATCCAAAACTGATTTTACTGCCTTGGCTTTTTTGGATCGTTTAGGTTTAACCTCTGAAGAGAGGTAAGAAGAGGATTTAGATGGCGTTCTATTGGTACTGCAAGCACTGCCGCTGTTGCTAACGGGTATTACACTAGCAGGATTAGTTAATTTAGGTCCCGCTACAATATGATCTCGGTCCTCCCCCCCAATCAGCTGTGTGGATTCCAGAGCTGAAGTGGCAAACAAGTTTAGTTTACCACAATTATACTTCCCTCCTCGGTAATGGTATAGACTCCCGGTTTTAGCAGCCTTTTTTTCTCTGTGCCCCTTATTAGTTGTTGCTGGAGTCAGTTTTATGGAAAGGTCATGTCGGGCTGAGGTATGACTTCTGAGGGAATAGGGATTATTAGCCAACCTAGTGGTCTGCTCTAAAGTCCCTGCACCAAGTTTTGACCCTTCTTCCAGCCCAGCAAATCCCTCTCCACACGGCTCGTCTGGTGCCCTCTAAAATTGATTAGCCACTGCTTCCCCCTCTCCCTGGCCCCCCTTCACCTTGTTCGCCGTCAGTCCGGGTTTATTGAACTCCACCGCTGCCTCCGGTCGAGTTGCCAAAGCCGGCTCCGAAGTGTTCACGGTCGCGCCCTCCAATGCCGCCACGCATGCCTCTCCACCAGCGGTCTGAGGAAGAAAGTCTCTGCGGAGGGAGCGGACCTGCCTCCTACGACGGAGCTCCAGGGCGGCCCGGTGCCACTTCCACGGCACCGCCGACGACGAGAACCAAGTTCGAGGCTGGCGCAGAAGCAGAGTCGGCAGCAGCAGCGAGGCACTCGGGAGAGCAAACACACCGAGTCAGACCGTAACACGCCCCCATGCACATGCATGGAGAGCGAAAGGAGACCGGATCAAGCGGCCCGGTGATTGCAGAAAATCTTCGATAAATAGAAATATATTCCAAAAATAAGTATACAGCAGTAAGAGAAAAATGCTAGGAGTGCCGACGCTTGGATATAGCCCTCATTCGTGAAAGAAAAGCCCAAACGCTCCACTAAAGCTTAGAGCGGGGTACTGCGGCAGCTAGCCTGCTGCCGCCATGTTCCTCCAGCTGAGCCTCTCCTCCCACTCTAAAATTCGATATTCTTGACCACAATATTCCTACTGTTGATATTTCTGACTCACGATATTTAGGACTCGATATTTCTGTAGTTCGACATTTCCATCTTAATATTCTGTCTGCACAAAGTTTGAACATCTTGGATGCATCTCCAAACATCCAATAACGTGATGGAAAAATTGTTGAAATACAAATTCCATTTGCGGATCATTCCTTCCTTCTTTGTCAAACAAAGTCCTATAGCCTCAATTATAAGCAAAGGTAAAATACTTCAAATAAAACAGACTCAATATACACCCAGCTAAATCATCAATGCTGATTTGGGGTCCCAGAAAAATGCTCATAAATTTGCATCTCTCACCCTGCTCTCTAGCAGGCACTTAGAAAATCAGATTCTTTCATAGTTACCTTGTCAAACACACTCTGACAAAAGAAGATGGAGAAAACCATGTCAAAAGCTGAGGAGTCTGAAGATGTGCTAGCCTTCTATTATGGTCTGAACGGGGCTGTTCGGGAAAAGGTGGGAGGAATAATATGTCGCCGGGGCTCTGCACACACAAGAGAGACTTAAGTCCTAGAACACATCTAGTTGAAGAAAACCTTGGGCCTCTCATAAGCTCAAAGAGCCCCTGCTGGAAGCAGCCTTAGGAATGGGGGGTGGTCAATTCAGGACAGCCTGAAACGCACCAGTTTTGTTTTCAATAAAAAGCAAATGTAGCCCTATTAATCAACTGATCGACAGAGCATAAAAAGAGGGTTTGGCACAAATTCCCATTACATTGTACTTTGAAATGTGAAGAAACAGCTTCCAAGGTTAAACCTAGCAGTAACTTTGATCTGGAATCCAACCAGTTTGCTGACCTTTTTGCCAGCTTATGTTTTTTTATGTGAAAAGACCACTAATCAAGGATTCTGTATTTTATTTACAAGGTAAGGTGCACAAAAGCCTGTGAGGCAGAGCGTGACCAAAAACATTTTAAACTGACTTCAGGAAAAAGACATGGGCAATATTTTACAGTAAAAATGTGACGTTATGAAGATCACAACAGTAAACAGCTATGGTTATGTTTTTAATAAAGCTGTTTTTGCTAAATAAGATCCTGCTTGATTAATCTACTCATATTAGTGTTTCTAATTAAAACAATGACTAATGGAGTGAAAGTCATTACCATGGGTAACCATTTTTAAGTTTCTGTGAAAAAATGCAAAACTAATCACAATATGTGTAGAAAATGAAAGCAGCATTAAACGGGTGAAATAGTAACTAGAAACGCTTATGAAAATGTTACGTGAAACATTAATTTTCTTTACTTATAATGTAAAAGAGACATATTAGTTAATAATGAGTTTAAATAATTAATGCTTAGGGATTTAATAGAAAAATGATAATTCATCTGCCATAATTATCTTTTATGAATATTTTTTATGAACAGTTAAGAAAAATGCGTTTTATTTTCCTAGAGAGAGATGCATTGCAAAATCCTATGAAGGCCTCAAACCTTGCTTGAATTATTTTCTTTTCTTGAAATGTAGACCTCGGAAGAAAATGTATTTAGTCCTTCACTAGTTTTAAAATGCTGTGTTAGTTTGTTTAGCTGTGCACAATTTATCTCAAGGAATTTCCTCTAGATAGTTTCTTACAAATGAAATTTTCATCAAAAGTTTGCAAACCAGCGAGACATGCGCGAGGATGTGGATAGTGTGGCAAGATGTTTTCCTGCTTCCGTGGAAGGGTGACTTCATTAGAACTAACTATGGATTTCTTCAAAAAATAATATAGAGCTAATATGGTCAGTAGATCACCCTATTCTGAAAACCAATAAAATCGTGAAGAAGCTGTGAATTATACTTTTAGGAGATTGGACATTAATATTTAGAGTATAGATATTTGTGTAAAAAGAGAATTCGTTAGTAGCTGTTTTCTACAAGAGGAGAGCTTTGCCGCTGTTTCGTCTCTATGCTACTCTGGCTGGTTGCTGTCTTTGCTGACTGAGACTGTCCTGAAATCTTTGCACTTCATCGGCTGGTGATGTTGCTCTTAGCTATACCTTTTTGGCCAAGAGGTTAGCTTCCCTTCTTATTGTACACTGTGCAATTGTTCTCTAGGTTCGTATGAAATTGAATTGCATATTGATATTTGCAATTAAATATGTTCTGGTCTCTCGCTCTCTGCTCATTTGCCTGTTAATTGGGATTGTGATTAATCTAGTTTAATTTTAAACGGTTTTCTCATATTTGTGGGATTTATCTGTAATATTTGATCCTAGAAGATTTGTATAATGTTTGCCAATGTACTCATGTACTGACCACTCACATTCTAAAAATCTTAGATAAAAGTGACTTGATAAGTAATCAGAGTTTGTAGTTATGTATGGATTATTAACAGTTTTGTAAATATTATGACAGTTGTTGTGAAGTTAGATATTTCCTTCATTTAGGGTTCTCATGAGGGGAATTGTATCCGTCTTTTCATTGCCCAGTCCCTACTAGCTCTGCTTAAAGATCCATCGGAGGACCTGATGTCATAATTGGTTATTGAGTTCTCATGGGCCCGATCTGCTAACCATAAAGAAACATGTGATATAGAATTAGTGTGATCACTTATGCAGTATAAAATTTCACCCCACTTCCGCTGCAACACTGTGATTTCTTCAACTTAAACCAATGCAGCAGAAACTTAAAACATAAGCAGTAGAAAAAAGAGAAAGCAATGTCCAATGTATTGAACACAGCTGGGGTACATGCAGGGATCACAACACTATGTGATTGTTATTAGGGCTCATTGCAGCCTAGAGTAATGCGGCTACCTTGGACAGAGTGTAGATTTCATACTTATGGCAAACTGTTTTTTCATCGCAAAATTATACATTCCTGGTCACATACTTCTGATGTGTCAAATGTTGAAGCTTAACATTCATTCTTGCCCCAGAGCCTCTTATACATGCATTCATTCCTGCCCCACAGCCTCTTATACACACATGCTGACAATATGCAAAGAAAAAGTCACCATTTTGTGTACTTGTAATGTCCCCTATTCACTGGCCATCAGTGCCCCTGGTGCTCAGGTGTACACATGGTGCGGATACGTTAACACATCAACAGAAAAGTCATATTTCTATGTTCCCATTAGCCAGGATCTTAGCCAACATTTAAAAAATCTACAATACCTGCATTTGTACGCTACACCTCAAAATTGGAGGGAAGGCATGGGAATATCAAACAGTAAGAGTAACAGTATCCCTATGCCTCCATTTGAAAGGAAAGGGGAAACATAGAAAGAACCACAAAAAAGCAACATCAGAATAATTAGCAATTTCACTTTTAGTCTCAGTTTAGTTATTTATTAAGGCATTTTGAATAGAGCTCAAACAAGTTGCTTCACAGCCACTTCAGCGCTCTAAGTGGTAGAATCGGTTACAGACTTGGTTCATTCCCAGATATCCATGGAAGAGCGATTGCCCTGGCATTCTTACTGCAAGCTATATCAAGGATATCATGACTTAAAGAGGTCCTGATACTAAGAGGATCCGGTTCTGTGGGAAGGGATAGGGAGGCTCTCACTGAAAGCACCTCTCCAAACAATTACCAGAATGGTTAGTAAAGAAAACCACAAGTCTATACATTCTTCCAAGCTTCACTGTTGGATCACGAGTTAAGGACTTGCAGCCCATTACGTTTCTTGGTTCTTTTGCTCAAGTGGCTTATGAATGGGGATACAGAAAATAGTTACAGTCAACTGCAGCAATGAAGACTCTGCGTGAACATTCACATCATCCCATTTGGGAAGATGTATCAGAATAGTGTTGTTATGAAACTTTTCCTGAAAGAACTTGTGAAGTTATTTAATGCACACATTAAATGAACCCATTAGGGATTTAAAAATTAGGACTGTAACTTATGTTAGAAGAGGGTCATTGATCTTCATTAATTTACCCACTTGGGATAGTCTAAGATGTGTTAATTTCAATCGTTATCAATTTATAAATTATACTTGATTGTGAAAAATATATCAATCAATCAATCAGTGACACTTATAAAGCGCGCTACATACCCGTAGGGTCTCAAGGCGCTGGGGGGGGGGAAGTGCCGCTACTGCTCGAACAGCCAGGTCTTCAGCTTCTTCCTGAAGGAGAGGTGGTCTTGGGTCAGGCGCAGGTCGGTCGGGAGGGAGTTCCAGGTCTTGGCGGCCAGGTAGGAGAAGGACCTTCCTCCTGTAGTCGCTCTTCGGATGCGGGGGACGGCGGCGAGGGCGTGGTTGGCTGATCGGAGGTGGCGTTTGGGAGCGTAGAAGTTGACTCGGCTGTTGAGATAGCTCGGGCCTTGGTCGTGTAGGGCTTTGTGTGCGTGGGTGAGGAGGCGGAAGGTGATTCTTTTGTTGACGGGGAGCCAGTGAAGGTCTCTCAGATGTCCGGAGATGTGGCTGGTTCGTGGGATGTCGAGGATGAGTCTGGCTGAGGCGTTCTGGATCCGCTGGAGTCTCTTCTGGAGCTTGGCGGTGGTGCCGGCGTAGAGGGCGTTGCCGTAGTCCAGCCGGCTGGTGACGAGGGCCTGGGTGACGGTCTTTCTGGTCTCGGTGGGGATCCACCAGAAGATCTTCCGTAGCATGCGTAGGATGTTGAAGCATGACGAGGAGACGGCGTTGACTTGTCTGGTCATGGAGAGGGAGGAGTCCAGGATGACGCCCAGGTTTCGTGCGTGGTCTGTCGGTTTGGGTGCGGTGCCCAGGGCGGGAGGCCACCAGGAGTCGTCCCAGGCGGAGGGTGAGGAGCCCAGGATGAGGACCTCCGTCTTGTCCGAGTTCAGCTTCAGGCGGCTGGTCGTCATCCACTCGGCTACCTCTTTCATCCCTTCGTGCAGGTTGGCTCTGGCGGCGGCGGGGTCGTTGGTCAGGGAGAGGATCAGCTGGGTGTCGTCGGCGTAGGAGATTATGCTGAGGTTGTGTTTGCGTACGATGGCCGCGAGGGGGCTCATGTAGACGTTGAAGAGGGTGGGGCTCAGAGATGATCCTTGGGGGACGCCGCAGATGACTTCGGAGGCCTCTGACTTGTACGGTGGTAGGCGGACTCTCTGTGTTCTTCCGTCGAGGAAGGAGGTGATCCATTCCAGCGCCTTGTCCTGGATGCCGATGTTGCTGAGGCGCCGTACCAGGGTGCGGTGGCAGACCGTGTCGAATGCCGCGGAGAGGTCTAGGAGGATGAGGGCCGCTGTTTCTCCATTGTCCATCAGGGCTCGGATGTCATCGGTGGCGGCGATGAGGGCGGTCTCGGTGCTGTGAAATTTAAATATGTGTAACTTTATGAAGATATGCGACTGCAACACGAGTTCTCATCTGATGTGTTTATTTTTTGCAATATGTCGCGCATTTGTCTAATCTTACTATAGAGGTGATTTGCTTTATGCAGAACTAAATAGCGATGTTATGATATTATGTTCCCCGCTCTGGTTAGATATTATTTGGAGGAACCCTGTATATTTGTATATATATATATAAATGTATAATGAATGAGGAATCATGATGTTTACAATGTATTGAGCATTTACTTTCACTCGTTATTGTATTAGAGCAGAGGTCTTCAAACTTTTTTACTCTGAGCCCCCCCCTAAGCAAAATGTTTTGAGGTCGGGCCCCCCTCCAAAACTTTATGGCAAGCCTTGGGGAGCAGGGGGGAGATGGCTGCGTGCAGGGAGCGGGGCTATGAGAGGATATCAGGAATACTTTTTCTATAGCTTATGAACTGCACTAAATATGAGACTTATAAAACAGCAAATGCATCAAACAAAAACTGATTTCATCCCAAACAAACTGCTCCCCATAATTGGGAGGTTGTGAGCCCCTCACACTCGTTGACAACCATGCAACTACACCTGCTGCACTAATGATAACTGCAGTCCATCTCCTCTGCATCTTTTAACTCTACCCCACCATGACGGATCATCACCTTGGTCCTAATGCTTGAAAAGAAAATAAGCTCAGATGCTTTGAGTGCAGGGTCTGTCTGCGAGTGTGCTTTGCTGAAAAACGGAATGCTGTCTTCCTCCTGGTTTGTAAATTATGACGGCTTAATTGGCGACGTAGCCGTGTTTGCAAAGGTCGGTGTGAATTGTGGTGTGCTGTGCGGCTACTATAAAGCAGCTGTTCACTTCTCCGCACTGATAGCTTGTTTTCGCAATATAATTATTTTGCCGCGTTCCTGCAGAAGATGTTGCTGTTTTGCGAGCGTATCTTGGTGAAAAAAGCTTTGTTTCTAAGCCACACTGCTCATCAAGCTAAACAGTGTTGTACAAATTACATTACGACAAATAAGTGGTAACAACGTTAAAATATGTATCTTTGAAAAAAATGATGAATATAATATAAACTTTAGTTGGACACACTGCTAAAAAGAGGTAATATGTTGTTGAACTTGAAAGGCACTCTGGGCCTTAACTAACGTGCATTGTAGCTTATGTATAGCACAGGATATCCGCCAACCTCAGCCTGAGCCCCAGCCCGGGCCCCCAAGAATTGCTGTCGCCTGACAACACTAGAACTCTCCTTCACTAGGACTTCCTGAGTCCAGGAGAGGCTGAGCAGGTGTTCAGGGCAGGCCTGCCTCTCACATTACCCGAACAGTGCCACTATGACCAGTTTTGCATAGAGATCTCCTCAAAACCAGCGTTGTGAGTGGGGACAGACTAACTTGGCCACTGTACAGTAGCAGACACAATGTATTATTAAATTAAGTCTACCACTGTGGAAAGCATTTGATTGTTACATTGCATATTCCCAAAACTACGATCCGTTTGCAAGGCACTAGGTTAATTACCTTAGATTTCTAGTGATTAGCAGCAGGTTTAAGATTTTCTTAGAGTTTCTTGTTGCTTAAATGGGTGTCATTCTGATATTTATATATGTTTCCCTCGTCTTTACTGCTGGATTTTGCTCATGTAAAAGTGTCACTCATAGTGGCTGAAATGTCACTCATAATTACACTGATTTTATGAAAATGTCACACACAGCAATCTGAAACCTTGGCAGCTATGGTACCTCATAACCCCCAAAAGTACTTCAGCCCTCACAGTAAGCAAAAAAAGCACTATAATTGCCAGAGCAATACAGTTTAGGAAGCTAAAAGATACTTTACTGCCTGATAATTATAAAACAAAACGTTGTTTCCGTTCTGGGAAAAGCTAATTCTCCCAGGAGGGGGTTAAATTCATACAGCTGAAATGCTTCAGCAGGGGAGGCAAGGAGTCTCCTCTGCTAAAACCGAAAGCAAATGAACCGACAGTTCACTGTGGACTGTCAGTTCGTTCGCTTTCGGTTTCAGCAGAGGAGACTCCTTTTCTCCCACTTTAAAGTATTTCAGCTCTAGTCATTAACCTTGTGAAAGTGCAGGTGCAAGGGCCCGATTTCTTCTTCCACCCCCTCCAACCCTCTGTTATGGCGGAACCTCTGCACAACAATCAACCCCCGACCCCCACCGGATTTCGAAAAAGCCACCTGTTTCAGATTTCAAGATTTCAGCAGTATTTCAGAGCATGGTGCCGTAGGAAAGCCTCCACAGGAAACCAGGAAAAAAGGCAGCAAGTAATGTATGCCGGAGTTTTATGCACGCAAATTTCGCGGTACTTCCGGCAATCTTAG
Source organism: Lissotriton helveticus (assembly GCF_964261635.1). Classification (NCBI taxonomy): domain Eukaryota; kingdom Metazoa; phylum Chordata; class Amphibia; order Caudata; family Salamandridae; genus Lissotriton; species Lissotriton helveticus. The sequence continues at coordinate 1,736,981,108 of NC_136057.1, read as the reverse complement.
CTGCTGTCCCCCTCATTAACATGCTGATTGGAGAAAGCCGAGCAACAGCGAATCAAACATCACCATTATAAATGGGTGAAGACTTGCGCCGTGGGACAGTAGAGGAAAAAGATTACAACAAAGGTAAGAGTTTAGGCAGGAATGCGCGCCCCCCCTGAGTTGGTGGCGCGCCCCACAGATTGAAGAACTCTGTATTAGAGTGTATTTCAAGATGGCCGACAGTGTTTTTGTTTACACATCAGTCCACTTTTTATGTCTTTGTTTGGTCACGTGCACAAGCTTTGTTTAAATGTCCGTGGAAGTTAGTTATGAGTTTACCCGTGAGCAAGGCGGTAACGCCGAAACGTGTAGGTGCTCTTTTGTTTTGCTCATATGCAATAAAGAAAACGTATTTGTAGTAGACTATTGGACTTTGGCGTAATTTTGCTGAGAGGAGACCACCCGTGCCCTGTTGCGCGGTATGTATAATATATATATATATATATATATATATATATATATATATATCTTCTAAATCCAAGCAAGAAAACGCGTTCTCAGGAAATAAGGAAAACAGCAATTCTGAAGGTGTATAAGTTGTTTAAATTCACAACGCGTTTCGCCACACAAGATGGCTTGATCAAGCCATATTGTGTGGTGAAACGCGTTGTGAATTAAACAACTTATACACCTTCGGAATTGCTGTTTTCCTTGTTTCCTCAGAGCGAGTTTACTTGCTTGGATTTAGAGGATTTAATTGCTGTGTGCTCCGCGGCGTTCGCGCCACTCTTCACGGGTCCTGTGAGGTCCAGAAGGAGCTGCGGTGATATTGGAGATATATATATATATATATATATATATACATATATATATATATATATATATTACCTACTGGCGATAGCCAGTAGGTATATATAGTTAGGATTGTTTTCCATAGGGAAATCGCAACATTCTATTGGGAATAACTTTGGCGCCGGTTGAGGAATCCTCCTGAATTTTTCCTTAACTTTGCCTCGCGGCGCTCCGCTCCTTCCCTGAAAGTTTGGGGGGGATTCGTCAAGCGGGGGCCGAGATAAAAGGGGGGTCCCAAAACGTGTTTTCCCCATGTTAATTTCCATAGGGCGGTTGGACTCACTTTTAGCCCGAACGGCTGAATGGTTTTCCACCAAACTTGGCAAAATTGTAGGGACTGGTAGCCCGATGTGCCTTTGCTATGTCTCAAGATATGTGCTCCAGTGGTTTTTACGAAAATTAACTTTGAAAAAATATATATTGGGCTACATTGGGCTATATATATATATATGTTAGAGCCCAAATGTAGCCCAATGTAGCCCAAAGATGGCCACCAGAGACAAAAAAAAACAAATGTAGCCCAAATATCAGCCAGATGTAGCCCAACTATAGCCCAATGACAGAATGTCCCAGAGTGTTCTAAAGAACAACTAGAGCGCTAACAGTCTTACTTATGACAAAAGTATGGCACACCTGAAGTCATCTTGATTGGAATAAAGTGTTAACACTTAAAACATTTAATTTGCAAAGGAACAAAATGAGGGGGTTCATTTTGCCATAGAAATTATGATTAGTGCTGAAGAAAGAAAAATTAGGGCACATTTTGAGTGACTTCTCAAATCCTCTTATATTTCATTAAAAAAATTCTGATATGCAGTCTCCCAAGATGGCCACCAGAGACAAAAGAGCCCAAATGTAGCCCAAATATCAGCCAGATGTAGCCCAACTATAGCCCAATGACATAATGTCCCAGAGTGTTCTAAAGAACAACTAGAACGCTAACAGTCTTACTTATGACAAAAGTATGGCACACCTGAAGTCATCTTGATTGGAATAAAGTGGTAACACTTAATACATTTAATTTGAAAAGGAACAAAATGAGGGGTTTCATTTTGCCATAGAAATTTTATATATATATATATATATATATATGTTGAAAAAACCATAGGTTACACACCAGTTATAGTTAGGAATTAGCATTTAAAAAACCTTTGAAATTCACTGAAAAAACCATAGGTTTCACACCAGTTATAGTTAGCTGGAAATTTTACTCGCATAAAACCATTGAAATTCCCACGTTATAGTTAGTTGGACTCACTATAACTTGCACGTCTGCAATGCACTGCTGATGACGTCACATATTACATCACTCATGCATATATTTAAATATTTAAACATTACTCGCTAATATATGTATTCACTAAGATACACTTAATAAGCCAGTTAACCAATCAATTTTTTTTTTTAAAACACTGAAAAAACCATAGGTTTCAGGAGTTATATAGTTAGGAAACAGTCAATTACACTGCTACTATATACTCCATCCAAATATTTATTTATATATATCCACTCATTCTTCAATGTAAATTGCTATATATATAATGCATATTTAAATAACGAAGCAAACCACATTCACTGGATGATGTCATCAGTGCTGTCATCAGTGATGTCATTTGAGATGTCATCAGTGATGTCACTGACCATGTCATGAATGATCTAATATGTGACATCATCAGCAGTGGATTGCGGGTGCGCGAAATATAGTTAGTACAACTAACTATATAGGAGCAATTTCATTGGTGTTGTATGAATAAAATGTCCAGCTAACTATAACACCACTAAAACTTATAGTTTTTTGAGTGAATTTCAAAGGTTTTTTAAAAACGAATTCCTAACTATATAACTCCTGAAACCTATGGTTTTTTCAGTGAATATATATATATATATATATATATATAAACACACTCCTTCTTAACCTGATGGAAAGAAGCACGCCGACCAGACATCAGGGTTCAAGGTGCTGGTTTTATTCGGGCAAAGTGGCAGCACTCTATGCAAATGTCAAAACCACCCATTACGGCTTAGGTCTGCCATGTAGGCACTTCATGAAAAATTGTAAGGCACAATGTCCAGACGCGTTTCAAGAACTCCTCGTTCTCTTTCTCAATGGCGTTTGTGCTGGCTAGAGTTCATGTTCCCACCCATTCACTTAAAAGGTCCTGCCCCAAGGTGGGCGTGGCACATTGCATCTTGGGACCTGTAGTGCGGGGTCTGTCACATTTACCGTTAATACGTCGAACTATAGCACAAAGTCTCAATTCAAAACCCAGTGGTTACCTGTAAAGGCTTATCTTGCAGCATGTCGACCAATGTCATGAAATTTGCATCCATTTCACGCTTGCATCCTTAATGGAAAAACGCTCGTCTGCCTTCAGCCCATTATGAACTGGCACCTTGGAATTGATGCCGAACGTGGAACAAGCTTGTGCTCCACCTTCCCAACGCCCACAACTTGCACTGGGGCGCAGTGATTGCTGGAAACTCCGTGCTTGCTGGTAAACTCCGTGCCGCTTACCAGGCAAGTGCAGGCGGGTCCTGTTCTCAGAGAAAATTTGCCACACGTTTTGTTCGCAGAGCAGGACACAGGTAAGGGCGGTCAAGGCGCTGGGGGCGAACACCTCCAAGAAACATAAACACACTCCTTCTTAACCTGATGGAAAGAAGCACGCCGACCAGACATCAGGGTTCAAGGTGCTGGTTTTATTCGGGCAAAGTGGCAGCACTCTATGCAAATGTCAAAACCACCCATTACGTCTTAGGTCTGCCATGTAGGCACTTCATGAAAAATTGTAAGGCACAATGTCCAGACGCGTTTCAAGAACTCCTCGTTCTCTTTCTCAATGGCGTTTGTGCTGGCTAGAGTTCATGTTCCCACCCATTCACTTAAAAGGTCCTGCCCCAAGGTGGGCATTATAGTTCGACGTATTAACGGTAAATGTGACAGACCCCGCACTACAGGTCCCAAGATGCAATGTGCCAAGCCCACCTTGGGGCAGGACCTTTTAAGTGAATGGGTGGGAACATGAACTCTAGCCAGCACAAACGCCATTGAGAAAGAGAACGAGGAGTTCTTGAAACGCGTCTGGACATTGTGCCTTACAATTTTTCATGAAGTGCCTACATGGCAGACCTAAGACGTAATGGGTGGTTTTGACATTTGCATAGAGTGCTGCCACTTTGCCCGAATAAAACCAGCACCTTGAACCCTGATGTCTGGTCGGCGTGCTTCTTTCCATCAGGTTAAGAAGGAGTGTGTTTATGTTTCTTGGAGGTGTTCGCCCCCAGCGCCTTGACCGCCCTTACCTGTGTCCTGCTCTGCGAACAAAACGTGTGGCAAATTTTCTCTGAGAACAGGACCCGCCTGCACTTGCCTGGTAAGCGGCACGGAGTTTACCAGCAAGCACGGAGTTTCCAGCAATCACTGCGCCCCAGTGCAAGTTGTGGGCGTTGGGAAGGTGGAGCACAAGCTTGTTCCACGTTCGGCATCAATTCCAAGGTGCCAGTTCATAATGGGCTGAAGGCAGACGAGCGTTTTTCCATTAAGGATGCAAGCGTGAAATGGATGCAAATTTCATGACATTGGTCGACATGCTGCAAGATAAGCCTTTACAGGTAACCACTGGGTTTTGAATTGAGACTTTGTGCTATAGTTCGACGTATTAACGGTAAATGTGACAGACCCCGCACTACAGGTCCCAAGATGCAATGTGCCACGCCCACCTTGGGGCAGGACCTTTTAAGTGAATGGGTGGGAACATGAACTCTAGCCAGCACAAACGCCATTGAGAAAGAGAACGAGGAGTTCTTGAAACGCGTCTGGACATTGTGCCTTACAATTTTTCATGAAGTGCCTACATGGCAGACCTAAGCCGTAATGGGTGGTTTTGACATTTGCATAGAGTGCTGCCACTTTGCCCGAATAAAACCAGCACCTTGAACCCTGATGTCTGGTCGGCGTGCTTCTTTCCATCAGGTTAAGAAGGAGTGTGTTTATGTTTCTTGGAGGTGTTCGCCCCCAGCGCCTTGACCGCCCTTACCTGTGTCCTGCTCTGCGAACAAAACGTGTGGCAAATATATATATATATATATATATATATATATATATATAAAAAGCTCAAGAAACTTCCCCAATCAACAGGAAAGAAAACAGCACTCCCAGAAACTATTCAGCAAAGCAGTACGGTTTATTTGGCAGACAGACGCGTTTTGGAAAGACTTCCTTATTCGGTGTCACATACAATGAAAACGCATTGCGTGGTGCCATTTTGATAGCAGGCAAAATCATAGGCATAAATGAGGGACTACTGGCGCCTCTTCAAATGGAGTGCGCCATATTGAAAGTATCAATGGCGGCATAATTCGCTGACATTCAACTATTAAGCCTAACATGGCATGTAATACATAAAAAGAATGTCTACACACTTATAAAATAACTGATGTTATTACAATATTGCCGTGGATCGGCAAATGGCAACCAAAAGCGGTTGCCCAAAAAGGTCCTCTACATTTATGCATACATATTCTCAATGAGCCTGCCAAAAATACATTTTATCATTCAGTTTTCAAACCTCGACCCCCGAGTAGATCAAAATAAATATATTCTTTTTATTTTCGTTCATTGTGGCGACGGTGTTCAATTACCATTTACATCATTTTACCCAATTTGAACAAAAAGTTAATATACAAAAACAGTGTGCAGGGTTGAATTAATAGCTACTAGCTGAAGTTTTACGATTAGATAAGAAAACTATACATAAAGAAATTTTCATCATTATTTACACAAATCCGTTCATCAAATCCCTTCTGGAATCACCTTTTCAGAATTAATTGCCAAGGTGCACTGCCAATTCCTAGCGAACTGTAGCAGTACAGGAAAGGAACCCGGGACCGGAGTTCCATATTCCACCAAAGACAAAAGCGACGCGGCTGCCGGAATGTTTAAAAACAAAAACCCAGATGTGACCATACCATTGCAACAAACAGCAAGGGAAGCACCCAGCACTCTGGCCAATCAATATATGAAACTGGAAAAATTATATGAAAGGTAAATACGCGAATGGTGGGAGGGTACCTCTCTAAAGAGGGTGAACAACACTTACAACGCAACTTTTACATCGCAGAGCCTTTACAACGCAACCATTACAACGCAAACTATTACAACACATTGCTCTGGGGGGCGCTCTAGGATAGGGAATAGGTTAATTTACTATCCAATAACCTTCCCTAGTGTCCACGGGGACTGGAGTTGGAATAGTAAATTAAACTATTCACTATCCAGCACCCCAAAGCACTATGCGTTGTAATGGACTGCGTTGTAATACTTACGTTGTAAAGGCATGCGATGTAAATGCATGCGTTGTAATGTCATACAACCCTAAAGAGCTATATAGAGGTACAGAGAGTCCCGAGAGGTTTTCGCGTATATACCATCCCCACATACTAGAATCCGGATCCCCTGCTTTTGGAGGCATGGGCAGCACATGTAGCCCTGTCATGCAAGGGGATGCTTGAAATTTTGGTCCAGTTTGCCTGGAGTGACAGAGACAAGGCCCTCAAAGAGATTAAAAGCTTAGAGGAGGAACTTTCACAAAATCCTGATAAAGAACAGCAGGAACAATTAAGAGCTGCCATGAAAAAAACGATTAGAAAAATATGAAGCAAAAATGAAAATCAGAAAACAAGAGAAATTTGATCACGACGAGCGGGACTACGCCATGGGTAGAGTCCTAACGTTTGTTAAAAGGTACGAACAAACTCGTAAAGAGTTAACCAACAAGAGTAAAACACTAGCGACTGAAATACCAACAAAAGTAGAGACTTCAGAGTCGGATGCCACAGAAGGAGAACAGTCTGGTGAAGAAACGGGAGGTACCCCAGCGAGCCACAGAAAACCCCTTTTCAGCGGGAGTTCAATATTATACGACAAACCTGGCTGAGGGGAGGAAAGAAGAAGGTCCCGGAAGGCGAAGAAAAACAAGGAGGGGGGGCCGGAAGGGGAAGAGTAAAACCAAATCAGGCCACAAGAATAACGAGAAGCAAAAGAGGGGCCAGATGGTAGAATCGGATGATCAACTGACGATCATCAACCTCTCACACAGACAATTGACATCAGATGAAGAAGCTGTACTAAAATTAGGACTCACCTTTTGTCCCAATAGCTCTATGGAATACACCCAGACAAGAATAGACTTGTTTAAATTTATCAGGAAGTTGAGGCTATATAAATTCTATAAGATCAAACCGACACCCAGTGAGGCTAAACTCTTAAGAATCCATCAGAGGGATACTGATCTCTTGAATGTGAACGATTTAACAGCATTGGAGCTACTGGAAGATTTACGCCAAGAGAGCACTGTGAGAGCTATAGCTCCGGCAATAACCTTCACTCAAAGAATTTCTAAAGTGGAGATAGAACAAGAAGCACCCAACAGCGGCTTCAAACCAACATCGAAATTCCTACCACAGATGCCGTCTGATACAATTGATACCTTCTCGGATCTTGTCATTAAAGATCTGATGAAATTTAGGGTAAATAAGCAATCCTTCAAACGACAGGATAATTTGACAAAGACACATATAGTAGCCATACAGAGTTTGGCTGAAGACTCCACAATAATCTGCAAACCCTCCGACAAGGGAGGAAGCGGCAATTGGGTGATCAAACTTGCTATGAATCTACTACTAAAGCAAGATATCAAGAAAGCATCAACGAATTGCATACAATGCAATAGGTCTCGCATTAGGAAAGTTTGAGCTATTGGTATTGTAAATGACACATTTTTTATTTCTGTGTTGGTTTTGAAAATTGCGAAATTAATAGCTTTGTCATTTACAATGCCAATAGATATAACTTTCGCAAATGTGACACCTATAGCATTTGTAATGCAATATGTGTTGTATTTACGTGACTTAGATGTATTGCTATTACAAATAACAATGGCTTTTATTTTTTAAAATAATTAATACTTAAATAAAAGTTATTGTAATTTAGCTTAAACTTTTGTAAATAACTTTTGTGAAGATTATGTTCAGTGTATTTTATTGTGACGAAAATCCAAGAACAGAAGTGAACTTTTAAAAACTTTTTGTGACATTTGTAATAAAGCTTGAAACATTGAGAGAACATATCTGAACCAGTTGTTGTTGTTGAATGGTGGCGCTGAGTGATGCTGTGGGATTCAGTGATGCTGTGGCAGTGCATAGTGATGTTCTGGTGCCCCTGAGTGATGCTGTGGTGGTGCTGAATGATGCTGTGGTGATGCGATAGAGTGAGTGCGATAGATAGATAGAGTGAGTGAGTGCGATAGAGTGAGTGAGAGCGATAGATAGTTGGAGTGAGTGAGTGCGATAGAGTGAGTGAGTGCGATAGATAGTTAGAGTGAGTGAGTGCGATAGATAGAAAAAGAGAGTGCGATAGAGAGAGAGAGTGCGACAGACAGAGAGAGAGAGTGCGATAGATAGAGAGAGGTAGCGTGATAGAGAGAGATAGCGATAGAGAGAGATCGAGAGAGCGAACGAGAGTGCAATAGAGAGAGTGCGATAGAGAGAGAGAGAGTGCGATAGAGAGAGAGAGAGAGTGCGATAGAGAGAGAGAGAGAGTGCGATAGAGAGAGAGAGAGTGCGATAGAGAGAGAGAGAGTGCGATGGAGAGAGAGACAGTGTGATAGAGAGAGAGAGTGCAATAGAGAGAGTGCGATAGAGAGAGAGAGTGTGCGATAGAGGGAGGGAGTGCGATTGAGAGAGTGCGATAGAGAGAGAGAGTGCGATAGAGAGAGAGAGGGCGATAGAGAGAGAGGGCGAGAGAGAGGGGGCGAGAGAGAGAGAGAGAGAGAGAGAGAGAGAGAGAGAGAGAGGGACAGAGAGAGAGAGAGAGGACGAGAGAGAGGGTGAGAGAGAAAGAGAGGGCGATAGAGAGAGAGAGGGCGATAGGGAGAGAGAGAGGGCAATAGAGGGAGAGAGGGCGAGAGAGAGAGGGCGATAGAGAGAGAGAGGGCGATAGAGAGAGAGAGAGAGGGCGATAGAGAGAGAGAGGGCGATAGAGAGAGAGAGAGGGCGATAGAGAGAGAGAGGGGGCGAGAGAGAGAGGGCGATAGAGAGAGAGAGGGAGGGCGATAGAGAGAGAGGGAGATAGAGAGAGAGAGAGGGGGCGATAGAGAGAGAGAGAGGGCGATAGAGAGAGAGGGCGATAGAGAGAGAGAGGGCGATAGAGAGAGGGCGATAGAGAGAGGGCGATAGAGAGAGGGCGATAGAGAGAGGGCGATAGAGAGAGGGCGATAGAGAGAGGGCGATAGAGAGAGAGGGCGATAGAGAGTGAGAGGGCGATAGAGAGAGAGAGAGGGCGATAGAGAGAGAGAGAGGGCGATAGAGAGAGAGAGGGCGATAGAGAGAGAGAGGGCGATAGAGAGAGTGAGGGCGATAGAGAGTGAGAGGGCGATAGAGAGAGAGAGGGCGATAGAGAGAGAGAGGGCGATAGAGAGAGAGAGGGCGATAGAGAGAGAGAGGGAGGGCGATAGAGAGAGAGGGCGATAGAGAGAGAGAGGGCGATAGAGAGAGGGAGGGCGATAGAGAGAGGGCGATAGAGAGAGAGAGAGGGCGATAGAGAGAGAGCGATAGAGAGAGGGCGATAGAGAGAGAGAGAGAGAGAGAGAGAGGGCGAGAGAGAGGGTGATAGAGAGAGAGAGGGCGAGAGAGAGAGGGGGCGAGAGAGAGAGGGCGAGAGAGAGAGAGAGAGAGAGGGCGATAGAGAGAGAGAGGGCGATAGAGAGAGAGAGGGCGATAGAGAGAGAGAGAGCGATAGAGAGAGAGAGGGCGATAGAGAGAGAGAGGGGGCGATAGAGAGAGAGAGGGGGCGATAGAGAGAGAGAGGGGGCGATAGAGAGAGAGAGGGGGCGATAGAGAGAGAGAGGGGGCGATAGAGAGAGAGAGGGGGCGATAGAGAGAGAGAGGGGGCGATAGAGAGAGAGAGGGGGCGATAGAGAGAGAGAGGGGGCGAGAGAGAGAGGGCGATAGAGAGAGAGAGAGGGCGATAGAGAGAGAGAGGGGGCGATAGAGAGAGAGAGTGCCCCTTTATCTGTAGGTGCTACAGCAGTCTTTCTTCAAGGTGTCTCCAGAAAACCTCAATTTGAGACCTTTTCTCGGGAGGACAGATGACTCCTTTCCCAGCTTGTCTGGAGGGATTTGTGTTGCCTCTCCTAGGCTCTGTCAAAAGGAACCCTTGAAGACAGAAAGAAGAAAAAAACGCGAACTACAAAAGCAGATAAACCCTGCCATCTAATTAAAATTCCCGACTCCCACATAGCTCCAACACCCACACACACCTCTCCGGCAGGAGGTGTCGCTGGGAGGTGGGAAGTGGCTGGGAGAGAGTGCAGACTTAGAAAAGCTCACTGCATAGCTCTCTTCCTTGGATTTTAACCTAGGGAATATTGAGAAAGCAAAACATTATTTGTGATGGAACACGGATTAAAAAGGCGCACAGGACACACACAGTATCTGTGACAAAAGAACAAGCTGCAAAAAATACGTAGAAACTGCAACACAAAGGCTGGGGCTGCGGAGAGAACATACGCAAGACCAGGGTCGGCGAGCCTGGGACCAGGATGCCAAACTTCCGAGGTGTGGAACGCAGGCAAGAGAGGCGGGCTCTACTTTGATAGACAGGAGCCTGCGAAGTTCCGGGAGATTCCCCGCCTCTGTAGCAGGGTAGTATTGAGGTACCTCGTCCGGAGCGCGGCACCTTGGAGGCAGAGGGAGCCCACAAGAAAGCAGGGATTCAGGGAGTGATGGAGCCCGGTGAGTGGGGGGGGGGGCGCGTGTGTAGCTGTGTGTGTGTATGTATATGTGTGGCTGTGTGTCTGTTAGCTGTGCGTGTGTATATGTGGGTCTGTGTGCGTGCGCCCTGATGCATTGTGCCTGCGTGGGTGTATGTGTGAGTGTGCGCATGCGTGAGTGTGGCTATGTGTGCGCACGATTGAGAGCGGCGAGAGGCTGTCTTGCTGTGAATCTGACACAGGAGAAGTGCACGGCGCCGGCCTGGGCGTGCGTGCCCACGAAGTGAAATCGCCGCGTGCACGTCCCCTGTCTCAGATTCCCGAAAACGGACAACAATAGATACTTCGCTGGATGCAATGCTTCGTATTGCTTTCTCCAGCTCGACCTAAAAATGGCATTACAAGCAGATGTTTGAACTGGATGAATATCTGTTCTTGAAAACTTCGAATCCTGTGTTACCCACCTTTTACTATATACCAAAGGTGCACAAAAGTATGATCAAACCGCCGGGACGACCGATTATATCATCAATAGGCAGTCTCACTGAAAGCCTTTCAAGATTCTTGGATCACTTTGTATTTGAAGCGGTCTTAAAACTGAAATCATATATCAGAGACACGACGGACTTCATTGAGCGCATTGAGAAAGTGGACTGGCAACCTGGTTACTGTTTATTTACTCTCGACATCACCAGTCTCTATACGAGCATTGACCACTCTCAGGGCTTGAGAGCTATTGAATATAACCTGAAGAAAAGACAAGTGAAACATGCTGTGCATAATAAAAAGCTAATGGAACTTATTGAATTCTGTCTTCTCAATAACATCTTTTTGTTTCAGGGTACTCTCTTCCGACAAATCTCCGGTACTGCCATGGGCTCTTGCTTCGCCCCCAGCTACGCGAATTTATTCGTGGGCTGGTGGGAGGAGCAGGTAGCCTGGGCACCGGAGAAAGAGGAATGGTCCAGTAAAATTGTATCACGGCATTGTTATATAGATGACTTATTTGTGGTGTGGAATGGTCCTGTGTATGAGGCAGAGGAATATATCAGAATGTTGAATTTGAATGATAATAACTTGAGGTTCACAGGCCAGGTTAGCTTTTTTGGCAGCTAGCTACCTGGACCTGAGAGTAGAAGTTTGTGATGGAACAATAAAAACTGCCCTCTATAGAAAGCCCACCGCAGGCAAAAGCATACTACATGCGTCAAGTAGCCATCCTCAGAACCTAATTAAAAATATCCCATATGGAGAATTTCTTAGGTTGAGACGCAATTGTTTTAGGAAATGTGACTTTGAGAATGCCGCTAAAGACAGTGTTGATAGGTTTCTGGCCGGAGGATACAACATCGACCTCCTAGAAAGCACACTACATAGAGTCGAACAATTACCTAGGGAGAGTCTTTTTAAGAAAAAAGAACAGGTTAAAGACGATGGGAGGTTTCGGATGATAACCTTGTTTTCCCAAGACTCTAACTGGCTAAGGGGAAACTTGAAGAAGCATTGGCATGTATTAAAAACCGATAATATCATTGGTTCTGATGTCCCAGTCATTCCCCTGATTACTTTCAGTAAAGTGCGTTCTTTGCGAGATAATCTGGTACATTGCCACCTAGACTCTATTGTAAAAAAAAACGGGGTCATTACAGGAAGCTAAAGGGTTCTTCCCTTGTGGGAGATGTAAAGCCTGTGCCCATAGCAAAAGAACATTATCATATGAGGTCAAAGGCTGTAAACAAGGAAAGAGGATTAATGAGTTCTTATCCTGCCACACTCCATTTGCAGTCTATTGCCTTAAATGCCCCTGTGGCTTAAAATACATAGGGAGCACGATCAATCCTGTTAAATTGAGAATCCTGGAACATATGCGCGCCATTGGAAATAGAGATTTCTCTTACCCAGTGGCACGCCATTTTGCCATTAAACACAAAAGCAATAGAAATGTACTTTGCCTAGACTCAGTACCGGAGAGTGCAAGAGGAGGGGATAGATTGCAGAGATTGCGGAGACTGGAATCAAGGTATATTGTAGACTTGCAAACTAAGGATCCTGGGGGCCTTAACAGTGGAGAGGAATTGGCAGTGCACCTTGGCAATTCATTCTGAAAAGGTGATTCCAGAAGGGATTTGATGAACGGATTTGTGTAAATAATGATGAAAATTTCTTTATGTATAGTTTTCTTATCTAATCGTAAAACTTCAGCTAGTAGCTATTAATTCAACCCTGCACACTGTTTTTGTATATTAACTTTTTGTTCAAATTGAGTAAAATTATGTAAATGGTAATTGAACACCGTCATCACAATGAACGAAAATAGAAAGAATATATTGATTTGGATCTACTCTGGGTCCAGGTTTGAAAACTGAATGATAACATTTAGTTTTGGCAGGCTCATTGAGAATATGTATGCATAAATGTAGAGGACCTTATTGGGCAACCGATTTTGGTTGTCATTTGCCGATCCACGGCAATATTGTAATAACAGCAGTTATTTTATAAGTGTGTAGACATTCTTTTTATGTATTACATGCCATGTTAGGCTTAATAATTGAATGTCAGCAAATTATGTGCCATTGATACTTTCAATATGGTGCACTCCATTTGGAGAGGCGCCAGTAGACCCTCATTTATGCCTATGATTTTGCCTGCTATCAAAATGGCGCCACGCAATGCGTTTTCGTTGTATGTGACACCGAAGAAGGAAGTCTTTCCGAAACGCGTCTGTCTGCCAAATAAACCATACTGCTTTGCTGAAAGGTTTCCGGGAGTGCTGTTTTCTTTCCTGCTGATTGGGGAAGTTTCTTGAGCTTTCATTTTTCACGCGGTGTACCAACGCGTTGAACAGCACCCGCTGCAAGAGTGCCTCGCTACCTTGGTACAAGATCCTGATTACTTATCAGTATTCTTCACAATTCTTAAACCTACTCGTCCTCATCAAAGTCATTACTTGTAAGGCAATACCATTCCCAAACACAAGAAGCGCCATGAAAATGCTACACTGGACAACACTATAGAGCTGGCAATTCCAGCATCCTCTTGACATACTTCTAAATCATATTGAGGGCCTAGAAAGAGAAAAGGGCGGTAGTGCATAATGATTGTGACGAGGATGAGCAGGACCAAGAGTAATGATGATTACCAAGAAATAATCAAGGCCCCTACTTCTACTATGCTTGTCATCCACATCTTTACTTGTGAGGTATACCCAAGATTATCGGTATTGCACAAAAAAGATCATTACAATCACAAATGCAATCTCATTACTTTTTTAGTGCATAAATGGTGAACACAACACATTGGAAAAAATAGATGGCATAATCGTAAATTAAACATGGCTAATCACTTATGATTTAACAGATTTGAGAACTCCTGAACCAGCATTTTCTGCATCATTTCGGATTCCTTGCAAGCGATAATGACTAACCCCTTCCATGCTCATGACGAGCTCAGCTCGTCATGAGGTATACCTCTAGGGTGCTCATGACGAGCTGAGCTCGTCATGACCACACCCATTTACAATGAGACCCAGCACAGGGGAAAAATCTGCCAAGCAGCCAAGGTGTTAATGAAAGTATGTTCAGATGTCCAAGTACCGACTCTACCTATTTCTTTTAAAGACATGCTTGAATGTGAGCCCAAGAGGCAGATACACCTCTTGTAAACCATCGTAGAATTTTCCCTAGATGAGGTTCAGCAAGTTATATGTAGGCTAAAGCAACAGTGGACTTTCTCCATCTAGTTATGGCCATCCAGGATGTCCTTTTACCTAGACCAAACAAACCAAAAGTAAGAAAGAAGTGGTTAACTTCCTCAAGAAACAGAACCTGTCAAGATACATCAATAATGATTTTTACATCAGGCAAAGGCAGTAATTCCTCGTCCTAATAGAAAGGTGAATGAAAGAAGGCTGGCAGCATTACCTCCTGTGGGGAAGGAAAAGAAGAGTCCATCTTAGGAAGCAAAATAACTATCACGTTTAAGTATAAAACCATCCTCAAAATACCTCTAGAAAGGAGATTGGCATAAAGATAATTTCCCAACCCTTTGAGCCAACATTATGGCCACCACAAAATGCTACCTTTTAGGTTAGACATTTCAAATCAGTAGAAATCAGTATTTTAAAGGGTTTAACTTGAAGGAGTAATGGAACGTCCCAATGTGGGATACGGAACAAATGCAAGGCCTGGATAAAGGTAAGCTTTTCAGCAATCTGGCAACTAAAACCCCATCTTCTTTCAAGCTTTCCCCAGAATCACAAAGGTTTTATGGCTGTCCATCAAGATCTCAGAGTTCATAAGGACGGATTCAACTGAAAGCCATCCAACAGAAATGGCAAGCCAGAATAAGGAGAACAGGTGACAGAAGATAGACTGGGTATAGTAAACCATTTGTAAAAGGAATCCAGTGTAAGGAGCATAATTATAGAGTAGCAGGTCCAGGTGAAGTGAGAATAGCTTGTGCTAGATGGAACTTGAAGACCTTCGACTTGCAAACCCCACCTTCCAACCTCCAGACGGACAGCCTGAATGGAAGAGGAAGAATAAAGGACAGGAAAGGAAATAGATTTAGAGGACGAATCAAAAGGTAAAGGACAGTCACAGAATGCAGAAGAAGAAACCATGACCTCCGAGGTCAAATGCGGACCATCACAATAATTTAATCTTCCTGAACTCTGTACAGGAGCTTGGGAATCAGAGAACATTGAAGGAAAGCATATAAGAGTTATGTTTTATCCTTGGATGAAAAGAGATCACAAAGGAGGGTGTGGCTAACTGGCAAGGAAGGCGGCTTGACACTGTGCTCCTGCTCAGTCAGCCAGCATCAACCTAAATCCTGCCAAACAGAGGGCACCTGGGGGGCTGAAACCACAACCTCTAGGCCCCCTTGGGAGAGGAGACCCTTGAATGTACTTGCTCAGCCCTAGAGGGACCCTAAAGACATGACCAGCAGACCTCGGTCGTGCCATCTCTGTAATTCATAATGGCAACAGCCGGGAGCAAGAAGTGCCGGGTGGTCTGAGGGACTGTCAGCAGCCTGGGCGAGGCTTGTGGGGACGGCTCGGTGCCACATGTGTCAAAGGCTCACAATGGTGCGAGAAAATTCCCCAGGATCAGAGAGATGATCAATATGCTCCACCTCTTGATATCTCCAATTCTGAATATTAGGAAAGGGTCAGAGTTTTAGAGTGATCAAGTGAGGGAAAGGGTATAATGAAGGGAACAGCCGAGAAAAGGAAAAAGATCTGAAAAGAAAATGAAACAAGATTAACAAATGAAAGAATATCTACTTCCTAAATTCTCACTAAAATGTTGCAGATTTGCCTGAGACTTAATAGAAGAATCACCTTTGCAACCTCCACGTAATCTATACTCTTGTGATTACCAAGCTTTAGATTCCCTGTCTGAATCTGTGGATACAAAAATAAATAAGCCTGCATTCCCATACTACATGTTCCACAACAACACATCAAGATAATCGCAAAAGGTCCTTCCACATACCCAAACAAGAAAAAAAAGAAAAGGTTTATGTAAATTTCCCCGGCAAATTAAACTCAGTGAGGGGAGACTCCCCTAGAATTGGTACAATGTCCATTGACTCTCTACTATATGCAGATGACGTTGCAATTTTCGATTTAACTCCTATTGGCTTGCAGCGTCGTCTGGATGCCCTGACCAAATATGCGGAAGACCATTTTTTGAAAATCAACATTGCCAAAAGCAAAATTTTAGTCTTTCAGAAGAAAGGTCTCAGAATAAAGAAAGGGTATAAGTGGTCGTTGGGGCAGGAAGAACTTGAATTGGTCAATTCGTATCTGTATTTGGGGAAGGTTTTTTCAAAAAACAGGCGTGACTCAGAGCACATCAAACGGTGTGTTAGTAAGGCCGCCTCCCAGGCTGGAGCTTTAAATAGATTTTATAAGACCTGTGGGAGACGTCATTTTAATCATGTTCTGTCAGTATTTAAGGTTAAAATCCCTCCTACATTAACATATGCTGCAGAAGTATTGGATAGGAATTACTGGTTTGCTTTTGATAAGGCTGAAGGCCGGTTTTTCGGCCAAATTTGTAATTTAAATTCTTTGGCTGCCCCACAAGTTCTTCGCCTGGAATTCCATCTAGTTTCTTCTTATACTTCATCCTTGGCAGCGGTCCTGAAGTGGGGGAACTCCCTCTTCTGGGGGGATGAGGGCACCCAAAGGCCCGCATTGAAGATGGAACTCTTTGCTAAATTAAAAGATAAATCAGCTTTTTTCAGATAATATGCCTACACAAACCACTCATTTGGGCTTAGTTTAAATTGTGATTCACCCATGTCTAAGCCTGTACTGAAGTCATTCCTAAAGAAGTCAGTAAGCACGATTAGTACAGTAAGAGACACAGCCTTAAGTCAACCTAAAGCCCGCAATGAGGTGATCTGTGTGAGTGTGATGGGGAGTCGACCCCAGCCCTATCTTTCATGGAATGTCCCACATGGAACTAGAAGGTTGATACTACTTTTATGAACCAACCTGTTGCCCTTGAGAGAAGTGACGGGCATTTGGGAAAAAACTCCTAGAGAGGAGAGAATTTGCGAATTGTGCTATTCTCAAATACAGGCTCTTAATCACGTGCTATTTGTGTGTCCAGAACTTCTAAGGGCAAGACGTTGGTTTTTAAGACCCTCATTTATTAAATTTACTATTCATTCTGTTCAGGAGGCTCGATCTTTTTTGTCTTGTCCCCACCAAATAAAATGGTTTGCCATAGAATATTTCAATTTTTTAAAACATTCCTGGCCATTTATTAGGACATTTTTTAAAGAGTTTAGTTGGTATGTGTAATGTTTGCTGGTTGGCCAATGTAGAATTTCGTATCCGTTACAAAGTATGTTTTTTTTATTGGTGTATTTTTAAAAAAAAGTATTTCTAGTATTTTTTTTACTGTACTGATGTATTTTTGTGGATCTCCGTTGGAGTTACGTAACAAATAAAAACTAAATTGAATTGATGTAAAATTCCGCAAAATATTTTGCAAGAGTTCCTCATCAAGACTGTAAAAAGAAAAGTAATTCACGCTCAATGCTTCCCCCATTGAAATAATATTCATTGTTTAGCTATCACCACTAATTCTGTCTTTTACTGGACTTTGTTAAGAAGTTAATTGTCGTATTTGTTGCAGAAAGAAAAAAAATTCAAAAGGACAAAAAAAAAAAAGAGAGAGCCCAGTTGCTTTACTTCAAGCACTGAATGTAGGAGTCTGCAGAGTATCAAAGTGTTTTTCACCTTAACAGCTTTCATAAAAGAACAGATTTCTGTTTGCCTTTTTCTATTTTGTTCTGGTTCCCCCAGAATAACAAGTATGCTCCAACAGAAAGGAAAAATTTGTTTTTTGATCTCATGTGACCTTTAGTTCAACTATGCAGCTCCAAAGAATACAACTTTTTTCAGTGGGCTGATAAACATAAGTTTGAAGGACAGAGGGAAAATAAATGCACAGCTGCCCAATCAACTTATGAACACAGGTTCACTTTGATTTGCTTCTTGCACATACTTCGAATACTGTATTTATCTTCCTAAAAGACAGCTTTTCCAAATAACGGCTGCGAAATCAAAATGAGAGACAAATGTGTATCTCTTAAAGCATCAACCGCTGCAACCACATCACAAACGAATTATGCATGCCGAAATTCCCTATGATCCATCTGAACTACCCATATCTCCCCTAAGCATCATGAAACTCGTAGTCCATGCAAACTTAATTCGTACAGCCAAGAACACACAGTTACTTCCATGTTAACCTTCACATGTAAGTAGTTTATATTGGTAACATTTGAAGGCTCCAAGATATTTGAAACCTGACAACATGGATGTCACCTGTGCAGACGATTCAGAAAAGGGGGTGGTGATGGACAGAGCATCTGAATTAAGCAGAACACTCCTACCCAGTCAAAAGATCAGGGCTTGATCCATCACCGTTTTTTAGCTCACTGCACCATCCCAGTTCAGAACCTGGCTACATGCAAATTAGTCTGTCCCTGGCCCAGTGCATCATGGGAACAGGGCAGACCAAACTACCAAGCCAATTCTTTACTGGAAAGGAAACAAGCTTCCGGGGACCGGTTTCTGGCATTACAGCCGTCTTCGGCCCGGCTTGCTTGAATCCTGATGGTGCAGTGAGCAAGGGACTCATGTCTGAGCATACCCTTCCACTCCTATAGTGGCCAAAACGAGCAGCCTGGGCACCGGGCAATGTCAGGAGTGGCCTGCGCAATGAGGAAGAGCCTGGAGACCCTGCTGGATCCAACGGCTGCACTGGGTGCAGCAAACTGTGGAACCTGTTGGGTGCTGGGCTGCCGGACCTGCCTTATCGCCAAAAAACGAGCTCCAGGTAAAAACGTGCAGAGTGACACCTGGAAAAATTGCTCCACATAGTGAGTGGTTGAAGACAGGGAGTAGCGCCGATGTGGGCCCGCTACCCGTGGAGCTGGGCAGCCCGACATCCACACCGTGGCCTTGGTGCACCACATGCAGCCCCTGCTGAGGACCACAGGGTGGTAGACTGCCTGTGTACCACGTTGGGCTTGGACAGCCCCTCAAATGATAGGGCCGGTGGTGCACAGGACCCCTGTGGAGATTATGGTACACACAGCTGTGAAGAAGACTTCCCGGGAGGGGTGGCGGACCCCTAGGACAATGAACTGTGACTCATGCAGAGTACCTGGTGCCTCGAGAGAAACCTGAAAGAGGAATTGGTCACAACCAGGCTGACTGGCACACTCTGGGGCCCAAGAACTGTTCAGGGGCGTTGGCCCTGACAAACTGGGCCTCTTCTGCGACTGGGTCTGGGGCTATTGGCTCCTACTCCGAAGGCGAGGACACCAACAGGGGTACTTACCTGGCATGTGGTCGCATTTGTCCCCAGACTCCCTGCTCGAGGTGCCCCAGACGGATGCCACTGGTATGTGGACCCCCCTGGGGGTGGCCCAAAAGGAGAACCAGTGGAAAGTGTTGTGACATAAGGAGAACCAGATCTGCAAGAAGGCCTGGATTGCACCTGGGTACGGACACTACACCGCCCAACAGAGATGATCTGCCATCACAGGGGCCCAGAGTCATCCCGGGCTTGCGACAAGCGGATGACAAGGTCTTAGAGATGGTCAACACCTTTGAAGAAGTCATTGATTCCAAGATCAAGATGGTGGCCATAGACCTGGGCATAATCCACAACAACCATTGCCGGCTGGCGAACAAAGTAAATCGCTATGAAGACGCGATAGGGGAGATGCGGCCGGCGGTGGCTGAGCTATAAACGCAGATGAATAACCTCATGAGTAGGGTCGCACACCTAGACAGGTTGCCCGACA
Source organism: Lissotriton helveticus (assembly GCF_964261635.1). Lineage (NCBI taxonomy): Eukaryota > Metazoa > Chordata > Amphibia > Caudata > Salamandridae > Lissotriton > Lissotriton helveticus. The sequence goes on along the minus strand of NC_136057.1, from coordinate 1,736,961,165 downwards.
GGGGCTGCCTCCCTTTTTCTCACTACAGTGAGCCTACGTGGTCCCTGCACACCACCCGCCGCCGGGGACTCCACCCAGGACTGTGGTCGCCTGACTCCTTCATTACAAAGACAGGGACTTGATCAATCAGAAGGCATGGACCAATAGAAACTTACGGGTGGAAAACAGCAAAGTGAATATTATACCGGACTACACTATGCTGGTCCAGCGCAGGAGCACTTCCTTCCTTGAAGTCAAGAAAGAATTGAAAGAAGCAGGCATAGCATACATTCCCGCTTATTACGTGTGCGACTGAAGGTCATACTGGATGGCCAGGCTCACTTCTCCTCTGAAGCCTGGGACTTGCTGGAACAGTATAAAACTGGAACAGAGGAGGAGGTACGACCCAGGCCCATGCCTGGGGAACCTAAATGATAGTGGCGGTAAACTCAGAGGACACTGCACCACCCCTCGAAAGAACAAGTGACCCAATACCAGGCGGACGTGGTGGGCTTGGCTACCACCATATGTGCCTTGTCACCGCACTTGCACAGTGATATGCCTTACGACACACGACCAGATGTATCTCACAATGGACCACCTCTTTGAGGAACCTCAGAACAGGCCAATATTGACCCCTCATCTGGCGTTTTCAGCCATAGGAATGCACAACAAAGCCTGAATTGTGTATATGAAGAAATATAATGTGATGTTATTGTTTACTATGCCGTTTTTTTGAACTAAGGACAAAAAAGAGATCAAGCAAAAAGAAATTGTAAATAGAGGGGGACGGCTGTCAATGTGATGAATGAATGTTTGAGCATCTGAAAAGGTTGAGTGAGTGATCAAATGGGAGAATCAGGAATGTTAGTATGGGAATTTTTTATGTAATAATTGTGTTCAGTTGTGTTGTTAAAAATTTAAGAATTGTGAAAATGTTGAAATTTTGATACGAAAAATAATAATAAAAAGAAAAAGATTCATTCAAGACAGAACTAGAAGTCCATGGCACATGTTGTTGGATTTTCAATATGTCCGTTCAAATAAGAGTATAAATAAAGTAGCAGTATTGGCATTTGTTTAGTTAGATACAGGTCAGTGGCTTGGCCTTACTGTTGGGAGCCCAAACCCAGTGGTGGTATTAGTTACTAAACCACCTTGGGCATTGCCCCTAGAGTCTCCATTGCCTGAAAGACTGATGCTTAGGCGGGCTGGGCACTGATGATCAATGGCGGATGTCCCCCTCGTTCGCCGACTCCCGCATGCAGGAGGATGAACTATAGACTGTTGGCAAAGTTGACCAAGTTTGGGTAGTTGGCATTGACCATGAAAGCCCTGGGGTTGGGAAGTGTGTATGTTTATTCGATTGTTCCACCTTACTGCATCTACAACTGAGATATGATAGCTCACACAACCTTCCCTACTGATTAATGGCAAGCACCCCAGGTAGATGCAAGATACTGACTTGGAACATATGGGGAATGGGACTCCCTGGGAAGTGCTTCAAAGTACAGGCCTACCCAAAATGGCAGGTGGGTGGATATCGCACTCCTACAGGAGATGGGACTATAACTGTGTAGCCGACATGCACCTGAATAGGTCAACCCCGCCTCTCCTAGACTCTCCTTTGCTTTGGATGGCCTGGGAATTTGGACAGTGGCTGGCACATTGGGAGCTCCACAATCTGTGGTGTACTCAATATCCCGGAAAATGTGAAAACTCCCTCTTTTCCCCAGTACACAAATTGCCCGTACCTTTAGGCGCCCTTCTGGGTACGCGCACATGCTGGGTATGAGCACACAAAGAACAGCCATCACGCTGATGGAGTATCTTTACGGCACCATTTCTGACCATAACCCGTTACTGATGCGGTTAGAGTGGGGCAGGCATAGGTCTCTGATCCTGACATTGTCATTACCCCATCAGCTCTTACACGAAGTGGTGACTCGGGACAAGTTCACAAAGGCCTTAGTGACTATTTTCAACATAACCAGTGATCGACTGACCACATCCATACAGAAGGGGAAGCATTTAAGAGGACAATGCTAGCAAAAGTCGGCGGGAATGCGAACTCCTGGAATTAGAGAGATATGACACGACTAGGACGATCTGCCCCATACGAAGTGACAACCAAGCAGGTGTAAGAGGAGAAACGGGAACAGCACTTGACACTGCAGTAATGACTGTGGAAACACGTGTGCTAGGAGTACTTGAACACCACTCATAATGAGGGGTAAAGGAGGAGAGGCTACTAGTGTGGCTAGTGATGGCAGACGAGCGAGGCGACCCTGCCATGCAGATTAGAACCGAGGGGGGCAGGGGGAAATGATGGAACACAGTCAGATGGCCATTCACAAGGTATTCACGCACCATTATGCAGCAGTATATCGGCCCCAAGAGACTATCACCAATGCAGGAATTGTGGCTTTCCTGTATAAGACGCTTCTTCCGTGAATTACCAGGTGAAGCTAGGGACATATTATGAGGGCCCAGTATGGAGGCGGCAATCCAGGGAGCACTGAAGGAGATGGTCAACGGGAAAATGCCGGAAACCAACAGGTTTCCAGCAGAATTTTAAAGAGTATGCCACACTCCTTGCCCCCAGACTGACAGCTATGTATATGGAGGCATACGAAAGAAGCCTCCTTCCTGATACAACGAAGGAGGCACTCCTGATATTGAGCCCTAAACCTCACAAAGAGCCTGCAGATGTGGATTCACATAGATCCCTCAAAGCTAAACCTGACTATAAACTATTCAGTAACAGCCTGATGAGTCGACAATACCCTTCCATGGAGACTCTAATCCAGGAGGATCAGAATGTTTCAAGTCCTTGAATCCCGAGTTCTCAGCGCTTCCTGGGCAACGCAAACATTAGTTACCCTAGCAACTGGGCCCCACGTGACTACGCCCCGCCCTTTCGGCAAACACGGAAGTTCACTTTAAGCTTCACGTTAGAGCCCGTACCTTACTCCCACGGAGCTCCCGACCGAATCGCTGCTAGGCTAATCCGCCGGACTTCCTCCAGCCACAAGTAAGTCCTGATATAGCCCAACTAGATGGGTCAAGGTTCGACGGAACCCTTCCGATCCTCTCACTTGCCTACCACTTTCCGTTTTAGATGGTGGTTGCACGATAAAGCAGGGTCGGGGGAGCTCATGAAGCCCTGAATCAGCGTGCTTCGAGTAAGAACATTTTGGCAATTTCCTCGCATGTGGATGACTGCTTGTGCTGCTTGTATGCGAGTGTGTTGTGTGTGTTTTTTAATTAGATCTTAAATTATCAGTACTTAAGATCTGTTTTGCGCCGCATTACTTTATTTATTGTTCAATCACGGCACGCTCCGATACCGGAGATTTTGATACTGTTATTATCTCATGAGCCATACCCACTCATGTTTCTGGCACTCACGGGTACAGCGGCAATCGTATTTTGGCAAAGTCACGATACACCACAGGTCTGAATGAAGCGTAACAACCTGATGGCAGTAAACGCGTGTTTCTTTCACAAACAGCACGTAAGCCTGCTCTAGTTACGATTGCTCCAGTCCGAAAACGGGCACATCTCTTCACAGTGCACCAAGCACATTTTTCTGTATGTTTGCACTGGATTAATATGCCCTCACCACACCCTTTCTCCCCGCATTTTCCACAGGTTTTTATTCGAAACTACACGGAGAACAACACTTTTTTAGAAATCACCCGTTTGTGATTTCATGCACACTATTAGGCGTGGGCAGGATACACCTTAGCGTGTGTAGACCACCCAACCTAAGATACACTGGTCCTGATGAAAACCTCTATAATCACACGAAGGTTGAAACATGTAGAACTACCCTTTTAACTTACTTTACATCTATTTTTTTGACACCACAGCCTACCTAACCAGGCAAAGGTGCCACATGTAAATATAATTGTATATATTTTTACTGGTTGTCCAACCACTCCAGAATAAAGTCTTTGAGTGGGTAGTGTTGCGACAACTTTTAACTACACTTTTCTATCCATATCACATATAAAACAAGAATAACCAGCTCCACTGTAATCAGGTGTCGCAGCACACCTGGATGGCATTCGGCCGTCCGGGTGGGACCCCGATGATGAAGCATGTCACCAACTAGGTTGGTGAGTGAGGGGTCTTCTAAGGACAAAGGATTGTCCCAGATTGGGTCGCAGGGCATGCACCTCAATACCGTAATAACTATGCAGGTATTTAGTATCCTTAGTGGCTACTCCTCCATTTGTTTAATTATTATATCTAAGGGGCCCAGGAGTTCCTACTAGACCTTTAAGGTCTAAATACCCTTTCTCTCTCAATTGTTTATAAGGATTATGTAAACAGTCTGCTTAACTGATAGGGTTGACCGTTGGCTTGTCCCTTGAAATGGACTTCTGAAAGGGACAATGGATCTAGTTGAACTGCCATAGCATTCAATTAACTCCTTAGAGTCCCTCCTTGGTGACTTATATATGCTGTTATATCGGACCTCATCCAGGCATTTTGATGTTGCACTTGAGGAAGGATATTAAGCACGGTTTCGAGAACTGCTGTTAATTTTCTCCAATTTGACAACTGATGACTGTCCATCAAGGACCATCTGTCTTGAACCATTAATGAATGTAATGTTGTATTCAACATCCATGGGATATGGCATCTAATGTAACCATAAAAGGGGCTTCTGGATGCACGGTCAGACATTTGGACAGATTTCCCAGATTCAGCCACAACTGCAGTACAAACTGTTTCTGATGTCACTGGGACTATTGATTGTAATGGCTGAAAAACTGAGTGGCAATGACTCTGAAGATGCCACAACTGTAGCCAGAGAGAGCGTCTGACACATGCTGCCTCATAGGTTTGGTTGGACCTCATCCACATTCTTACTTGAGCATCCTGAAGGTCCTACATGAATGGTAACAAGAGAAAGAAGACAGGCTTGTCACGATTTGCTCCCTGTGCTCTCGTGCCCACAACCAGGAGGCGAACTGTGGGACTTAACACTGTCCTAATAAGCTTCTGGACCCTCCCCTTCATGCATATACTGACTTCCAACCATTTGGACACTATTTCGGAATGGACATCCATTCCCAATCCATGCCGGCTTTTATGTAAGCCAGCCTGCTCATTCCTGAAACCTCATTACCTAGAATTCCCTGCTCACTGCTTCGTCTCCACCCCTGAAGGCCAAGGATGGGTGGAGGAATTCAGCACACCTGTGGCTGGCTGCTGCTAGCCTGCTCACACCTGATGCATGTGATTACTGTGAGCTCTTTCAAGCCCCAGCTCCCTTCGTCCAGGGTTGGTCATTGTAGCTGTGTCCCGGTGAGACCGAACCTTGTTTCCAGAATACCTGAGCTATAGCTATTCCTTGTGTCTGAACTAGCACTGCCTTATATTTCTGTCAACATAGTCTTAGTGATGTAATTCCCTTTTTGCTCTCCTGGTGGGGCTACATCATCGCCATCACATATATATGGGAACATGCCACATCATCATATGGAACCCTTTTAATGGTAGAAAGATCTATTCTTCTTGTATAAGAATCCAAGATGTTCCAATATTGGTCTCTTGATTCTATCTTGTTGCTCGGCATGTCAGATACTGATCTTCTAGACAAATGAGACCAGAAAGAACCTGAGTTTGTGGATGAATGTTTTATTTTTGCAGTATCAAAGTAACACAAGAAGGGAGTGAAGAGGTAATGCTCAAAAGAGCAGAAGAGGTGGATATGTCCTCCTCAAGTTATATTGTCAAAAAACAAAGGGATCCACCCTTAAATACAGAGTTGTTTTGATTTGAGTGTAGAAGGGATCTCTTCTAGGTCCTGATGAGAAGCCAGGGGAGGGCTTCGAAACATGTCGACACAGGAGACACTGCTCATTAAAGCATAGTATATCCATCTCATTCCCCACTTTTAACGATACCAGCTCAAAGGAACATTAACATTTTTTTTTTCCACTGAGCCAGGTATTTTTTAATTTTTCACCATTCATCATTCACCTACTTCTGACCCTCTGTAGCGCGGAGAGGCCGTCACCCCAACGGCCCAGGAACTCATCCCCACCTGTGGGGATTCATCATGTGACCCCCCCTCTTGTCTCCGCAGCCTAACGATTATGCAATGGAACTATGCCGCTCACGGGACGAGGTGGAAGAAGACGGCGGTCTCTTTAAGTGGCACACTCTAGGCGAGTGGGAGGAGCCTGCACCGACGTCAAGTACGGCAGCTGACAAAGCACAGGTGGGCTTGTTCACCGGAGGAGTTGGAGACGAGTGTGGAGCGGAGTCGAGCGAGGAGTCGGAGATTGTACTTGGAGAAGCAGAGTGAGAGGAGGAACCGGAGTAACACCTACGGCGGAGAGGAGAAGAGACCCGTTGGCGACGCGGGAGCCCGGAGGCCATCGGCACCACGAGCCGCCCAGCCGCACGCCAGGAGGTGTGTGGCTCACCGAGGTACGGATCCGTGTAGCGGGTTAGGTGGGGAGAAGGGGTAGGTCAGTCCCGTGACCTCATACCCTGTTGTATTCCCCGGTAACCCCTTCCAGCACCCCCCTGTCCCTCACACGAGACTGTAAATATTCACCCGCGGTGTTCCCTCACTCCCTACCCCTATCAACCGTTAGGACATCGGGCATAGGACTGATACCCGTCCTCTCTTCCTTTTCTCCCCTCACGGTCCGCCTGCTACCAACACGGAGCCTGAAGAGTATAACTCCCGGAGAAGCGCCAGATGAAGCAAGAAGGAGGAAGACCGTAACAGGCCAAAGAGACGATCTGAAAGAAGCCGATCTCCACGGAGGCCCCCTTTGAGGAAAACGTGTACATACTTTCTGTATTTGCAAATAAAACCCGGTATCACGAAAACTCGCCTCTTGCCCTTTCCTCCTAAACCCGCTAAACCCTTCCACTCAAACTTCTACATCACACATAGTATTGTTTTTCATAACCAGTGCTCCCACGTATTCGTAAGTCATAGCACGCCCCATCCCGCAGCGGGGCTGGAAGACCCCGATGATGAAGCATGCCACCAAGGGTCCTTTTGGTGGGTGAGGGGTATTTAAACAAAACTGGGTGCTTTCCACCACTGTATGAGACACACGTAGTCTGGAGGAACACTTCTATACTTTCCCATAAGGGTGGATCCCTTTATTTTTGCAGTATGCTTGTCCATTGTGGAAGGATAGTGATTGGACAGCATAACATTAGGTTAATGCACTACTCAATCAAGCAGTATCCAACAAACAACTACTTTAAATGCTGATCAGTCTCTCTCTAAACAGATTCAACCTGAGACCTCTTTATCTGCTTGGCTGAAAGAGAAACCCAGTATATGTGCAGAACACCATTCCTACTACATTTGAGCTAAGCACGGACACTATACCTTTTCTGTAAATGGGAGGAAGGAGCTCCATCAGAGCATAACAAGTACCACGACCTAGGGTAATGCAATAACGTTCCTTTTTCCCCAAACAAATCCCCCTGTGCCAGGCTTCTCTTTAAAAAAAGCCCTGTATGTGTGATGTAAGGGAAAGATTTCTTATGTAGTTGAGGAGACAATGCAAGAACTATGATGAGGGGTGGTGCAGGTTTGCAGCCATTATCCCGCATTTTTAATCCCGCAGACTTTCAGGCCGCATACCATTTACCCGCAAGGACATTGACCTTGCATACCATCATGCCGCATTTTTTCAAAACGCATGTGCATTTATCACGCATGCCTTTACAACGAATTACGTTGTAAAGGCATTTATGGTAAATGCATTTGCGTTTTGAAAACCACGATGACGAGAGAGGTAAGGGGGTTTGGGTTAATTTTTTAGGGGTGGGGGTTGTGCTGGGGTAGTTATTGTGTAGTGTAGTGTTGTGTTAGTGTAGTGTAGAGTTGTGGTGGTTTAGTGTAGGGTCGTGCTGGGGGAAGTGTTATAGGGGTTAGGGTAGTGTTGTAGTGTTTGTGTAGTGTAGGGTCATGCTGGGGGTAGTGTTTTAGGGTAGTCTTGTAGTGTAGGGTTATGCTGGGGGTAGTGGTTTACGGTAGTGTTGTAGTGTTTGTGTAGTGTAGGGTCATGCTGGGGGTAGTGTTTAAGGGTTTAGGGTAGTGTTGTAGTGTTTGTGTTGTGTAGTGTAGGGTCATGCAGGGGTAGTGTTTTAGGGTTTAGGGTAGAGATGTAGTGTTTATGTAGTGTAGGGTCATGCTGGGGGTGGTGTTTTAGGGTTTAGGGAAGTGTTGTAGAGTTTGTGTAGTGTAGGGTCATGTTGGGGTTAGTGTTTTAGGGTTTAGGGTAGTGTTGTAGTGTTTGTGTAGTGTAGGGTTATGCTGGGGGTAGTGTTTTAGGGTTTACGGTAGTGTTGTAGTGTTTGTGTAGTGTAGGGTCATGCTGGGGGTAGTGTTTTAGGGTTTTGGGTAGGGTTGTAGTGTAGGGTCATGCTGGGGGAAGTGTTATAGGGTTTAGGGTAGTGTTGTAGTGTAGGGTCATGCAGGGGTAGTGTTTTAGGGTTTAGGGTAGTGTTGTAGTGTTTGTGTAGTGTAGGGTCGTGCTGGGGTGTAGTGTTTTAGGGTTTAGGGTAGTGTTGTAGTGTTTGTGTAGTGTAGGGTCATGCTGGAGGTAGTGTTTTAGGGTAGTGTTGTAGTTTTTGTGTAGTGTAGGGTCATGTAGGGGTAGTGTTTTAGAGTTTAGGGTAGTGTTGTAGTGTTTGTGTAGTGTAGGGTCATGCTGGGGTGTAGTGTTTTAGGGTTTAGGGTAGTGTTGTAGTGTTTGTGTAGTGTAGGGTCATGCTAGGGTGTAGTGGTTTAGGGTAGTATTGTAGTGTTTGTGTAGTGTCATGCTGGGGGTAGTGTATTAAGGTAGTGTTGTAGTGTATGTGTAGGGAAGTAAAGTGCTTTATGGTAGTGTTGGGGGGTCGTGCTGGGTTGTGTAAATGTAGGAAAAGGACTGTGTGTCAAGGGTGGGTGGTGCAGGGGTACTACATTACAGTATCGTGTAGGGTTGGGTAGTGTACTCATACTTACCTTAACTACTTTAACAACGAGTATACCTTTAATATGCATGCCTTTTCGTTGTAAAGGCATGCGTGTTAAAGGCATATTCGTTTTAAAAGTATTCGTTCTTTTTATTTGCGGCCTAATAGTACTTGCGGGATCAAATTTGCGGTATGATGGTATGCGGGATGTTTGTCTGCGGTCTGACATCATATATTCGTTGTAGTGTTTGTGTAGTGTAGGGTCATGCTGGGGTGTAGTGTTTTAGGGTTTAGGGTAGTGTTGTAGTTTTTGTGTAGTGTAGGGTCATGTAGGGGTAGTGTTTTAGAGTTTAGGGTAGTGTTGTAGTGTTTGTGTAGTGTAGGGTCATGCTGGGGTGTAGTGTTTTAGGGATTATGGTAGTGTTGTAGTGTTTGTGTAGTGTAGGGTCATGCTGGGGTGTAGTGGTTTAGGGTAGTGTTGTAGTGTTTGTGTAGTGTAGGGTCATGCTGGGGTGTAGTGGTTTAGGGTAGTATTGTAGTGTTTGTGTAGGGTCATGCTGGGGGTATTGTATAAAGGTAGTGTTGTAGTGTTTGTGTAGTGTAGGGTCATGCTGGGGTGTAGTGTTTTAGGGATTAGGGTAGTGTTGTAGTGTTTGTGTAGTGTAGGGTCATGCTGGGGTGTAGTGGTTTAGGGTAGTGTTGTAGTGTTTGTGTAGTGTAGGGTCATGCTGGGGTGTAGTGGTTTAGGGTAGTGTTGTAGTGTTTGTGTAGTGTAGGGTCATGCTGGGGTGTAGTGGTTTAGGGTAGTATTGTAGTGTTTGTGTAGGGTCATGCTGGGGGTAGTGTATTAAGGTAGTGTTGTTGTGTAGGGAAGTAAAGTGTTTTATGGTAGTGTTGGGGGGTCGTGCTGGGTTGTGTAAATGTAGGAAAAGGACTGTGTGTCAAGGGTGGGTGGTGCAGGGGTACTACATTACAGTGTCGTGTAGGGTTGGGTAGTGTACTCATACTTACCTTAACTACTTTAACAACGAGTATACCTTTAATATGCATGCCTTTTCGTTGTAAAGACATGCGTGTTAAAGGCATATTCGTTTTAAAAGTATTCGTTCTTTTTATTTGCGACCTAATAGTACTTGCGGGATCAAATTTGCGGTATGATGGTATGCGGGATGTTTGTCTGCAGTCTCACATCATATATTCGCTGGTGCATGTGTTCTATGGTCAGAAATGAAACTAAGTAATGCAGGTAATCAGTGGCTGGCAAAAGAACTAGACTTCTATTGTGAAGTTTAATATAGTTGGAATTCAGTAGTGAGATGGGAAAGAAATCGGTGAAGAAACGTGTTGATATAGGACAAGGAATACATCAAATTCAAGTGGTTAAATAAATGTGGCAATGCACGTGTTGCTACTTAATTTGTACACCAAACAATATAAATATGGATAAATACTGAGAACAAAGAGAATGTTATTCTTTTGTTGTCTTTGAGGAGGAACATTTGACACCAGTAACAAGTTACGAATATTCCTACATTCTATTGGCTCTGAAGGTCAAACTTTCTAGAGATAACCCCCAAAACGTCAAGGAGCGGGAGAGAAAACTGCATTCTCAAAGGATATTGAAGACCTAAATGCTTATTGTGTGTGGTAAATACATGAATATAAATTCTTCCAAAGAATAAAATAATTACAAATCTTATTTGTATGTGTTGCTAAACTCAAAGTTGTCATTTTCATGCAAATATTAAACATTCATCAAGTTAATAAGAACCAAATAGTTATGCCTGTAAACAATAGTACTATTCAGGAAGGAATATGAATGAATGAGTAAGGTTCCTTAAAAAGAAACAATGGCTGAAAACTGAGAGGCAGAATTTTAGGACACCCTGCTAAATAAGTGAAAGCTGTCTGCAGTGGTGTAGACCATGATGCAATAGGGATGATGCAATAGGGATGATGAATGGGGGTGGGGTGCAGGTAGGGGAGCAGAATGGAGTGGACACAGAGTGGAGGGGGGGTCGCAGAGTGGAGGGGGGGTCGCAGAGTGGAGGGGGGTCGCAGAGTGGAGGGGGGTCGCAGAGTGGAGGGGAGCACACAGAGTGGGGGGACACAGAGTGGTGGGCGGACGCAGAGTGGAGGTGGGGTGCGGGGTGGGAGGCGCAGAGTGGGAGAGCACAGGTTGGAGTGGCGCAGAGTTGGGAACTGTGTTGAGCAGTGTGTTGGAGTGGAGTGGCGTAGAGGGAGTTGCGTACAGTGGAGTAGAATGTCACGGAGTGGCGTAGAGTGCAGTGGCATGTCGTAGAGTATCTTAGAGGGGCACGTCAGAGTGTTGTGTCGTGGCGTGGCGCCTAGTGCAGTGACATGGTGTAGAGTGGAGTGAAATGTTGTGGAGTGGCATAGAGTAGAGTGTTTTTGAGTGGAGTGTGTAGAGTGGAGTATGCATGGTGTGTTAGCGCACTGCCATTAGAGATAACACATTTTCAATTGAAATGGCCATTACATTTTCAGAGACATATAGTTTTACTGATAAAAGAATACAGCGCACAAACAATAACAATGTATGGAAATCTCATGACCTAGTGTATTGATTTATTTTAATTGAAATAAAAATGTGTTGCCACCACACTTCAGAATTACAAAAAAAAGCTTAATTTGTGCTTTCCTAATTCTGATTTATTCTGAAAGATATGCACAGTTCATTTACAGACATTTAAATGTTGTGTGCTGGAAAAAAAACGTTTTCTTTCACAGGAAGATTGTCTCACTTTGAAGTCAGAGATAGAAAAGTGAAGGTTAAGCTCCCTCGGAAGACACAGCCTCACATTTGACCACTGCCTTTGAAGGCACAGCAAATGTGACAAGATAAGAACAAGATTTAAAGTCTGCTTACAGAAAGTGAGCACTTGTGGAAGAATACAGTAACAAGCATTTGCAATGCAATAGGTCTCGCATTATTAAAGTTTGAGCTATTGGCATTGCTAAATAATCCAACACCAATAGCTCAAACCTTAATAATGCGAGACCTATTGCATTGCAAATGCTTGTTATTTTTATTATGTACTGGTCTGAACCATCGCAGCAGACTATTCATGCTTTTGAAGTGGGTACCTAGGCACCATAAATTGGGCAAATGTAACACTCTTTAGAGCGCTTAGAAGCGATACAAGTGCGATGCTTAGCGCTACGTAAAAAAAGGAACGGCATGTTCAGACTCCTTAATTAGGAAAAAAACGGAAGTGGGAAGGTAGAGGAAACAGGAAGTGACACATTAAAAAATATTTTGCTATGATGGATTGGAGTACTCTAGGTAGCAGAGAATATACAGGAAGCCATTCCAGTTTGGAAACAACATAACACTGCAATTCCTGTCTTGTGACTCAGCGGAAAATGGTCTGTTACACAGAAGGCAGTCTTCAGAGTATTACGATAGACTTTAGATTTACTGTAAGTACACCAGGTGAGTGGAATCTTGATTGCTTCCAAAGTGCTGAGTGATCAACGTACATTCTGTTTCTATGCCCAACTATCTTGTGTGCGAGGATAGCATGGACGTTGTGGTGACAAGAGACGCACAATGAAATGCTTAGGCACTGCTCTTAAAATGAGTTTGTAATGGCCGCTGAGACAGATACACATATCCCGTGCATACTATTGCAAAATCACACAATCGTACCCGTATTTGTCAATAGGACAAAACGGGTTCCAATAATACCTTGAAAAAGTCTCTTCTCCAAATAAATAATTACTAATACAGTTATTAATCTAAAGGTACACTTCGTGCTCATTCTCGCTAGTACCCTCTCTGACCTTTAATTCATACATTCAAGTATTCAAGCGCATTAACAAGCATGTCAATTGCCTTTAGGGCTGAAGGGCATGTCATGCACGCACAGAAATATTTTTCTATAAACGAGGCTTGAACCCTGGTTTCCAGCACCAAAGTCGGCAGTCTATAATCTTTCTGTGTCTGGGATCCTGTGTGGCGCTGCTCGGCCTGGGCCCCCCTGTGTGGCTATTGTGATTTATACGCCCGCGCCCTTTGGAGGCATGTGTTTATTCTTCTCTTTAACAGCTCTTGTTTCCTGGATTCTCTCACACCTGGTTGTTCTCAAAGAAAGCACCTTTAAAACCAGTCACCACATCAAGGCACTTTTAAAAGGCGCTAAAGTGTTTCTATTTATAGCAGGCTGGTTAATGGTGTTGCTGTGCTCCGAGTTGCTTTATAGCAGGCTGGTTAATGGTGTTGCTGTGCTCCGAGTTGCGTTTGAGTGCGCGGTGGGAGCCGAGGGGAGACGCCATGCGCGCGCACATTGACTGTCTGTGAGCACACATTGTTTGTCTCACTTCCAGCACCTAAGCGACAACAATAGAGTCTCGCCAAGCGAAGCATTACATGCGCTGCATTCGCTAGGCGAGACCTAATAAGGGTACGTTCCACATGAGGGACAAACTAAAGCTTGATAGCCTAAAACAAAAATAGCCAACAAATAGAAAGTAAGTAAATGTGAATTACAAATCACAAAGCCAATGGTAAGCCACGGCGGAATGCATTCCCAGGGAAGCTTTATTAATGTCCCTAAGAAGCCGTTGCAGGGGCATATATGGGACTTACAAGGTGGTCCTGCTTGGTTTAAGTGTCTGAAGCACTGCGTGGGATGGGCCTGCAGCCAAGGGCCAACAATGTCTACAAAAAATTAACGTGAGAACAGAAGGTGTACTAGCAGGTTACTGCAATGGCATCCCTGAACCAGAGGGAAACACTCCAAGGCAGAGCCAGAGGCCCAGAATAAGTTAAAGTAAAGGTGACTTTGTCACCTTGAAAAGGAAGGGTGCAAATGTTCACCTAATATATAGATATCCATTCCTGGGCTGAAAGCAAATGCTTGCCGGGAAGTAGAAAGTAAAAGGTTACATCAGAAGTAAATTGTCACCCAGCAGGCTGGAAGCTGACATTTACTCGGAAGTAGAAGGAAAGAGATTATGCCAGAAGTGAAGGGCACATGGATGTGCTAGAAACAGATACTTGACTGAAAGCATAGGAAAAGGATTGAACCACAGGTGAAAGGTCACCTGTTAGGTTGAAGCAGGAGCTTGCCCATGTTTAGCAGAGCAGGGGGTAAAAGTCTTGCAGATGGGGCACAAGGCTCAAAGAACATGGGAACAACGAGCAGTGAATGTTCGCACAGTGCCATGGGTATGGCATGATGAACACATGCTCAGTGAATAATGAAGACAAAGGTTGATCAAAGATCACATATTTTGGGAAATTGCCTTATAAACGAAGGATTCCATTTTTGATAAAGGTAAACAGATGAATGAAATGAAATGAAATGAAATTGGATTTATAAAGCGCATGGCTGCCCGTGAGCGTCCCAGCGCTACCATGCGAAAATAAGAAGCTCTAAGGGGGGGCAAGGGAATTTAAAAGGTTTTAGGGAAAAGAAAAAATTTGAGACATTTACGAAATTTGCTGAGGGACGGTTCAGTGCGAATGTGTCTGGGGAGGGCGTTCCAGGTCTTTGCTGCATTTACCGAGAAGCGCCGGCCTCCCGAGCGGGCCTTCCTAATTCTGGGGACTATGACCAGGTTTTCAAGGTCCGATCTCAAGGCCCGTGGGGGTCTGTACGGGCGTATCAAGCTACTTAGGGCCTGGGGTCCTTTGCCTTGAAGGGCTTTGTGGACAATGCATGATGCTTTAAAGGAGATGCGCTCGCGCACTGGGAGCCAGTGCAAGGTTTTCAACAACGGTTTTGCTGAGGCTCTTCTTGGGGCACCCAGGAGCACCCTGGCAGCCGCGTTTTGCACTCGTTGTAGGGCGTTGATAGTGGCTTCCGGGGCTGCCAGGAGCAGAGCATTACTAAAATCCAATCTAGACAGGATCAATCCCTGAATTAGTAATTTTCTAGATTGGAAGGGTAGCAGTGGGAGGACTTTCCGCACAGTTCGGAGCAGGCCGAAACATGTGCCTGCCACTTTCTGGGCATGTGCCCTGAAGGTTAGTTCCGGCTCGAACCATACCCCCAAGCTCTTGATTTTGTCTTTTGGTGAGGGCACCACTCCCATACAGGGGGGCCAAGATGTATTGGGTAGAGAGGAGAGTTGGTGACCCAGAATCAAAATCTCGGTTTTTGCTCCGTTTAATTTGAGCTTGGAGTTAGACATCCAGGAGAAAATTTCCGAGAGGCAGGCCGAGAGGTTATCCGAGAGGTTGTCTGAGCATCCTGAATTTTGCGTCAGCGAGACGACTAGTTGGGTGTCATCTGCATAGGTGACGCATTTAATCCCGAACGGGGCTACTACCTCCTCCAGTGGGGCCATATAAACATTGAATAAGGTAGGGCTCAGGGATGAGCCCTGGGGGACTCCACACTGGAGAGGAGTAGATTTGGACATGACGCCATTTTCCCAGATCTTAAATGCTCGTTCCTCCAGAAAGGATTCCAGCCATTTCAGGGCCATTCCCGTGATCCCGAGTCTCGCAAGACGGTGGACTAGTATTTTATGGTCCACCGTATCAAATGCGGCGCTTAGATCCAGGAGGATCAGGACCCCGGATCCCCCTGAATCCAAGATGCATCTTGCTTCCTCAGTTACCACTATGAGGGCTGTATCAGTGCCCTGGCCTGGGCGGAAGCCTGTTTGCGAGCCACTCAACAGATCATTATTTTCCAAAAACCCGGAGAGCTGTTTGTTTACAATTCTTTCGGCAATTTTTCCCAGACCAGGCAGCAGCGAGATAGGGCGATAGTTGGCCAAGTCGGCCATATCTAGGCCTGGTTTTTTCAGAAGAGTTTTGATTCTTGCTTGCTTCCAACTAGGTGGGACCACCCCTTTAGTGAATGAGGCATTTAGTAAATCTGTTGCAAGGGGGGTGATGGTATCAGCCACTTGTTTGAGGATATACAAGGGTGTAGGGTCAGATGGAGACCCGCTCTTCACTACGGAGAGCGTATTACGGAAGTCATCCCTAGTGATGGTTCTAAGACTGTCCAGCCGGGGAGAATGAATCGGAGCAGGAGGGGCTTCATCGCTAGCAGCGGGGACAGCCTGTGGGAGGGAGTCAAGTATTCGTTGGACTTTGGTGTCGAAATACTCTGCAAGCAAGTCACATCTGGCTTCTGTGCATTCCTGGTTGGTGATTGGAGTGGGGGATTTAAGCAGTTGCTTTACAATTTTAAAGGTCTCCTTAGAGGAATTGGCGGATGTGTTAATTTTTTCCTCAAAAAAGGTTGCCTGGGTTTTCTGCCGTGCGGCTTTATACAGTCTTAAAGCCGCCTGATAGGAGAGCTTACTGTTGGCTGCCCAGTCCTTCCTCCAGGTGCGTATTGTATTGTATTGTATTGTTTTGGTAGAGCGCAAACAGCTGCCCCAGCGATGAGGCGTCCCGGCGCTAAGAACCACAGACCCTGGTCAGAGCGGGAGAGGGTGGGAGGGAATTAGGGGAGAGGGAATAGGAGCGTTTTAATTGCTTTCCGGAACGCCAGTAGGCTTTCTATGGAGCGGATGTGTTGTGGCAGGCTGTTCCATAGTTTAGCTCCAAGGAACCTGAAAGAGCGGCCGCCCATGCGGCAGAGTTTTATGCGTGGAACACATAGGAGGTTTTGGTTTGAGGATCGCAGGGTACGTGCGTTCCAGCTTTTTACAGTTTTTCTTGAGATCCCTCAATTCTGTGGTGTACCATGGAGATTTGAAGGTGCTACTTTTCTTAGTGATCTTTTTCAGGGGCAGTACTACATTAAGGGAATTGGTAAGCCAGTTCTGAAAGTTTAGATCTGCTAATAGAGGGTCCGATTCTGCCATAGGGGCTGTTTGTTCTAGGGCCTGGGACCAATCTTCCACTGATAATTTTGCCCATGCTCTCTGTAGAGTTCGCGGGCGGGGGGCGTTTTTTCCTTCTTGAGGAATTCTCCAGGAGAAGGGGACCATAAAGTGGTCCGACCATGGAAGTGGTAGTGGGGGCTTAACCGTAATGAGGCTATTATTAGAAAAAATAGGGTCCAACAAATGTCCCTTAGTGTGTGTGCTCTCTGTATTTAGGAGTGTTATACCCAGTGCTTTAAGGTCCGTACTGAGGTCAGAGGCCGCCTTGTCAGTGGGATCATCAAAATGTAGGTTCAGGTCTCCCAGAACTAAAAAATTGGGCGACTGTGCTGCTGTCCCCAATATAGTTTCTAGTAGGGATCCTGTAAACTGTTTTATATGACCTGGTGGGCGATAAATAAAAAGTCCTACAACTGACTTGGTGGGGGAAGTTTGAATATGGAATTGGACACTCTCAGAATCTAGGACACCACCATCCTCGATTCTACAGGAATACGTGTCTTTATAGATTATTGCGAGGCCCCCGCCTTTCCCTTGCGCCCTATGCTGACATTGAATAGAAAAGCCATTTGGCAGGGCGGTGTTGATATCATAATCTGAGTTAGAGTGCAGCCATGTCTCAGTGAGGAAGAGTAGGTCCAGTTTGTTGTCTTCGATTAGTAAACTAATCTCAACTGCGTGTTTAGGTAGGGACCTGCAGTTTAATAGTGCCATCCTAATATCTCTACAAGGTTCCCTATCGTTAATTATGTCAGGACAGTGTTTGCAACGAGAGAAATGATCATCGAGGTAGTCCGACTGGGAACAGCTCACTCCTTTATTGTCCTGTAGAAGCATGAGTTCCTCCCTAGAATAGCTTACCGGGTATCTGTTGTCCGCCGGCATAGTGGATGGCCCTAGGTCCGGTCGGGCCCGGACGGGCCCAGACGGGCTTGCCTCTGGCGCGCCCGCTGCGCCCGCCCGCTGCGCCCGCCCGCTGCGCGGACGGGAAATGACTTTCATTTTGTAGAGCTAGGGCCGAAAATCGCCCGAGCGCTAGAGCGCCAACCCTGCCTTTACCCCCAAGATGGCGGCCCAAATCGTCGCCCCCGGGGAAGGCTCTGTGTGAGTGTCAAGAGCCCCAAACTCGGCTCTCGGTGCTCGGATTTCGTTGTATTTCAAGCCCCCAACTGTTGGCAGGTGGGTGAGTGCAAATAGCAAATTTATCACAGTTTGTCAAATTATTAAAGGATTAAAAACAAAGAGCTGTGCCAATACAAATACAATTTTTAAAACAACTTTGGAGCGCAAACTCCCGGCTTCCGCCTCAGGAGCGTCCTATTTCAACAGGTATCAGGAGGCAGAATGAAAATTAGCTCGTTTTTGAAGAGCTCGGGCCGAAAATCGCCCGAGCGCTAGAGCGCCAACCCTGCCTTTACCCCCAAGATGGCGGCCCAAATCGTCGCCCCCGGGGAAGGCTCTGTGTGAGTGTCAAGAGCCCCAAACTCGGCTCTCGGTGCTCGGATTTCGTTGTATTTCAGGCCCCCAACTGTTGGCAGGTGGGTGAGTGCAAATAGCAAATTTATCACAGTTTGTCAAATTATTAAAGGATTAAAAACAAAGAGCTGTGCCAATACAAATACAATTTTTAAAACAACTTTGGAGCGCAAACTCCCGGCTTCCGCCTCAGGAGCGTCCTATTTCAACAGGTTTATTTATTTTATTTTATTTATTTTGGGCTTTTATAACACGCTCTATTACTAAAAAAATAGTATCCTGGCGCGAAGAAGGGGGAAGAAGAGGTAGAGGAAGATCCTATACATTGATGTTAAAAAGATAGGTCTTCAGTCCTTTCTTGAACAGAGTAATGGAAGGAGCTGTTCTTAGCTGTTGTGGGAGGGTGTTCCATGCTCTCGCCGCTCGGACTGAGATGGATTGGCCGCCAAGCCTGCTATATTTGAATTTTGGAACATTCATTTGGTGTAAATTAGCTGATCTAAGGGGGCGGTTGGGAACCTATAGGGAAAATCTTTTTCTTAAGTACACAGGACCGGCTTGATGGACAGCTCGGAAGGCAAAGACCAGGATTTTAAATAAAATCCTGTGAGCAACCGGGAGCCAGTGTAGGGTACGGAGAGATTGACGGACACTTGAGCTTTTTGGAATGTTAAACAAAAGCCGTACAGCGGCATTTTGTATAACCTGGAGACGATGGACCAGATAAGCAGGAAGGCCGCAGAAGAGGCCATTTGCGTAATCTAATCTGGATAATATCAGGGCACGGATGACGGTCTCTTTGGCCGCTCTCGGGAGAAGTGGAAAGAACCTGCGTAAAGTTTTAAGTGTAGCAAAGCAGGTCCCGGTGAGTCTTTTTATGTGATCCTCATATTTAAGGTCATTATTAAACCAGACTCCGAGATTTTTAGCAGGGCCACCGATGGATTTGGGACAAGGTAGATCGGGTGGCCAGAGAGAGTTGCCAAAGTTGTCTGGGAAGGAGCCATAAAGCAAAATTTCAGATTTGCTTTCGTTGCATTTCAATTGGGCGAGGGCAAGCCAACGAAAGACAGATGACAAACAGGTTTGGGCTCCAGATGTATCCAGGTTGTTTTTGGGCCAAGTAAACAGGAGTTGAGTGTCGTCAGCGTAAGCCATTATTTTTGCTCCCAATTGTTCAGCAAGAAAAATAAGCGGGGTTAAATAAATATTAAAAAGCAGGGGGCTAAGAGTAGAGCCCTGCGGTACACCTGTTACAAGTTTCTTGGGGGAAGAGGCGAAGGGCGGCATCCAGACTTGTTGGAATCTATTGTCCAAAAAGGACGTTAGCCAATCAAGAGCAGAACCTGTAATGCCTATGGCCGCTAATCTAGTAAGCAGAAGGGAGTGAGGGACAGTATCGAAGGCGGCAGAGAGGTCTAATAAAATCAGAGCCGCTCTGCCTCCTTCGTCCAGGCACTCCCGAATGGCCTCGGAAATTTCCATCAGGTATCAGGAGGCAGAATGAAAATTAGCTCGTTTTTGAAGATCGCCCGAGCGCTAGAGCGCCAACCCTGCCTTTACCCCCAAGATGGCGGCCCAAATCGTCGCCCCCGGGGAAGGCTCTGTGTGAGTGTCAAGAGCCCCAAACTCGGCTCTCGGTGCTCGGATTTCGTTGTATTTCAAGCCCCCAACTGTTGGCAGGTGGGTGAGTGCAAATGGAAAATTTATCACAGTTTGTCAAATTATTAAAGGATTAAAAACAAAGAGCTGTGCCAATACAAATACAATTTTTAAAACAACTTTGGAGCGCAAACTCCCGGCTTCCGCCTCAGGAGCGTCCTATTTCAACAGGTATCAGGAGGCAGAATGAAAATTAGCTCGTTTTTGAAGAGCTCGGGCCGAAAATCGCCCGAGCGCTAGAGCGCCAACCCTGCCTTTACCCCCAAGATGGCGGCCCAAATCGTCGCCCCCGGGGAAGGCTCTGTGTGAGTGTCAAGAGCCCCAAACTCGGCTCTCGGTGCTCGGATTTCGTTGTATTTCAAGCCCCCAACTGTTGGCAGGTGGGTGAGTGCAAATAGCAAATTTATCACAGTTTGTCAAATTATTAAAGGATTAAAAACAAAGAGCTGTGCCAATACAAATACAATTTTTAAAACAACTTTGGAGCGCAAACTCCCGGCTTCCGCCTCAGGAGCGTCCTATTTCAACAGGTATCAGGAGGCAGAATGAAAATTAGCTCGTTTTTGAAGAGCTCGGGCCGAAAATCGCCCGAGCGCTAGAGCGCCAACCCTGCCTTTACCCCCAAGATGGCGGCCCAAATCGTCGCCCCCGGGGAAGGCTCTGTGTGAGTGTCAAGAGCCCCAAACTCGGCTCTCGGTGCTCGGATTTCGTTGTATTTCAGGCCCCCAACTGTTGGCAGGTGGGTGAGTGCAAATAGCAAATTTATCACAGTTTGTCAAATTATTAAAGGATTAAAAACAAAGAGCTGTGCCAATACAAATACAATTTTTAAAACAACTTTGGAGCGCAAACTCCCGGCTTCCGCCTCAGGAGCGTCCTATTTCAACAGGTATCAGGAGGCAGAATGAAAATTAGCTCGTTTTTGAAGAGCTCGGGCCGAAAATCGCCCGAGCGCTAGAGCGCCAACCCTGCCTTTACCCCCAAGATGGCGGCCCAAATCGTCGCCCCCGGGGAAGGCTCTGTGTGAGTGTCAAGAGCCCCAAACTCGGCTCTCGGTGCTCGGATTTCGTTGTATTTCAAGCCCCCAACTGTTGGCAGGTGGGTGAGTGCAAATAGCAAATTTATCACAGTTTGTCAAATTATTAAAGGATTAAAAACAAAGAGCTGTGCCAATACAAATACAATTTTTAAAACAACTTTGGAGCGCAAACTCCCGGCTTCCGCCTCAGGAGCGTCCTATTTCAACAGGTATCAGGAGGCAGAATGAAAATTAGCTCGTTTTTTAAGAGCTCGGGCCGAAAATCGCCCGAGCGCTAGAGCGCCAACCCTGCCTTTACCCCCAAGATGGCGGCCCAAATCGTCGCCCCCGGGGAAGGCTCTGTGTGAGTGTCAAGAGCCCCAAACTCGGCTCTCGGTGCTCGGATTTCGTTGTATTTCAAGCCCCCAACTGTTGGCAGGTGGGTGAGTGCAAATAGCAAATTTATCACAGTTTGTCAAATTATTAAAGGATTAAAAACAAAGAGCTGTGCCAATACAAATACAATTTTTAAAACAACTTTGGAGCGCAAACTCCCGGCTTCCGCCTCAGGAGCGTCCTATTTCAACAGGTATCAGGAGGCAGAATGAAAATTAGCTCGTTTTTGAAGAGCTCGGGCCGAAAATCGCCCGAGCGCTAGAGCGCCAACCCTGCCTATACCCCCAAGATGGCGGCCCAAATCGTCGCCCCCGGGGAAGGCTCTGTGTGAGTGTCAAGAGCCCCAAACTCGGCTCTCGGTGCTCGGATTTCGTTGTATTTCAAGCCCCCAACTGTTGGCAGGTGGGTGAGTGCAAATAGCAAATTTATCACAGTTTGTCAAATTATTAAAGGATTAAAAACAAAGAGCTGTGCCAATACAAATACAATTTTTAAAACAACTTAGGAGCGCAAACTCCCGGCTTCCGCCTCAGGAGCGTCCTATTTCAACAGGTATCAGGAGGGGTCTGAGTTTGTGTGGATGAGGAACTGATGCCGTGAGCAATCGTTAAGAGGAAAGGCAGCGCACTGTAAAATAAGAGGCTCTCTCTCGAACAATAAACAGGGATCATCTGCCTGCACCGTGCCAGCTGCTTAGCTGCCAAGTATGAGGGCCATGCTTGATAAGTTATCCCAGTTCTGTTTTTTTCTTAGAATTATCATATCGTCTTATTTAACCCAATATAATAATAGCACTACAAATCCCAGAATCCTATTAAAGCAAACATTGGCATAGCTAATAGGTCTCACATTTGGGACCTTATAAGTCTTTAGCCATGCAACAGTTGGTGTTGTTGCACCAAAGATATTCTGCTGCATAACTAAATACTTATAGGGTCCAAAAAGCGAGACTTATTGGCTATGCCAATGCTTGATTGTTTTTTGTCTCTGTTTTGTTTAAGTTGCCAGATCTACAATAGCTGGACATGGTTTTTGTTAACAGTTCTTTGCATCAAATGAACTTGTTTTCATTGCTCTGAATGTTGTTTCCATTCTGCTTGTAGGAAGCAGTCATTCCCGGGAGTTTGGGGGTTTCCTAGCTGTGCGCATGCGCAGAACTTTGCAAATGAGAAAAAGCCTGTGTGCAGGCGCAATTTACAAGTGTGGAGCGAGTGAGCCCCAGGCAGCATAACTCACTCACACAGGAGTTCATGCACTGCACCTGCATACTCAGCATGGTTTAAGGAAACTCGACCCACTCCCTCCCAGGCACATATTTACCAAGAAACTCTGAGAAGAGCCTGCCTGCTGCACTGACGGCTGGTTGTGTGTGTGCCTGGTGGAAGCGTACATTGACGGCTGGTGGTGTGTTCCTGGTGGAAGCATGCACCGACGGCTGGTAGTGTGTGATGGCTGGTAGTGTGTTTGCCTGGTGAAATTGTGCACTGACGGCTGGTGGTGTGTGTGCCTGGTGAAAGTGTGCACTGACGGCTGGTGGTGTGTGTGCGGTGGAAGCGTGCACTGACGGCTGGTGGTGTGTGCCCGGTGAAAGCGTGCACTGACGGCTGGTGGTGTGTGTGCCCGGTGGAAGTGTGCACTGACGGCTGGTGGTGTGTGCCCCCGGTGGAAGTGTACACTGACGGCTGGTGGTGTGTGCCTGGTGGAAGCATGCACCGATGGCTGGTAGTGTGTGATGGCTGGTAGTGTGTGTGCCTGGTGAAATTGTGCACTGACGGCTGGTGGTGTGTGTGCCTGGTGAAAGTGTGCACTGATGGCTGGTGGTGTGTGCGCGGTGGAAGCGTGCACTGACGGCTGGTGGTGTGTGTGCGGTGGAAGCGTGCACTGACGGCTGGTGGTGTGTGTGCCCGGTGAAAGCGTGCACTGATGGCTGGTGGTGTGTGCCCCCGGTGGAAGCGTTTACCGACGGCCGGTGGTGTGTGCCCCTGGTGGAAGCATGCACAGACGTCTGGTTGTGTGTGTGCCTGGTGGAAGCGTACACTGACGGCTGGTGGTGTGTTCCTGGTGGAAGCATGCACCGACGGCTGGTAGTGTGTGATGGCTGGTAGTGTCTGTGCCTGGTGAAATTGTGCACTGACGGCTGGTGGTGTGTGTGCCTGGTGAAAGTGTGCACTGATGGCTTGTGGTGTGTGTGCCCGGTGAAAGCGTGCACTGACGGCTGGAGGTGTGTGCGCCCGGTGGAAGCGTGCACTGACTGCTGGTGGTGTGTGTGCCCGGTGGAAGCGTGCACTGACGGCTGGTTGTGTGTGTCCCTGGTGGAAGCGTGCACAGACGGCTGGTGGTGTGTGCGCCCAGT
Organism: Lissotriton helveticus; assembly: GCF_964261635.1. Lineage (NCBI taxonomy): Eukaryota > Metazoa > Chordata > Amphibia > Caudata > Salamandridae > Lissotriton > Lissotriton helveticus. The sequence goes on along the minus strand of NC_136057.1, from coordinate 1,736,937,502 downwards.
GAAAGTGTGAACTGACGGCTGGTGGTGTGTGTGCCCAGTGGAAGCGTGCACTGACGGCTGGTGGTGTGTGTGCCCGATGGAAGCGTGCACTGATGGCTGGTGGTGTGTGCGCCCGGTGGAAGCGTACACTGACGGCTGGTGGTGTGTGTGCCCGGTGGAAGCGTGCACTGACGGCTGGCGGGGTGTGTGTCTGGTGAAAGCGTGCACTGACGGCTGGCGGTGTGTGTGCCTGGTGAAAGCAGGAGCATTCACAGTGATAGAAGACACAAATGAAACTGACGAAGAGGGAAAGGGAGAAGGGAGGGAGGGGAGTGCGAGCAGAGGAGCATGATTCTCAGCTAGAAGGCACAAATGAAGCGGACCAGGAGGGAGGGGGAAAAGGGAGGGGGTGGTAGTGCAAGTAGAGGAGCCTTATAACAGCAATAAAAACACAGATGGCAGCTGTGCACGTGCACAAGCTCGTGAACCCAAGCTGTAGGCCGGCAACAGCCTCTGGTGGCACTTTTAAAAGCCACTTACTAAATGTCTCGGCGATGTCTCAGGCGAGACCTAAAAAACTATAATGGGCTAAAAAATCACTTGTGAAAAACGTGGGACCTTTGCAGCTGGGGGCGCATGTTACAGAACTAAGGCTGCCACCTGGCTGTTATTTTACTGGCCAGGCTTATATTTGTACGTCAATGAAAAAATGTGGAAAAGTAGAGAAAGGTGGTATTTTCCCTTTTGAACGGGAAACCTAATGGGCGAACACAAGACAAAATCACTTAAAATGTATGAAAGCTGTCTAAACGACTCGTATAGCAAATAGAGGGCTAGACGCCACGTTTCAAAACAATGCTGATACTTTTATACACGTGTTTTCACCTACCGGCTCTTAATCCTTGCTCAACAGTAACACGTAAACACATGGCCGTTATTTATTTCCTGAATTGTATCGGCGGCTCGGCGCAGCCTCTAGCTTCCGTCAAGCGTTGGAACAGAAAGAGGACAGGCGTGACCTACCACTTTTGAGATCTGAGAGTTTCGAATCCAACGGGGACTACTTTGCCGTTTAGCCTTTCTATGTTGATGAATAGGATACTATTGCTTTTGGTAAAACTAAGTAAACTAATGTTTAAACTGTAGCACCGAGTAACCAGAACAGTGGCAGCGAGCGCCATGTTTAAAAACATATTATGGTGCGGTCACCCACGTTTCTGCAGGTCAAATGAAAAGGGTTCGTTTCTGAGATGGGATTGACAACATTAAATAATGTCTGGACGAGTAGGTTGTTATGCGTATTAATCGTTAACGCTACGACCCCCTTTCCCTCCAGGTAAAATGTTCTCGCGCGCAGTAGTTCTGTACTTTGTGCTCCTCACCCGGAAGCGGAAGCGTTTTCACCGGCTCAGCTGTTCTGGGCGTTCTTGACTCTTCCTTCCATCTGCTGTCGCTATGGCCGTCAATAACTCGTCCGATCCGCGGAGGGCCACCAAGATCCTACGGTGAGTTAAAATGGTAGATGGGAGAGGTAATTCTGGGATACCCAGGTGGGCTGGGCGTTCCTCAGAACTGTAGGGCAGGCATACGTAGTTTGACATCTGTGGAAGGGTAGATGCCTGGAGAATGGTCATGAATGGCATAGTCGAAAGGACCCGAGCACGAAACGGCATTAGTAGAGCAAAGCAGAACGGAGGTAAGAACATAAGCCTTTAGCATGGATGGACAGTAGAGTGACGACCTGTCACTAATCATGTTTTCGACGGTAGCCGAAAAGGTTCTGGACAAAGTGTCTTGTTTTACCGACACAAATTGTGGAAAAAGTGCTAGCGTTACGGATACATTAAATTAGAGCTTGCATGCTAGTTTATGCGGGTAGACAGCAGTCAGCATGGGATCTTTCGCTTCAATTCTCGGGTTTCATGGTACTTGGGCAAAATGACTGACAAATACAACACATGAAGAAGCGTAGCTCGTGCACAATAAATTAGCATGCCCTTTACTCCAACGTGACAGACACTCTTGTTTGTACCGCCTAGTTATGCTTACCAAATCTGTTAAGCGCTATTGTCTAATAAATACTTTACTTTCACTCTGGGAAATAGCTATTCATTTTGTGGGCATTTGTTTCAATAGTCTTTGTTTTCATTTGTCCATTTCAGTTCTAATTCAAAAGTACAACCCCACTAAGCACTTATTTGTTAACTAAAAATCGGGAGCTGGCACTAAGCTGTCGCAATAGCAGGCAGGTATCTGATAACCCACATTCTGCCGTATTGGCAGAGCAAGAAAGCCAGCAGTTGAAGATTTTTTTTTATTCAGAAAGTATTGAATTTAATGCATTATGCTTTGATTGGTTAATTGTGTTTATAAGTTACTGTGGATATCCCTGCAGGTAGATTTTTTTTCACTGAGGAAAGATCAATGAACGATTAGTTGTACACTGAGTATTGTAGAATAGTTGGGCATGAACAGTGTGAGTGGTATTTCTGTGTTGCCCAGTTAATACTACTGCATCAAAATATACAGCCATAAATATTTGTATTGGATTTAAGGTCCAGCCTACCGGACTGCTCAAGCTACCTGCCGAAAAGCGCTTTGACACCTCATCAGGGGTAGCAAGCACAATATAAATGCAAACCTTTCCCTCTTCTATCCCTCCACTATCCTTTTTCAATCCTAATAACAGACTAACCTGTCAACCGCTCACATTAATTTCATATTTCCCTATACTAATTCACCACTAATCCTTTTTGGGTTCTGTAGTAGATCGCTACCCGCAGAAAAGCACTTCAACACCTTCAACACCCCATCAGGGGTAGCAAGCGCTATGTAAATGCACACTCCTCCCTCCACTATCCTTTTTCAATACAAATAATAAACTTGCATGTCCACCACTCAAATTAATTTCATATTCCCCTATACTCATTTCCCCACAATCCTGTTTGGGTTCCGGAGTAGCGAGCTACCTGCTGAAAAGCTCTTCAACACCCCCATCAGGTGTAGCAGGCACTATATAAATGCAAACCCTTCCTTCTTCTATCCCTCCACTATCCTTTTTCAATCCAAATAATAAACTAGCATGTCCACCACTCAAATTAATTTCATATTCCCCAATACTCATTTACCCACAATCCTGTTTGGGTTCCGGAGTAGCGAGCTACCTGCTGAAAAGCACTTCAACACCCCATCAGGTGTAGCAGGCACTATATAAATGCAAACCCTTCCTTCTTCTATCCCTCCCCTATCCTTTTTCAATCCAAATAATAAACTAACATGTCCACCGCTCAAATTAATTTCATATTTCCTAATACTAATTCACCACTAATCCTATTTGGGTTCTCGAATAGCGTGCTACTTGCCGGAAAAGCGATTCAGTGCCTTTTCAGGGGTAGTAAGCACTTTATAAATGCAATTACAATAAAACGTAAGCATTTATATGGAGGTTGAGTTCTAATGAATTGTACTCCAGCATTTCATATCATCCACTGACAAAAGACGTTAGGTCTCTGAGACACTGCCACGGAGAACGGATCTCTAGCAATAGGGCTAAGTCCCACACACAATATGTAAGCCACAGAGACCTAAAGAGAGTGTGCAGCACACATCAAATGCAATATTTATTTATTGATGTTATGTCCTGTGGGCTGCATACATTGATAGAAACCTTTTGGAGGGGGCGGGAGAGAAAGCCTTGCACACTTAAAAAATAAATAATCCGTGTTCAGATCTTTAGAGTACGTTTATGTCACTCTCTTGAGAGAGATGTCAGTGCCGATAATAAAGCCTACTTCTAGTTCCCGTGTAGGGTCATTCAGGAGGGAAGAACTGGCAGCCTCGAACCCCTTCTCTCCAGTTGGTCTCACTTTACTACCCCCTACTTGGGAGATCTGTGAACAGTTTTGGCCTAACTTTAAAAAGGAATATCTCAAATTCTTCTAAATTCAACGCCTGGTGAGAACATGCCCATCGTTCCATTCACTTCACAAGCTGGCTGCCAACAGTAAACTGCCTAAATAGTGACCAGACAGGTTGTCCTCACTAGTTTTCCAATCAAATAACAGTTCCCTATAAAAAGCCTATATTTACAGGTGGACGACAAATGTAACAGCGGATTCAAGCGTTTAAAGACAGTACACAAATACATTGGAAAGGATATAGGATAATTCGCAATGCACAATCGCACATGAGGTGTTGAAAGTGTCTGTAGGATTGGTATGCAGTATACAAAGTGGGTGTGAAAAGTACAGGAAAGAGCAACCAGGAAGGAGGCCAGGAGCAGGGGGACACATGTTATACAACTCGTCACTTGGGTTATAGGAAGGGCCAGTGAGCACAAGGTTGTAGTGTGCATGGGAAGGACCGCAGCATGAGCAAGCACTGAGTATATAGTCAGGTTTTCTTGGGAGGTACACACAAGGTATGGTAGGGGTAACATGGTAGGGACGCCCAAAGTATAGACCAGTTTTGGCAATGCCATTATGTCTAGCTTTAAAGGAAAGTTGTATGGTAAAGTTAAGCATTACAAGAAAATAGCATGAGAATGGATATGTATTTGTGTGGAAGCAAAACACTGTAGAATAATATTGGATATGGTTATAAGGCCAGTGAAAGTTGAACTTTCGAGCCAGACCGAAACATCCATGAATGGTAATGAGAGCCCATCTCCAATCTGTGCTGCTGACAGAGGAAAAACATCGTACATTTTCCAGTTATCTAGGACATTTTAATAACGTTACAATGTCATGTATCCCTAAAGCTTCAAGCTGAGGCACCTAGATAAATACAATTATCACAGCTAAGTGGAGGGCAAGGCCTTTATTTATGGCGGCACACAACGTCTGCCCAATCAAAGCGTACTCCTGGTTCCCAACGTGTAGGCTGAGCCAAGGCTCCTCTCTAGTGTTCCTCACATAATTGTCTAGCGACAGCGGCTCTATCAAGCTAGACCACAAAAAGGATACATGGCCAGAGGGCAAACCTGCATATCTGAAAGCATCCGTACAGATGTGTAGGCGTAGTAAGACAGTAGGAGCAAAAGGAGGTAGGCTTCCATTGAAGAATGGCACACAGGGTGTATCCGATAGATCACCTTTCAACAGCGTATAGATGGTATAAGGGTCACAGGGTGTAGAATGATTGTCCTTTCTCAGCTAAAAAAAAACCTGTTCTGCCTTGCCTCCGTTCAACCCTTTTTTCTTGGTGATTTCCCTGTGAAGATTCCCCCAGTGTACTTTACATTCTGTGAGTCCACTAAAAGTGTGTCAGATTTTTGGTGATGTTCATCAGCAGCAGAGCTCCCAAGTTTTCAAATACTCATTTCTGTCTTTATTTCGATTGCTTGGATCATAAAAGGTATACATCAAGATTAAAAAAAGACTCATAAGTAGTACATTTCATAAAACAGGAATTAAAAAGGTCATTACAATTGTCATCTTATTGTACAGATTCAAAGTGCAGGTGCAAGACAGGAATCGGGCTACTAATTACTTATTAAAATACATTTATGTTGTGATTAATAAAATCAATTGCAGTCCCTTCCAATTTAAGAATTTCTGTGCATTGAATGTTTATAATGCCTGTACCAAATCCGTATCAGAGTTCAGAATGTAACGAGTGCACTTATGCCAAATCGCTGTTAGGAATTTGGCTAGCGCAAACACAGTAGGAGGTGATAGGTCCGTCTTGAATATTCTGTAGGCTGGAAAGCAGTGCCTAAAACTTACATTTTGAAGAAGAGGGACAAGCCAATACTTTCTAGGTTTTTGATAGGCATTGCAAAAGAATAAAACATGTAGATCATTTTCCAGCTGGTATGAGCTTGCGGGGCATTGCTTAGTGGAGAAGGGCTGGGACCAAGTACTTGTAAATGCTCTAAGAGGAAGGGTGCCATACCTCCACTGTAGAAATAATTTCCTGGTGAAGGCAGGACAGATTCCATCGAAAACATGTTCCAGGTGGTAGGAGTCCTTAGATTGAGTAAATGAGATTGTTAAAGTCCCCAACCGCGTACGTGAGACCTTACTGCAGGCGTTTTCAGGGTCTAGCCATAGTTCTGGCCTTCCTAGACTTTCACATGTCTTTTTTTTTATATGTTTCAACCAGGGAGTGTTCGTTATATTTGGTAGACTTAAAATCTCTTTCAACTCCATCCTATAAGTCATGAGCTCTGGAGTAATCCAGAGTCGTCGCCAGAATGTTAGTGGTTTTAAACCCAGTTCTTCTTCTATCGGCTTAAGGCCCAAATCGAGTTTGAGAGGGGTGCTTGAGGGTAGGGCTACCAACTGCCTAATAAACTTGTTTTCCGTTGTCGTCAAGTTTTGGCCAGGTGTGTGCCCCCACAGTTCCCCGCCATATGTAACTGCCCCCCTCGCCTGCATTTTGTAAATTTCAAGCAATGGACCGAGGGGTTTAGAAGTCGATCTATTTATTATCCTGGAGATGCCACCTGTTAACTGGACCAGTTTAAGGTTGGCCTTTATTCGGTGTGTATCCCAGGTCATATTTTGATTAATAGTCACCCCAAAATACTCGAATGTATGGACCCTCTCTAGGCTCGTTGTGCCTATGGTTGGGTTGGGGCGAGTTGTAGAGGGGGGCTGAAAATCATGTATTTAGTTTTCAGGGCATTAATCTCCAGCCCCCTCTCACCGCAAAATGCCACAAAACCATCCAGGACTCGTTGTATCCCATCGGGGATTTTGACAGCAGCAGGGTGTCATCCGTAAACATGATTGCGGGCACCCTGCTGCCGTTGAGCCTTGGGGCATCTGTCATTGATCCCAGTCAGATGGGCGATAACCCCGTTGACAAAGAGGCAGAACAGGGTAGGTGCAAGCACACAGCCCTGTCTCACCCCCCTGTCAACGGGGAATCTTGCTGAAAGCATCCCATTCCTGCCACACCTGATCCGTGCAAAGTTTTCTTGGTGGAGTCTTATCAATATGTTCAGGATGTCAGATGGAATGCCCAACTCCGCTAGCACGGACCACAGTTTAGATCTTGGCACCAAGTCGAAGGCGGCACGCAAGTCTACAAAGACCGAATATAGGCTGCCGCCTTCGATTGTTACAGTTTTCTAGAATAGCAGGAGAAGGCGGGAAATCTGGTCCGTTGTTGAAGTTTTCCTTCTGAATCCTGCCTGGTAAGGGCTCAGAATGGAAAACTCTTCAATCCAATCTTGGAGGCGATCTAATATCAGTCTCCCGAATAGTTTTTGTGACACATCGATGAGGCTGATGGGCCTGTAGTTGGCTGGAAGCAGAGGTGAACCCTTCTTAAATATAGGGACAATCTCTGCGCCCAGCCAAGTACAGGGCACCTCCATGCCCCTCAAGACGGCGTTAAAAATCATCAGCAGGAAAGGAGCCCATACGTCTGGTTCTTGTTTAAAGAGGTCACCCGGAAGCCCATCCAGACCAGGAGCTTTGCCAGCTGCTAATCTGGAGATAGCAGCTCGCACCTCTTCGTCGGTGAAAAGATCCCCCTCTGGCTGTGAGCCAATAATTGGCAGGGGGTGAGCTAGGGCCCCATCATTGTCCACATTAGCTCCCGTGTAGAGAGCTTGGAAGTGTTCTTCCCAAACCTTAGCTGAGATATTAGGTTCGACAGCCGAAATTGGCTCATCGGACCCCGTATTTACAATTCGCCAGAATTTACGGGAGTCCCTCTCTGCTAGTGTGATGGTGAGATTCTCCCATTTCTCCTGGTCCCATTCCGCCTTAGCATGAGTGATCAACTGCTTGTAGTCCCTTCTCCTTGCCTGTATTACAGATCTATCATTACCTTGCTTTAGGGAAGTTAATAGATCTGATTTGGCCTTTCGGCAGGCAGCATTGTACCACAAGGGACGATGACTCGCACTACCCCCGGTTTTTCCCGGGGAGAAAAGAACCTCAGCCATGGTCTTAATAAGGTCCTCGTGAACGGACCAGAGTTTTTTAATGCATGTCCTGGGTGTTCGATTGCTCCACTAGTGCACTCACCTTTTCAAGTGTGGGAATAACACGGCCATATAGCTCTGAGACCCTTTCTGGATTAGTGCCTAGTTTTTCCCACCTCACTCTGCGTCTATTGTTCGTCAGGGTCAACCCTATGGCAGACACATCTACACCAGCCCGGTTTTCATTATCTTATCCGGGAAGAAAAAATTCTAATTCAAGGGCGTTATGGTCGCTATCATTCCTGGCTATCACCCTGAAGTCCTTGATTTTAGACCAGGAGGACAATTGGACTAGTATATAGTCCAATCTTGACTCCCTCCCCACTTTATTGAATGTACATTTAGGGGGGATGTCAGAATTAATGCGGCCTTTACCGGCCCTTATAGCATGTTTAAGATTTAGAGCGGTAATCTGTATCGCCAAAGGTGTCCAGGCTCTGGGGGGAGGAGCCACCGTTGGAGGTACTAACCATAGCGCGTCCTCCTCCATTGAAGTTCCATCTATTAATCCTATTAATGGCTCAAAGTGGCAGTTCAGGTCCCCTCCAACCACGACGTACCCTTGGTAATATCATTGAGGAAGGTGGAAAGTTCCTCAATGGTACTCGATTCCCGAGTTATATTCACCGGCCTGGAGTAAACATTTACCACTGCCAATTTAGTGGAGTTGGGCCATTCAATGAGGACGCATTGAACATCCTCGGAAGCTGTAAAATGAGATGTGGCATTGCAACCCAAGTGGGTTGCCACCCAGATGACAAGGACACCAGAGGGACGCCCCTTGCCACCCCATCGTGCAGGAATAGAAAATGCAGCAAAGCCTGGGCGAGTGTATTCCTCTCTCGCCCAAGTTTCTTGGAACATACAGACGTCTTTGGAGTCTATGAATGTGCTCCAATCTGGGCAATCGAGCTTATTTCCCAGACCAGCCAGGTTCCAGGACAGTAACTTTAGTGTAGCTGGTTTGGAATTTAGGGTAGAACTTGGGGTGGCCCCCTGGCCAATTAAGCTGTCCGACGGTGTTACACTTAGGTTTGAATCCCCATGACTAGCCATGGGTTGCGTGTTTCTGGACGGTAGCCTAGCTAAGGGCTGTTGGCATTCCTTTTCATGGTGTTGTTTTACGTGGGACCTAGTCCCTGGGATGCCAGCTGTACCTCGACCGGAGAAGGTTATCTTACCCACCTGCTCGCCCCTGGATCGATAGTGTACCACCACCTTCTCAGCCGATTATGTCAATCAATCATGTCCAGACAGCTAAACCTATTGTGTGTTGTGAGATAGGCAGGCTGTTGAACTGTGGGGCGATGAAATTCCCTTCTGTCCCTGCTTCCCCAGCCTCTCCCTCTCATTGGGACTGTATCCCATCCCTCCTCCTCCCGTGCGTTGCTCCAGGGCGGGTAGAAAAAAGATAGGGGTAAGGACTGAATAGATGTCCCTTGGTCACGATATGGCCACCCACATATGTGAGAAACGGTCCTTGGATCCCTGAAATTAATCAGGACGCAGTCACTGTTAATAGATTTCGTTGTATTGCCTAGCCAGGGGACTCTTCTTACCATAAGTACCTCACTCGCTATTCCTGGAGGGAGGGGTCTGTTTAGAGTAAGCCAATTGACCACCTTGTTTTTTAAAGAGGCGGCAGATTGTTTAGTCCCTAGATTTAACTCCGGTATGCCTGTTAGGATAACTACGTATGGGCTAGCCTTAGGGGGAGGTCCATGGATAAGATTTTGTTTGTTTTGTCACCCACCCCTTTGTTTAATTTAATATTAGACTCAGGGTGATTAATTGTAATGGCACCTCGATTGGGTTGGGGAGTTACAGGGTGAGTAGTCGGCGGGTGCAATTGTGGAGTGTTTGGAACTATTCTGGCATCCTTAGTGGAGGGTGCTGCTATACCCCTCTTGCTCTTAGATAAAGCCCCACCCCTGTGAGCCTTAGTATCTACTTTGAGGCCATCAGCTATTAATGCAGATGTTTTTTCAATCGTTGTCAGTCTAGCCTCAATCGCAGTTAGACGGGCTTCTAAGGGGCTAAGTAGTAACCTCAGGAGGGCGCCAATATTGGCGATAGTAATAGCACCTCCTTCCGTTGGTATGGGGGTGGAGTTCGGCTGCCCTATGACTCGCGCCGGTGAAGTTGCAAGGGATATTATTGCCGAATCATCAGGGGGTGTAGGTGCGGTTTTACTGTTTTTCAAGATGTTAGCTTCCACTGTAATATTGTGCTTGGCAATTTTTGCCTTAAGACCCCCAGGGTTTTGGGCCCCTCTTTTCCTTTTAGGTACTGCTCCTTCCCTGTCCCCCCGTTTTTGGCGACTATCTCTAGCGCTAGGGGTTACATTATTTGAAGTAATTAATAATGGGGAGGAGGAGCTAGGTTGTATTTGGGCGGGGGGTGAGGACAATTGTCATATTTCTTCAGTGCCTGGTGATTCATTGTCCCTATGTTGTGGAGTCAAGTTAGATACATTATCGCCCCATTGTCCCTTGTTACCAGCTCCATAGTGTCAAGTACATTCTCGGGAGTTCTGGCATGCACTATATTGCCCATGGAAGATCTTTTTACCCATGCAATTTCCTGGGATATGCGCCTCTCCAGTGTGGTAATTTCATCAATTAAAAGGGAGCCAGCCTTAACAAAGTAACTGTCCAAAGTACCTGTTGAGTGTCCACCAGCCAGCATGGTTTTACTCCTCGTTTCTCTAGTGGCCATAATCCTTTAAGCGAGGCCAGGTATGAGAGCGAAAAGCCAAGAGTGGTGGCCCGATCCGGTCTCGCCCGTGCTCGATCGGGCTCAAACGGGCCCGCCCGTGGACCAGGCTTCGCCCGACGCACGCCCGCGCGCCTCCCGCGTTGCGGTATGCAGGGCCAATAATATAGAGGAATAGCAGTGGGGACGGGTAAAAGACGGAGCGCTGCCGGTCCTCACAGTCCGGCCGGTGCTCCACACAATGCCCCAAGACGAAAGTTCACCAAATAACTGCCTCCGAGCAGCATCAAATACATATATGATTAGTTGAAACATTTTTTTCTCATCTTTTGCATTCTGGCCCTTGAGGTCCAGTTTTTGCTTTTAATGGTTCAGAACTGCAAGTATCAGAAAAACATGGAGCAAAGGAGCTCTCTCCTACATGGAATTTACGTTTATCACCATGTTGTTATGGCAATGAGGTGCTGCAAATGATCCCAAAAGTAGTAGAGTAGTCACTGGCTCCTTAGGAGATTAACAGTTGCTAGAAGCTGATTGTGTTATATAGCACGACCCTGGATGTAAAGGCATCCTGCACACCTTTCTCTGTAAAATTTGCTCCTGTCCTGGTTGTTGGGTCTGGTGGCTCAGTGGACTAATGTGTATGCTCCAGAGATGGCCACAGGTTCAGATCCCAGCAGGTTCTCTCAGCATTTCATCCTTTAACGTGGATACAATGAGCACCCTTGAGTTGGCCAACAATAAACATCTCCTTTTCATCATCATGATTCCCCGAAAGGTGAATATGAACTTTACAAATAGGTGATGGGTTCCTTGCTTTTCTTGAGTTTGTATACTACCATGTCGTGGATTAAGCAATGTGTGCTTGACCTCACTATTCTTGGTGCATCAAAGACACAAAGAAGGTAACTTGGTTATCCAGTTAGTGCAGTAGACAGGAGGTCTTGGGACACAAGTAGTGCATCGCTGGCCTCATCATGATATACTGTCCTGTAACTTCTATGTGCACTATGACCTGGGACAAAAGCGTCAGTCTGTACAGATGGACGTGCAGAGCATAGGAAGGGGCCATTCAGGATGGTCAAGTGAAGAAGTAAGAATCTCATCCAAGGCTTAGAAACGCCCCAAAACTTGAGACTTTTTGAGAGTGGTCCCCGTTCTTTCTGTCTGCCCTAGCCTGCTTTTCCAGTTCAGTTAATATGTGCCTTGAAGCCACTCACTGTATTTATATCCTGAAATAGGATTCAGTGATTTCTACTATTTTGTGAACTTAGGCCAACTCACTTTTTAAGGTCTCATGGCTATCGACTGAGGCTATCTAACTATCTTGGTTTTTTCACAGCTACAAACCACCCACGACGGAGAACAACCCAACCCTGGAGGACCCAACTCCTGACTACATGAACCTCTTGGGAATGATCTTCAGTATGTGTGGGCTAATGCTGAAGGTGAGAACTATAGCGTATTGTCATGGGGGTGGGCTTATCATCAGTATGTGTTGCAATGTGTGAAAGGGGACATTTGGAAAGCTAGCGGCATGGGAAATACCTCACCCGGACCAGCTTTTTTTAAAATATTTCTTTTTATTAAAACAAGGCATCATAACATCAAAGGCATTATACAGAGGATACACTTTTCCATATTACATAATTTAAAACAGGAGAATACCAATAGGAGGGGGGGGCGTGAACAAGGGTCAAGGATAATTACTGTAAGATCAGGGGGAACCCGGAACTCCCTGACCAGCTTTTGCGCTTACACCAGTGTCCATTTGGCAGGATACATGCTTTCCTATTCTTCTATATGTGTATAGCAGATAATAGACAATAACATTTACCAAAGCTGTGAAAATTGTGGCTGCACAGTCCTTTTAGGGGAGCCAGCTAGCATAGCCCTTATTCTGCATACTTTTAATACCTCTAGGCCCCCAAAACACATTACCCCTTCAGTTTCCTCTCATAAATTAATCAGGTCTGCTTCAAGTGTGGATAAGAAGGTTTATGCTGAGTAGTTATCTGTGGTAGTTTCATGCGGCTGGTATTTTCTTCCAAGACAATCTCTCAGTCATGTGAGTTTCTGTGTTGTTTCTGGTTTGGGGTAGTCCCTAATATTTCTTAGCAAGGGGTGGGATGACACAGTGCATCGTGCATGCATTCTCTACAGCAGCCTCGATGTTGTTACAGACTGGCTCATGCAGTTGGCCTAATATGCTTACTACCTGAATCTACATCACGTTTTTTACAAAATAAAGTTAGGCAGAATTGACCTACTGAAATCCGCCAGGGGGAAATTGTTGGGCACAGTAATCACCACAGCACTTAGAACCAGGGTTCGCAAAGGACCAGAATTTACAAGCCCACTTTTTATCAGTGCATAAGTGATAGGCTGCGACTCGGTGAGACAAATGTTCTAAATCCTTTTAGTTATTTGGCCAAACCATGTCATTCTGAGCAAATAATGGTTTCCGTTTGCTCCATTTGAGTGTGTTTAGAAACAGGCTACCATTGCTGTGTCAATATAGTGTGATTTTTAGATTTTTTAAAATCTGAATAAGTGTGATTCTTAGAACAAAAGCCACATTTATATTTTTTTGTTCATTTTTTGGCTTATTAGTTTTCATTCGGTTTACCAGTTTTTACGGACCTGCTTCAGAATAATTAGCAGTTATATTTTTGTAAATGTTACATATATGTGAGTCTGGATAATTTTTCTTTATCTCCGCAAAGCATATGACTAGTGTGGGTGGGTGTGCATAGGCATAATGAATTACAGCATCTTGAGAAATCTCTGGAACTCCACAAATAGGGCCCTGGAGGCAGATTTGAACAATCCAACAACTGTGTTGTATAGTCTTTCTGAAAAAAGAGAGCTAGGCCAGAGCCGGCCTTGATTCTCCTGATGCTCACAAAGGTTCCATTGTGTGTTTGTTACTTATTTTTTGGTCCGGTGAGGTTTGGAGGGAGATTAGAGGAGGGATGAGCACTTAGAGAGGTGCATATGGCTCTAGAGATAGTGAAGCCTGTGTCAGATTTGTACCTTGGACACATGCCCTGCCTAACTTAAAAACTTTGACCATTGCAATGAAAAATACCCAGAAATCATCTTTCTTTGGGCTGTTGCAGCTCATGGCCCAAACATGCACCTTCATTTCTTCAAGGGGGGTTACATTTTTGAGCTGCCAGCAGGACAAATTGCCCACTTGGAGGCCTCAAGGCTTCATCATCTGCCTGGATATAAATGATTCTTTGGTATCCGCAAGGCCAGGCCCACTAATTCCCTCTGGGTAGCACAGCAGTACACCTAACAACCCCACCCAGCCCAGCTTTGGGCGCTGAATGGACAAAAAGGTAAAATCCTCATCACACCAAAGCCTTCTAAGTAAACCCAAAGACAAAATAAGAAAAGATAAGTTAGAATTACTTTTCTCGGCTGCTGAGCAGTAAAGAAAGAGTGGCGAGGGACTGTGTCAGGGTTTTGTGATCAATGAAGGGCTCTGTGTGAGAAGGTGGCTCTAACAAACCCCAAAGGTTTAACAGAGGTTAAAGTCAGAACTGACCTTACTCTCCAAAGTGGTAACTTGGTCGAGCAGTAAGGCAGTACCAGAGGACAGTGTAAAGCATTTGTTGTACACACTCAGTCAGCAAAAGGTTTCACACACTCAAGAACTGAACTCCAGGCCAATTGTTATTATATCCTTTGATATAGTTGTTTTATTTTTAGAACCAACAGTTATAAAAATATACTTTTTGAGATACAAGTACTCTCAGGTAAATACTTTGCAGAGGAGCAATAAGTTTGTACACACAATAATCACAGGTTAGCTAATAGCAATACAGTTCTGAAAGACTCTAGCATTGAGCTCAATTGGTTTTCATAGGAAAGTACAGTTGATTACTTTATGGATTACTTTGGTAGTTCCAGGACTAGATCTTGGATTCAGTCCTGGGGTCTAAGCTTAAACCAAATTAGCAAAAACGTTTTAGTTACAGTGATGATTTTTCCTGAATATAAAGCTGTTTTAAAAGTTCACACTTGGAAACTTTTCGAGGTGATTCTCACAATGTTATTCAATGGGAGGAAATTCAGGTTACAGGTAAAGTAGGATCGCGTTTCTTTTGTAAACCAGCACTAGTCTCCTAGGGCCAGCACTGGGGGCTTAACTCAAAACAGGTAGGTAATTGCGTTTCAGTATGTCGTACGATTTTTAAAGAATATTTGCAGTTTTTAAAAGTAGACACTTAGAAGAAATTTCATAGAAAAGCAGACAATGTGTTCCTATGGAGAAAATACAGGTTACTAGTAACCCCGCTAGGGATTACTTTTGCGGTTCAGTACTGGGCTGAAACGCACAGTACTGGCTTCTCTCCTGATCACAGGTGAGTATTTTCGAATTCGGACTTTGGCTGATTTTAAAGGAATATTTTCAGTTTTCAAAACTTCACACTTAAAAGATTTTCGAGTTAAAAATGGGTCAATGTTATCCAATGGCAGGTAAGTGAATCACCGGTTTGCAGGTGAGTACTTGGTTGGTGAAGTTAGGGTTCTGGGCATAGACTCAGGGTCCACCAGGATCAGGTGAGTACAGTTAGTTCAGTCCCAGCGGTGCAGGGGCGGCCGGGTGCAGAGGTAGGTAGGCCCAATGTTATCCAATGAGGGAAAGGGGGCCTTCGGTTGGTGGCTGCTGGCTAGCAGGTCACGCGGCTCTGGGAGCTGGGCTCCTGATCACTTGCTCTGGGGAAGTAGGATAGGGCAAAGAGGTCACAGCCAGCGGCACTCGGGCGGCTGGGTGCAGGGTGCTTTTGAGCCGTCGGGCGCTCAATGTTATCCAATGAGGATCTTGAAAAAGGAACAAAGACTGCAGGCTCGGGGACGGTGACTCTCCAGGGGCGACCAGCACTTCGAGAGGTAAGTTGGGATGTTGGAGCACAGGTAGGTACCCTAAAGGGAGGCACAGGGGGCTGTAGGGCGCTGGGTGCAGGGGTGTGTTTGGGTGTCGGAAAAGCTTACCCTCGGCTGGTCCCGGTTGGGGTGGCCCCTGGTTCTGAGTCTGCAGGCGTCGGCTGGTTCATCGAGGAGGGTCTTTGGGCACTGGACTTCGGGTCCCAGTCGCCGGGGGGACGTCCTCGTGGTCTTGGTTCGGGTTGGCCCGGCCCGGGCTCGGCTGGTGCAGAGTGGGCTGGTCCGGAGCTTCCTGGTGGGCACCAGGTGGGTTGTTGCAGCAGAGCCTCTGCTGATGGGAGTCCCAATCGTCAAGAGGGTCAAGGCAGGCAGGTCCTCTGGGTGTCCCAAGGTTGCTGTCCGCGGAGGTCGCCGGGATTAGGCAGGAGCAGGTTCCAGGATCAACAGGCTGGTAGGGCTGGGGCCAAGTCAGTTGTTGTTGTCCTGTTGTTAGCAGCTGCACGGCGGGTCTTCTTCTTGATCTTCTTTCTTCTTTTTGGTATCTGAATCTAAGGAAGGAAGGTTCAGGGAGCCCCTAAATACTGAATTTAGGGGCGTTACAGGTAGGGCAAGGGCAGGGACCAATGGGTCCCTGTCCTGGGGTGAGTACAGTACACCCCCTAGCCTGCTCCTCTTCTGTGGGAGGGGGGCAGGAGCCTAGCTGGGATTGGGCAAGACTCCCCATCTACAAGATGGCCGGGGTCCGGGGTCGCGCTTCACCTTGCCTCCTCCACCTGTGGGGTGGAGTTGGCACAGGTTGGCACACCCCCCTTCCTGATGTAGTTTTTCCTGCCAGTCTTCCCGCCAGGGTGGGGGTGGGCCTGGTGGAGGGCTGGTTGCTGGGTACAGCAAATGGTCTTGAGAAGCTCTCAGAGGCGGTATGCCTTTGAAGCTTCCCCCTGTCCATCCTGGGGGAGGAGACATATCACCTCGCCCAGGATGTGCATTGTTGCAGGCCCAGGAGAGCGGGGGCTCTCCACCCAGGGGTCCTGCAACATGTCTGCTGTGTGGCAGCCTCTGCAGCCACTCAGCCCAGACGTGGATTGTCGGTTCGGGTTTTGGAGGGCATCTCTAAGATGCCCTCTTGTGCATTTTACATTAAATCCCACACTGGCATCAGTGCGGGTTTAATGTGCTGAGAAGTTTGGTACCAAACTTATCAGTCTTCAGTGTAGCCATTATGGTGCTGTGGAGTTCGTAATGACGACCTCCCAGCACCATATACTCTTAAATGGCATCACTGCACTTACAGTGGCCAGGAATGGCCCTGGGTACTGTAGGGGCACAGGGCTCATACCCCGGTGCCCTCACCTCTGGCATAGGGCACCCAGCTAGAGGGGTGACTGAAGTATGCCAGGGCAGTGGGTTCTGTGGCATGGCACACTGGGATGTGTGCCATGTCGACTCTTGCTTTAGTTCTGTACTTAGGCGCTCAGCTTGAAAAGGCAGGGTGTGGGTGCCAGGGTACAGGGTCCCTGAGGGTGGCACAATAAGTGCTGCAGCCCTCAGAGGTCTTCTCTGGTCACCATGCCCTGGGTACCTAGGGTACCATTTACTAGGGGCTAACGGGTGGCCAGAGATGCCAACTGGGTGTTTTGTTTCAGCATAGCTTTTCTTTGTAGGGAAGGAACACAGACCTGGCAGGGACCCAGGGCACACTCAGTCAAAGCACATCAGCAGTTCAGAAAAAAATTGGGGGCATACCAAGGCAAGAAAGATGGCACTTTCTCACACTCTGTCTTCGCCTTTTGAACTGTGTGAAATGTAGTTGGGGGTCTTGTCCAAGAGGGATAGTAGGAGTTGCATGTTGTCAGTGTAGGAGAGGATGTTGATGTTCTGTGCATGGATGATGTTGGCTAAAGGGGTCATGTATGTGTTGAAGAGGGTGGGGCTGAGCGATGAACCTTGAAGCACTCCGCAGATGAGTTTACTGGCTTCCTAGGAGTAAGGAGCCAGGCTGACAGCTTGTGTTCTATCCTTTAAAGAGGAGCAGATCCAGCAGAGAGCGGGTCCTTTGTTGCCAATCTCATACAGACGCCTGATGAGGGTTGGGATGGGAGACCTTGTCAAATGCTGTAGAGATGGCCTGGAGAATGAGATATGCTGTGTCTGCTCTGTCAAGTGATGTCATCTGCTGGTTGCTGAGGTAGTCTTTTGGGTATCACTTGATTAGTTTCCTTTGTTAGGTATGGTAGTAGGGAGACGGCTCTGTAGTTGGAAAGCGTGGCTGGGTCAACGGATGGTTTCTTTAGCAGGTACATGATGGTGGCATGTTTCCAGGTGTCCAGGAATGTGGTAGTCGATGGAAGCATTTAAAATGGCTGTTAGTGTTTCGCTGATCAGTAGGAGCCCTTTATTGAAGGCGTGATGGGGGCAAGGGTCAGATGGAGTCTCCAAGTGGACGGTCGTTATGGTAGCAGCAATTTTGACGGTGGTGAAGGCTGTTACCGAGGTCAGGGTTCGTTCATAGACTGTGATGGAAAGTTGAGTTGCAATGGTGACGGAGTCCAGTCGAAGTGCTGTAGCTGGAGTTGATTTTGTTACAGCAGAATTCCAAAAGCTTGCTACAAAGGTCTTATGTGGTGATGTTGCTGAAGGCAGCAGGAGGTACAGTGAAATCTTAGATGTCAAAAATTACCTTGTTGTTGTTAGTGCTAGCGTCAATGCGATTTGCAAGAGCTTTGTGATTGGTTTTCTTTATCTGCTGCTGGTAACGTCATAGGGCTGATTTGAAGATGCCTTTATCTGCTGTGTCTGGTGAAGGTAGGTCTGTGTTGATGTGTGATGGGTATGCTGAAACCGACAAGTGCATGGTCTCTCCAGGTCATAGTTGCTGGCTTGTCGACCAATATGTTGCTGTCCAATAGGTTTTGGGTCCAATAGGCACCTGATGGTGTGGGTGGATTCAGTATCATGCTGGGTGAGACCAAGATTTCTGAGGTTTTCTAGAAGGACCAAAGATTTTGGGTCAGTGTGGTTTTCTAGGTGAAAGTCAAGGTCTGCTAGGAAGATGATGGTGCTGATGATGCAGCTTTCAATGAAGTTCCTGGTTTCTGAGTTCTCAAGTACTTTTCACAAGGCGTGCCTCAATGCGAGTTTGCATATAATAATCACATATGATTAGATCCCTGGATGAACAGCTTGAAGGCCCACAAATCGTAGGTTGCGAGTTTTTACTGTGGCTACTGGAGTTGCACAGCAGTCAAGCACCAAATGATGAGCTTTAATATGGTCTCATTAGGAGGTGCTTTTAGGTTCAAGACTTGGCATCTTAAAAAGAGAGAAGCATATTTTGATTCTCCCAAAGTCTGTGTGCCCTGTTGAGATAACTGCAGCTTTGTGTTTGTGATGTGAACATAAATTTGTGTTAATGGTAAAGTAAAAAATCATGACCATGAAGGATCCATTCTAGCTATCCTGTTTGCGTTACATTAGGGTTATTTGCTTCTGCATTCAAATGCCTCTCTTACCACTCCCCCATCTCCAAAGTTTGTCACACAGAGATGCTTACTCTACGTGGACAGCGTCACTTTTTTAAATGGCTAATTTTGCTATTCAGCAGCTGGAGGTAACCAGTAAAGTGAGTGGCATGACCCTGTACTCCTTGTGCAGCAATTTTAGTAACTTATGATTGTTCAATCTAAAACCCCTATTTCTGTTAAAATCTTCAAAATATGCAGCCGTACATGGATATGTGTGGTGAGGGCATCAAATTCCTATAAAAGTAGGAAATGCTGCAGCCACACAATCACCTTTTTCCAGTGGCCCTGCTTATAATTGCACAGGCTTGACCATTTCCATGTCTTGCATCGTGATCACGTGTTAGATCAAGCACATTTATTCTAGGACAGCAATGAGGATAGCACCACAGAAGGGAGCTTTGTGCTGGTAGTGTTATTTTGAGGTTAGCTGGCAGGGAGGTGCAGGCATTTCAAAATGTAAGCAGAATGAAAATTCATCAGTCTGCCACCTGTTGTAATATTATAAACTTTTATTGAAGGCAGCATTTAGGAAGACCACTTTTAATCATCTGTAGACTGTTTTTGTATCCTGCTTGATGATTTTTGGTGAAGTTAATCGAAGAGTCTTCTTGATTCTGTGATAAGGTAATGCTTCTTGGGAAAAGTTTCTCATGTTTTCTTGAAGCCATGCATCC
This sequence comes from Lissotriton helveticus, assembly GCF_964261635.1. Lineage (NCBI taxonomy): Eukaryota > Metazoa > Chordata > Amphibia > Caudata > Salamandridae > Lissotriton > Lissotriton helveticus. The sequence goes on along the minus strand of NC_136057.1, from coordinate 1,736,917,772 downwards.
CAATCTGTGTTACTGAGATTTCTTTGATTGACACAAGATGTTTAGGTGATCCAGCGATTTTACAATCGCGACGTAACAGACACACACCCTTATTGTTTTACTTACAAGTATTAAAAAAGAGTTGAATTGATTAAAAGTCGATTCACAATGGAGTATGACAGCAGTCCTTTAAAGCAAATGAATGGTAAATTGAATATCTGGAGTGGGGATGGTAATAAAATGTAGCAGAGGGTCCGACTTTCAATGGATTAAGCTTCATTAACAATCAACACAAAGTAGAATGAGCCCCTTTTGTTACTTGACTTGCTTCTTTTAAGAAAGCTCAGTAACCACTACCTGGGCCTGTACAGCGTTTGTGTGCTTAGAAGATTACATGTTTCATTTATGTCATTTCTACCTGATTTCTCAAGTTGCACTTCCACTGTGGGCTTTATAACAGCTTGTGTGTTTCTGTTGCTGTGGACCCGGGACCCATGTCAGTGGGTCTCTCCAGCATGGAGATCTAGTGTTTTTTTATCAATTTCTTATATTCCAGACCTGCACGTTATCATTTTGGGTGCCAGGTCCAGACTTTGTTCTCGTAGTCTCCCTTGAAAATGCACTGGGATATATGCGAGTCCCCATGGTAGTCAGTGATGGGCAGCAGCAGCCGTTTACCATTACAAGGGATTGGTCAAAGTATAGACACACCAGCTGTCTCAGTCCCTGAACATCAGGAAGAGGCATGCTATATAAGAAGATGGAAGTAGATTGGGGAGAAGACTCTTCTGAGCACTCCCTTAGTTTACCGACATTTTGCATGTCAAAGTCTTAACTGTCAAGAAAGATCCGTATACCTTGATTCTGCTCCCATCCAACAGTAAGTCATTGTAGTGAATCTTTGTTCACCTCTCTGTCTCTTGATGACCCAGTCGGTATTGGATAGCTTGTTTCTCAGCTCTATCCTATCGCATCAGATATGAGGTTTACTATTTTCTAGGCCTGTTCTCAGGCTTCCTCCTAAGCACTGTGACTAGTACACTGTCTGCTCGTATCCCTAAATACTCTATCACCTGTCCCCATCTCTGTTTATAGCATATAGAAATGCACTAAGAGTGAAAAAGAAGCTGTTCTCCCACCACCAGGAGGTGGTTCTGGTGCAGTTTTACAAATCTCTTACCCTCCTCTGTTTCTTTCCACCGCAGCTGAAGTGGTGTGCATGGATTGCAGTCTACTGCTCGTTCATCAGCTTTGCCAACTCGCGCAGCTCGGAGGACACCAAGCAGATGATGAGCAGTTTCATGTAAGTTGCTTTTGTTCTAATTTGTAAATTATTTCTAAAAACTACACACAAAGTAAGCCATGAATTCTTAGAGGTGTTTTCAAAAGAATGGATCCCCACAACCTAGGAACCTGGGGAATTAGATAATATTAAACAATGAATTTTTAGAGGACTGTTGTGCAGCTTGGGCATCTTATAAATAATAATAGAGCCACCCTGTATCACTCACCACTTGCACCAGAGGCACTTGATTGTTAATTTAGAAGCAGTTAGACTCTTTGTTAGGTAATCCGTGCAATCAATACATTTTATCAATAGGGACTCAGTAGACTTAATTCGTGCAGATCTTCTTTCATTCAAACTCCAAAGTAAAACTCAATTTAGCAAGGTCAGCCATGGACCAATTAGCTTCCAAATACGTTGGGCTACAATTAAACAAATACTTGACTTTTGCTCAAGGTTTAAGAAATAGTCATATGTAAAAATAAATGTAAAAAATCTGAATCATTATTATTGCTGTATTAGACACCCATCCACTGAAAAAGCTTAAAGGGGAACTTATTTATTTATTTATTTTTTAGATCATTCGGAATTAACATATATACTCACTGAAAAAGCCACTGTTAAGGTTCTAATTGCAAAACTAAAAACCAGCAAAATTTAACTGATGGAGCCACACCTACACAAGCTGTATTGCTCATGACCGCACACGTCATAAATGACACTGGGGTTGAGAACTGTTGAGTAGTATATTTGGTTATTGAGTTCAGTAGGAAAGCAGTTCAATTGTTCTCACTTTCTCTGTAAATAAAGCTCATAATTGTGTGCATATTTTATTGATGAGCTTTCTTATAAGAGTAAGCAGATTAGAGGAAACTCTAGACAAGGGGTAAGCATATTAAATGCGTTTAGAATCACTGACACAATTTTGGGTCCTTTTAATTGACCATTTGTCAATACTTTTGAGGATATTAAGGAAAACTGAATGAGTTGATGATTCAACCCCCCACCTACTGATGGGGATCCTTTCTTCCGAGCGTCTTCTTTAGCTATTAGTGTCTCTGATGCCTACTTCTTCTTTGGAGTAGGCACATGGCGGAACCAGTGCAGGTTTATATCCTTTAAGATCGTATTCAGGGAGGATAATAAAGAATCGTTAGTGTTCTGTTCCTTCAGTTTATCGATGATTAAATTAACATGCAATTCATTCTTTGCAATGTTTAAACTTGAAAACCTGTACTCTGATTGCTAAACTGACGCGAGTAGTAGCATGGCATCAACTGAAACAATGCCTCCTTATTTAAGTCATTGTTTTTTGGGGGGGGCGGGAGAAGGCAGTTAAAGAAGCCAAAAGCAATTAATGAAATGATTTCAAAATGGACTGCTTGGTGGGGATGCAAGCTACTAAAACACACTCCTACAGTGTATTTCCTCTGCTGAAATATTGGCTATTAATTGATAATGCTATTTGGGAAGGAAGTGCCAATATACCCTTTATACTTTGATGTATTGACTTAAAATGATAACATTGTTGGTTGGTATGCTGTTTTTCTTTTGTAGGTAGGGGTTAGTTAAGATAATGGAGGAGCTTGGTTTCGAGATATATGACATGTAGGGGGGGAACTACCCAGCTGCATCATAGCAGCCACTCAATGGAAAGTGGCACGCCTGGAGGGAGGGCTGGGTGGGGGCAAGCGGGGATAGAGTAACAGAGTATTGAGGTTAAGAATTAATTGGGTCGCACTATGGCAGTTTAGACCTGTATGTTGTTAAATTGCAGGGGTACGATAGTAGAATGTCTTCCATTATTGGGGCATCTCTCCGATACATGGGGCACGAGAGGAATAGAGGACATTACCTCGTGATTCAATTACATTTGTGTTGAAATGTGGCAAACGGCTATGTATGTAAAACCCAATAAAGTTTGTTTACAAAAAATATATATATAATTGGAGGGTCTTATTTTTGTTGCAGTTAACTGGGAGCATATTACTGATTGCAGAGCTCAAGGGTGTTGTAGGACTTCAATGAACCAGTGTGTAAAATAAACTTTATTTTCTCACTTGTTCCCTCTCATACAGGCTGTCTATTTCTGCGGTGGTCATGTCTTACCTACAGAACCCACAGCCCATGTCTCCGCCTTGGTGAAATGTCTTCTCCTATCGAAGAAGCTCAGCCTGGTGCTCCTGGAGAAGAAGGGTGCTCCTGGGGCAGAAAGTTCTTGGGCAGTTGCTGGGTGGGTTGGGGGGGGATATTGGCATGAGGTAGGATTTAAAACACTAGACTTAACACGGTTGATTAGTGTAGGCTTATGAACCGCATCTTAGCAGGAAAAGCGACAAGATTCTACTCTGAGTCGTTCTGTTTTTGTATTGGCAGTGTAACACTGTTTCAAGGAGCAGAGAGGAAAAAGTACCCATCCGGACCATGTGAACAGAATGTATCTTTGCAGTGTCATGTGTTCTCCCTCTTCAATCAAGCACCTCTATCCTGCCTCCTTGGCCCTGCCCTTACTATTTATTATTCTGTTTGGGTCATTCATTAGGGTTGGAGATTATGTCTTCCAGTTCAAAGTTTGCAAAAAGCAAGGAAAATTCTAGCCAGAATTTGGCTGACTTTTTGTTTTTCTAAAGAACCTGTCACCCTTTCTGCTCTTAAGTTTCGATTTACAAAAAACACTGCCTGTATAAAGTGAAAGGCTGTATCAGTCTGTTGAACCGGATCCAACAGGGTGAAATGCAAGCAGTCCACTGAATGTCACGAAGGGTGAGTGCTGATCCCTTGTTGTTGGCTTGAAACCAAGAATTTCATTCTGCTTTGATACCCCCAATACTTAGGAAGCAGGCGTCGCACAGGCATCACACTCTGAAGATTACCGGCATTGGAGATGGCTACATAAACATTTCTGTTTTAATGAATAAATGCATCACGTTTTGTAGATAAACATAATTTCTGATAAAATTGTCCGCTGTTATATTTGTGTTCCTGTTTATTTGTGCGCCTCAGAGGGGTCAGATTTGGTAATAGGTCAACAATGAATGCAGCTTCAGTGGTTAATTTGTTATGGGGCACATGTAAGACCGTGGATTCGGCCCATTTGCGACCGCAAAAAAGGTCAGCCTCTTGTACAAACCATATTTTGCGATTCGCTAACCTATTAGCGATTTGCAGAATATGGTTTGCGCCTCGCTGTTAGGAAGAGGTGTGCCAAGGTGTCCCTTCCTAAAGCGAGTACAAATGGCATATAAGATTGTTTTGCGACTGGATTTGTCGTTGCAAAACAAAAGGGTGGTAAGCCACGGTCAAATGGGAAAGGGTCACCTAGAACCCCTTCCCTTTTGTGAATGGGTGTGTAAATATTCCTAAGAGCAGGCAGTTGTCCCAGGGACCACTGCCTGCCCTTAAAAAATGAAACCGAAAAGTTTCATTTTTCTTCTTTTTTTTATAAATGCCTCATTTTTTTTTTTTTTTTTAAACGGCTTTATTATGAAAGCAGTCACAGACATGGTGGTCTGCTGACCCCAGCAGGCCACCATCCCTGTGAGTGCTAGCCATTCCCAATGGGGTCGCAAATTGCGACACTCATGAATATTAATGAGGCATGCAATTTGCGGCCTCATTGGGAAGCGCAAATAGTGTCTGAGACAATGTTGTACATTAATTTTTGCGATGGTTGTACATCTGGCCCAAAATGCTTTCAGGCAGTTAAATAATGCGAGGTTAAAACATGCAATCTAACGGTCCAACCCTCTACCCAGCTAACTTAAAATAAGGCCCAAAGTTTCCTTGTGCCCCTTCCTGTGCAGTTTTAGTGCCCTCAAACGGGGGGTCGGTCCTGCAACTGGACTGTGCCAAGAATGGGGCTCCTTTAACTCCCCAGAGCACAAACTGGCTTCTTGAAGACACAAGATATTCTACATGTTCATTGAAACCAATAATCCTTATTGGAGTTACAAAATCCACTTTATAAATAGATACAATTTGTAAATGATAAATTGCGTTTTCCATTCGGGGGCCTGTTAGCTTCAGTCCACACCTATATGTGGAACCTAGTAGTTTTAGCGCTGTCTTGGCACTCAAACAGGAATTTCCGGTCGACATTCTACCTCCAGTGCCTCAATTTTGTATATCCCCAGGTGCCAGATTAGATCCAGAACCATTTCAGTAGCTCTCCTGCAATATTAGATGGTGTTGGCTTCATCTCTGTGCTAGAGCCAGGACCTGTCTGACGTCAGTGGAGCTTAAGAGCACCACCCTGATGCCCGGACTGCTGTTCCCATGTTCCTGTTCCATTTTATGCAGATCCAGAGTTTCTCTCCATGAGATTTTTAACATAAAAAACACTTCAAGTTATAGGGATGTCTCCCCAAAGAAATCGGGCTTTAAGCGCTGCTGCTCCTGTGATGCTTCAATTGCCTATTTTAGACTGATGTAGTCTATCATTGGTGTTTAGGGTCTAAGCACCACTGAAAGTTGGGTGATTAATGTGGCTTAATGTGCACCAAAGCGATAAAGGATCAGGACGAAGAACGTTTCATGGCACATGCAGGATGAAAGACCGGTTCGTACCGATCGCCCACGATGCCAGATTGAAAGTCGACCTCTCCTTTATCGAAAGCCTTGACGGAGAAGAAAAGGAAGCCGGAGAAGAAAATATGTTACAATGATTCATCTTACTAGCGCTGCTCCTGCTCAAGTATTAGGGCATCATGTTGTTCCTCACCTCCATTGATGTCCTTCTAGTTCAGAGCAAGTAGACATCGCACCTGAAGAACCTCTACCAACTGACCACGGTCTTGGGCCACACCCACCTTCTGTTCTGGTCCTTTTCCGTGTTCGATCTCCTATGCCTTTTGCACCAATGCCAGTGACCTGCCTGGCCTTTCTGGTATTTTTGGGGCAGTTCTTGTGGGCCATGATAGCATTGTTTCAGAACATGGGCCCAAGAAGTCATTGGGGTCCCCTATTGGTATATTGCCTCTGTGATTTCTCTTGATGTCAGTCAGCCAAAATACTGTGATACTGAGCCCCCCTGCTGTACCTCCCAAGCCGCACCAGCACCCTGTTGGTGGTTCTCACTGTACCCCAACTTTTTTTTTTTTTTTGCATGTTCCAGGCCTCCACTGGTGCTAGCCATCCTTGAAGCCATTCCTCACAGTCTAAACCAAATCTCTGGCAGCCCAGAACGGGAAAAGCAATGACTTGAGAATAGGCTAGATACCTGCCCAGCCTGGTCCTGCACCACAAATAGAATATTGCGAGACAAAGGATGATCTGTACGCATCTGATCCTTAACCAGTCCTTCAAATGCCACATATAATTTCGCACGATGACAGGGAGGCAGCCAACTTGTTTCTTCCTGCTGTCTCGGACACTGCAGACTGCGTGGCACTGCAAAATGCCCGTGGTCTGTATGCATCGCCAGATGCGATTATGACCAGCACCCAGTAGCCTCATTCAATGTAGTCCTGAGGAACGAGCCTGAAGTGCTGGGAATCCTGTGTTTTCGGACTATTACAATGCTCCCCCCGCTGGGAGGAGACTCCCGGTGCACTGCGTGAAAAAGACAATCCTGTCTAGTACCAGTGTTTCAGTTCAACAACAGTTAAATCCAAAAGGCTAATGACAGTTCATCAATGATTTATTCCATGTCTCAAGTTTTCAAAAATCATGAGTTTTTCAAAATCAGCATTATCCATAAACGATATTTATCCAATGGTCATAACTCCCAATGCATTTCGGGCTAAGTTAAAGCCCTTCTTCAGGGGATAGCTATGAAACAACGTAGGCTCTGTGTATACACAGCTCACAGTCGGAGGCTTGTTTAACGAGGATTTACTCAGCTGTGCAAGTCTGCATCAACTTTTTGTTCAATCCTGTGTTTTCAGCAGTGGTGGCCATGTTGAATATGGTGACGCAAATATTGCAGCCATCTTTGGCAGTCCCTGAACTACATGTTCTTTTTAATGCTGCTCGTATGGAGCCCTAATTCATAAAGAACAATTGAAGGACAGAATGCAGAACAATGTCATACATTCACCCCAGTACAGAGATCTGGGCCTTAATCCATCGTTTTTTTGCTCCCCATGCCATTCCAGTTTGAACCCAGCCATATTTATTCATTCATTTAGCACTTGGTTCAGTGCTTAATTTGTACAATAATAAGTGCCAGGGCTCTGACCAGAAGGCCACCGCAGCTTGCACCACCCATCGCCCCTGGCATTCGTGCCATAACAACTACTAACCATCGCTCTTGCATGTAAATGCGACTGCAAAGATTATTCCTGGTTCCCAAAGCTAAATAAATGGCTGGGGAGGCAGGTATTAGTAATTTTTTTAATGTATATTGTTTCCCTACATAGTTGTTGTACTGCTCCTCTCTAAATTACATGAGCAGCGCCACCTTGTGGCAGACTGCCCTAAGTGTGATATTGACAATTAGGTGCCGGTGCTCAGCACTGGAAAGCTTCGGCTCAAATTAAGCACTGGCTTTGTTACACCATCGGTGTGTCCCCGTCCATATGCAAGTCAGTCTTGACCCTGCTTCCTATGGGAACAGTCTAGCCCGAACTGCCAGGCCAGGTCCTCTCTGGACTGGAAACAAGCATCCTGGGACCAGTTTTGGGATTTCACCCATCATCAGCCAGGCTAGCTTGACTCCAGTGGCATGGAGAGCACAGGACCCACGTCTGGGCATACCCGTCCCACTAGAGGTGCCAATATTAGACTTAAATATAATCCCCTTGAGTTGGGCTCACTTGTGAATCTGTCGCCACTAAGGGAGGTTGATTGAAGGTTATACTCACTCGCTGGCGCTCAGAGCAAGCATATAATTTACACTTCTGCCAGCAAGAGTGAGGATGCAGCAGCACCAAATTCTCCTACCACGTTTAGAAACACACCCACAACACCCTCGCTTGAAGGAAAACTGGATACTAGAGGTAAATTATTCAGTATGTCTAATGGGCAATCATTATCTTGCCTTACTTCATCTAGACTAGCTGTGATATCATGGAACATTGCATAACTGAGGTCAAAGGTCATGTCTCATGATTGGCACACCTCTATTGAGTATCATGACATCTGTCTCTTCCAGGAATCCTGGCTGGTGGACCCCCTCTATTATTTAGTCTATTTAAACTATCATATTCCAGTTACCAGTGGGGGGAAAAGGTCGACCATCAGGGGGAGTGACAATCTGGGTTCACCAAGCCATCGGTTATAATATCCAGGTACTCCCAACTCAGAGCAAAGACCTCCTTGCAATTAGGCTGAAGATGGGTCCGCAAGGTAATATTGACATTTATAATGTCTATGCAAGAGGATTAAGTGGGGGGAAGAAGTCGTAAGTTATAGTGGCTCTCCACAATCTTATAGACCTACATTCCTGGGATTCACAAGTCTTAATTGCAGGAGATTTTAACTCGTCCTTTGAGCCCCTCGCCAATGAGGAGTATGATCTCACAGGAGAGGAAGACGCCCAGTGGGGCATCCCAAAATTGGAATTGGCACCCATAAAAAAATGGATGGATTTGGCAATCCAAATTAATTCCATTTGTCTGGAGAAAGGCCTACGGGCGGCAAATGGAAGCACTCCATCAAACCGACCAGGGGCGAATACATTTAATATTGGTCCCAGCGCTAGCCGCATAGACTATTATTTAACCTGCAGCTATGGCACGCTCTTGGGGACATGATCGTGAGGGACCGGTTAGGGAGAGATCATAACCCTCTATGTGCGACTCTAGATTTATTACCACAGAGGGTACTTATACAGCCAGGCAGCGAGTTGTTAACTCTTGACGTGGTCCCCTCTAATGATATGAGACGGTTAAAATGGGTGAAGATACTAAAGAAGCCTGAACTAGCTACCATTACTAAAGGCATTGATTGCACCATAGCTGAGCTAGAGGCCTGCTCTGCCATCCCCGAGTTTCCTGAGCTTATAACTGCTACTCATAATACATTTTTCACCCATCTACGCTACTACTTTTTTAGGCATTGTAAGGCTAAGAGCATTCAACATAAGAAAGCATGTTATTGGTTTAATGAGGAATGCAGAATGGCGCCTAAAGTTCTCGGGGATGCGATTAAAGCAGGGAACCCAGGCAAAGTACTGTCATCCAGGCAAAAATATAGACCCAGGAAAAGTCTATGAAACTATGGGATGAAAGCAGATGGCAGGACATCAGACTGGCATCCACCAGTAATAGTTCCAAACAGTTTTGGAACATAGTAAAATGGGATAGGGGTGGTCAGTCACTACCAACACCAAATCATGTAGCCCAGGGCCAATGGGTCAACCACATAAAACTCCAATATGCCCGTAGCATAGCTGAGGGAGATTTGTTTGAGCCTTCATATTCGTTCTATCAAGATACAGTTTTTGTTGTGGCTGATGTTAATGCTGCTCTAGGAGCAGTAACGGGTGGAAGAGCACCGTGCCTAGATGGTATCCCTGGAGGACGCTTGTTCTAGGCAAGGGCAGCTTGTACACTGCCTTTGTCGACCTTAAAAAAACAAAAAACACACAATATGATTGACGGAATGTTGCACAATGGTAAAACATTCAACCCCAGTCACAGATCTGGGTTTAATCCATCGGTATTTTGCTCACCAAGCCACCCCAGTTCAGACATGGCCATATGCAAATCAGTCTTGACCCTGTGCCTCATGGGAACAGTCCAGCCCGAACTGCCAAGCCATGTCTTCCCTGGACCGGAATCAAGCATCCTAGGACCGGTTTCTGGCTATCAGCCGTCTTCAACCAGGATAGCTTGACATTGTCAGCTTTTGATCTTGTCTCCAGTAGCAAACTATGGGCAGTGCTGCAAGAGCTGTGAACGTCTCCTGAACTGTTTTCCCTCATTGCTAGACTTCATGAGGGCAATTTTGCCCAAATTCGATGGGGCTCTCAGGGTAATGTCACCAATACCTTTCTCATAGAGAAAGGTGTGCGCCAAGGCTGTGTTATGGCACCCACACTATTTTCTCTGTTCATTAACTGGATTGCAAAGTTTTTGGAGTCTGTCTCCACTGATGCCCCAGTACAAGCAGGCGTAAAAATTCCTATTCTAATGTTCGCAGGTGACATGTTAATTATCTCAAAAGCTCTGAGTGGGCTTCAGCAAGCCTTGTTATTCTTTGAGGAGTTCTGCCTCTTATGGGGCTTGGAAATGAATGTGTCAAAAACGAAATTTATGTCCTTCAACACGCATAGAGCATTCAGATGAGGCATACTCCTGAACAACCGTTCCCTGGAACAAGTTAGTGCCTTCTCATACCTGGGGGTTATTTTGCAAAATGATTTGCAGTGGAATCGCCAGCTTGATACGGCCATGTTGAAGCATCAGCAACTATCTGGAGCCCTACCAATTGAGTTTAATACCTCTCTTACAAAGCCAGTTAGTGCTGCAAATATACAACATGAAAGTTGTCAGCTCTGCCCTATATGGTGCAGAATTTTGGGGGTACGAGAATCGGACTAAGCTAACTGTAGCAGAAAATACGTTTTTACGTAAGATCACTTTTCTCCTGCAAAGCACCCCAGGGCATCCATTGCTTCAAGACCTAGGTAGAAAAGCACTGGCTGATATAGCGAGACTAGGCCCTATATTATACCGACGAAGAATCTGGTGTACGCCAGAATGGGCAACTTACGCTGCAGGCCTTAAAGATCTAATCAAAGCTGATTGCTATCACTAACTTAAATGGTTACGGGAGGTCAGAGCCTCCCTATGAAGCATTGGTATAACTACCCTGTGGGAAAATCCATCAGGTGCCCTGCTCCTCTCCAAGGAGATCTTAAAAGAAAAATATTGGGAATTGGTGACTCAAAATACATCTAGAAACAATGGCACATCTTCACTGACTGGAGGATTTATAGAAGTTAAACCATCCCCAAGCCTGGAGCAGTATTGGGACATAATACCTAAACCACACGATCGGAAGTTATACACTCAGTTTAGAGTGGGTTCACTACCAATAATATCCTACAAAGCAAGATGGGCCATTTCAGGTGATAGAATGTGTCCTGTTTGTCAGGTCCAATTAGAGTCACTGGCCCACCTATTGTTTGTCTGCCCAGCGTATGTTGCCACTCGACGTGCGTTGCTGACACCAATTTGTAGGTTATTGGGCACTTGAAGGAGTGGTGAGGAGCAAAGAATATTGCGCACGGACACATCAACCTCCATTGTCATTGCATTAGCAAAATCTTTGGAATGGACGTGGGCTATTAGATCACATTCACTCCCTGTACATTGAAGGTTTTTATTTGCCATTTCTCTTGTACTCATGTGTATATGAAGCTGGCTACTCCTATTCGGTACTGTATTAATGTTTGGGATATTTGGATATGTGTGAAATACTTGTGAATCAAATTCTGTATCCCTGTATTATCTAATGTCATGAATTACAACTATTTTTATACGTTCTAGCATTCTTAGTTGTTTTAAACTGTATTAATTGTGTTTTATTATTCGCGACAACAGATTTTAAGTATCCCAATAATGGTTTTAACTGTGCTTATACATTGTGTCCTATGAAATATTTATTTTATGTTTCGTGCTTTTATGACATATCAGTTGGATAAAGCTTGTTGGGTTGGTAAGTATGTCCTATGGTTATTACACTACTGTTAAAAAAAAACATAGTTTCTTTTGTTAGACCATCACTTACTCTAGTAGTAGCATGCTTCATCATCGGGTTTCATCCTGATCCTTAAAAAAACAGGATGGACTCAACTATATTCCAGGGAGCCCTTTGGTTATTAATTAAGCCGGGGTCTTCAAAGAATAGTAAAAATACATTATACAAGCAAGGTATCACATTAATCATGGTTGTTTAGGCATGATTTAAAACATATGTGGGGAGTAAGACTATAAAGACCCTGTCGCCCTAATAACTGGTTAACATGTTTCAGCCCAAGGTCAAAGACCTCTTGGATCCAGAGCTTTCATCAGGACATAAATGCTGCCCAAAAGTTGTTCTCTAAAACAAAGCTTTTGTTAAGACAAGACATACAAACATACAACACACTCCTGCATGCATCAATAAGATTTTACTCTCCTAAATTGCTGTATTCCAGTCTTGATTCCCACACCAGGAGAAAATATCCATCCTAATGGTAGCAAGAGTGATGTTACAAATATATACTCTATCAACAAGTAACACTAATTTGTGGCACGCAGGTTGCATCACACTTAGTGCTGAAGCCACGCAACTCGGGTCAAGCAATTGTATGCATTCATGCAGTAGAATTTCACTGTAGATAATATGGTCAAAAGACTAAGTGTGCTGGGAATAGATTTCACTATAAACAAAATGGTCAAAAGACCAAGTGGCCATGAGTAAATGATGGAGTAAATGAATACACAGCAAATGTGGATAGAGAAACTCGTGACCCATCAATCTGTTGTTTATATTTGACTATTATAAGGACTTACCCAACTAGGGAATCCTATATTACTACTTTGGAGGAGCCAGGGGGGCATGTCCCTGTAGTCATTAACTGTGGTAATCAGAAATCAAGACATCAAGTAGGAGAAACGCTGAGCTCCCTTTTTAGGTCTCGCCTATTCTATCCCGCAGGGATAAATAAGCGAGATTATAGTGAGCGGAAAAGAAAAGTCAACCTAGCTGCGGATTGCGTACAGTTCATGTGAGCTATGCACGTGCACATCATCGCCAGCCACATCCCACACCACCATTTGTCTGTGCCTCGGAATCAGACTTCAAAGGCTGCCGCTCCCCCGCCTCCCCCCCCCCCCCCCGCGTGCACATCGCACACCACCATTTGTCTGAGCCTTGGCATCAGACTTCAAAGGAATGCGCACCCCAGCCACAGCAATGCCGAGAGCTTGTTTGTTTTTTGCATCCATTTCGCGGGGGAAGCTGTGTTTTGTTCGGCGTTCTCTGCACCTTTCTCGGTTTTTTTCTGAATGAAAGTGAAAGCCCACCGTGCTTGTTTACAGTAGCCTTGCTCCTCAAATGCTGTTGCTGTGTTGCCATCTCTCTAGGGACACTAAGCTTGAAAACACTCGACTTGCTAGCTGCAATGCTACATCCGCTATGCTTTGCCTCTAGACACGATGATCCCTTGCAGACTGTGCTGACTCTGCCCCTCCTGATTCTGAAACTAAACAACGCAGTCACCACACAGTGTCTTCTCTCTGTCTTATGATGTCTGTCCTGCCACCATTTACTTTGGACCCTCACACCTCCTCACCCTCACTCACCCTCACTCACCCTCACTCACCCTCACTCACCCTCACACACCCTCACACACCCTCACACACCCTCACACACCCTCACACACCCTCACACACCCCACACCCCCTCACACCCTCGCCTTCACACACCCTCACCCTCACACACCCTCACCCTCTCACCCCCTCACACTCACACCCCCTCACACCCCCTCACTGTCACACACCCCCTCACCCACCCTCTCACCCACCCTCTCGCCCTCACACACCCTTTCACCCTCACACACCCTCTCACACTCACACACCCTCTCACCCACCCTCACCCACCTTCACCCTCATACCCCCTCACACACCCCCACGCCCCCTCACTATCACACCCCCTTACCCTCACCCACCCTCACTCAGCCTCTCACCCTCACACACCCTCTCACCCTCACTCAACCTCAGACCCTCACTCACCCTTTCACCCTCACACACCCTCTTGCCCTCACACACCCTCTCGCCCTCACACACCATCTCACCCCCTCACCCTCACACCCCTTTACGCTCACACCCCATCACCCTCACATCCCCTCACCCTCACACCCCCTCACCCCCCTCACCCTCACACCCCTCACCCTCACATCCCCTCACCCTCACACACACCCTCACCCTCACACACCTTCTCACCCTCACCCACCTTCTCACCCTCACCCACACTTTCACCCTCACCCACCCTCTCACCCTCACCCTCCTTTTCACCCACCCTTACCCTCACACCCCCTCACCCTCACACACCCTCATACACCCTCACACCCCCTCACCCTCACATCCCCTCACCCTCACATCCCCTCACCCTCCCTCACACACCCTCACCTCACACCCCCTCACTGTCACACACCCTCTCACCCACCCTCTCGCCCTCACACACCCTTTCACCATCACACACCCTCTCACACTCACACACCCTCTCACCCACCCTCACCCACCTTCACCCTCACACCCCCTCACTCTCATACCCCCTTACCCTCACACACCCTCACCCAACCTCACTCAGCCTCTCACCCTCACACACCCTCTCTCACCCTCACAGACCCTCACTCACCCTTTCACCCTCACACACCCTCTCGCCCTCACACACCCTCTCCCCCTCACACCCCTTCACCCTCACACCCCATCACCCCCCCTCACTCTCGCACCCCCTCTCACCCTCACACCTCATCACCCTCACACCCCTCACCCTCACATACCCTCACCCCCCCTCACCCTCACACCCCCTCACCCTCGCACTCACATTCCCTCACCCTCACATCCCCTCACACACCCCCTCACCCCCTCACCCTCACCCCCTCATCCCCATTCACCCTCTCACCCACCCTCTCACCCTCACCCTCCCTCACCCACCCTCACCCTCCCTCACCCACCCTCACCCACCCTTACCCACCCTTACCCTCACACACCCTCACCCTCACCCACCCTCACACCCCCCTCACCCTCACACACCCTCATCCTCACACCCCCACACCCCCCTCACCCCTCACTCTCACACCCCCTCACCCTCCATCACACACCCTCACCCACCCTCACCCTCACACACCCTCTTGTCCTAACACACCCTCTCAACCTCACACAACCTCACACCCTGTCACACCCTCACCCTCACACACCCTCACTCACCCTCTTACCCTCACACACACCCTCTCACCCTCACACACCCTCTCACCCTCACACACCCTCATATTCACCCTCACACACCCTCACTCACCCTCACCCCCCCACCCTCACACCCCCTCACCCTCACATCCCCTCACCCTCACATCCCCTTACTCCCCCTCACCCTCCCTCACACCCCCTCACCCTCCCTCACACCCCCTCACCCACCCTCTCACCCTCACACACCCTTTCACCCTCACACACCTTCTCACCCTCACCCACCCTTTCACCCTCACCCACCCTCTCACCCTCACACCCCATCATCTACACCCTCACACACCCTCACCCTCGCTCACCCTCACAACCCCTCACCCTCACAACCCCTCACCCTCACATCCCCTCACCCTCACATCCCCTCACCCTCACATCCCCTCACCCTCACATACCCCCTCACCCACCCTCTCACTCTCACACACCCTCTCACCCACCCTCTCACCCACCCTCACCCTCACACCCCCTCACACACACCCTTAACCCCCGACCCTCACCCTCACACCCCCTCACACCCCCTCACCCTCACCCCCCTCCTCACCCTCACATCCCCTTACCCTCCCTCACACCTCACCCTCACACACCCCCTCACCCACCCTTTCACCCTCACACACCCTTTCACCCTCACACACCCTTTTACCCTCACACACCCTTTCACCCTTACCCTCCCACCCTCACACACCCCCTCAACCCCGACCCTCACCCCCCCTCCTTCCCCCTCCTTCCCCCTCCTTCCCCCTCCTTCCCCCTCACACCCGCTCACACTCACCCTCTCACACCCCCTCACCCTCACACCCCCTCACTCACCCTCACACACCCTCTTGACCTCACACACCCTCTCAACCTCACACCCCCTCACACCCTCACCCACCCTTTCACCCTCACACACCCTTTCACCCTCACACACCCTTTTACCGTCACCCTCACACCCCCCCACCCTCACACCCCCTCACACACCCCCTCATCCCCGACCCTCACCCCCTCACCCCCCCTCCTTCCCCCTCACCCCCTCACACCCGCTCACTCACCCTCTCACACCCCCTCACCCTCACACCCCCTCACTCACCCTCTTGCCCTCACACACCCTCTCAACCTCACACCCCCTCACACACCCTCACCCACCCTCACACACCCTCACCCACCCTCACACACCCTCACCCACCCTCACACACCCTCACCCACCCTCACCCACCCTCACACACCCTCTCACCCTCACACACCCTCACACACCCTCTCACCCTCACACACCCTCTCACCCTCACACCCCTCACACACCTCACCCTCACACCGCCTCACTCTCACATTCCCTCACCCTCACACCCCCTCATATTCACCCTCACACACCCTCACCCTCACTCACCCTCACACCCCCTCACCCTCACACCCCCTCACCCTCACACCCCCTCACCCTCACACCCCCTCACCCTCACATCCCCTCACACCCCCTCACCCTCCCTCACACCCCCTCACCCTCCCTCACCCTCCCTCACACCCCCTCACCCACCCCCTCACCCACCCTTTCACCCTCACACACCTTCTCACCCTCACCCACCTTCTCACCCTCACCCACACTTTCACCCTCACCCACCCTCTCACCCTCACACCCCCTCATCTTCACCCTCACACACCCTCATCTTCACCCTCAAACACCACCTCACCCCCCTCGCCCTCACCCCCCCTCACCCCCCTCGCCCTCACCCTCACATCTCCTCACCCTCACATCCCCTCACCCTCACATCCCCTCACCCTCACATCCCCTCACCCTCCTCACACCCCCTCACCCTCCTCACACCCCCTCACCCTCACACCCCTCACCCTCACCCCCCACCTTCACACCCCCTCAACCCCCGACCCTCACCCCCTCACCCTCACACCCCCTCACCCTCACATCCCCTCACCCTCGCATCCCTCACCCTCACACCCCCTCACCCTCCCTCAGACCCCCTCACCCTCCCTCACATACCCTCACCCTCCCTCACACCCCCTCACCCTCCCTCACACCCCCTCACCCTCCCTCACACCCCCTCACCCTCCCTCACACCCCCTCACCCTCCCTCACACCCCCTCACCCTCCCTCACACCCCCTCACCCACCCTTTCACCCTCACCCACCCTTTCACCCGCACACACCTTCTCACCCACCTTCTCACCCTTACCCACACTTTCACCCTCACCCACCCTCTCACCCTCACCCACCCTCTCACCCTCACACCCCCTCATCTTCACCCTCACACCCCCTCATCTTCACCCTCACACACCCTCATCTTCACCCTCACACACCACCTCACCCTCACACACCCTCACCCCCCTCACCCTCACCCCCCCTCACCCTCACATCCCCTCACCCTCACATCCCCTCACCCTCACATCCCCTCACCCTCACATCCCCTCACCCTCACATCCCCCTCACCCTCACATCCCCCTCACATCCCCCTCACCCTCACATCCCCCTCACCCTCACATCCCCCTCACCCTCACATCCCCCTCACCCTCACATCCCCCTCACCCTCACATCCCCTCACCCTCCTCACACCCCCTCACCCTCACACCCCTCACCCTCACCCCCCTCACCCTCACCCCCCACCTTCACACCCCCTCAACCCCCGACCTTCACCCTCACACTCCCTCACCCTCACCCCCTCACCCTCACACCCCCTCACCCTCACACCCCCTCACCCTCACACCCCCTCACCCTCGCATCCCCTCACCCTCGCATCCCCTCACCCTCACATCCCCTCACCTACCCTCTCACCCACCCTCTCACCCACCCTCTCACCCACCCTCTCACCCACCTTCACACCCCCTCACACACCCCCTCAACCCCAGACCCTCACCCCCTTACCCTCACATCCCCTCACCCTCACACCCCCACCCCCCTCCTCCTCACCCTCACATCCCCTCACCCTCCCTCACCCACCCTCTCACCCTCACCTACCCTCTCACCCTCACCCACCCTCTCACCCTCACACACCCTTTCACCCTCACACACCCTTTTACCCTCACACACCCTCTCACCCACCCTCACCCTCACACCCCCTCACCCCCTCACACCCGCTCACACTCACCCTTTCACACCCCCTCACCCTCACACCCCCTCACCCACACACGCCCTCACACCCCCTCACTCTCCCTTACCCTCTCACTCCCTCACCCACCCTCACACACCCTCTCACCCTCACACACCCTCTCACCCTCACACACCCTCTCACACACCCTCTCACCCTCACACACCCTCTCACCCTCACACACCCTCTCACCCTCACACACCCTCTCACCCTCACACACCCTCTCACCCTCACTCACCCTCACACCCCCTCACCCCCCCTCACCCTCACACACCCTTTCTCCCTCACACCCCCTCACCGTCCCTTACACCCCCTCACACACACCCTCTCACCATCACACACCCTCACCCACCTTCACCCCCACACACCCTCACCCCCCCTCTCACCCTCACCCCCCCTCTCACCCTCACCCCCCCTCTCACCCTCACCCACCCTCTCAACCTCACCCACCCTTTCACCCTCACCCACCCTTTCACCCTCACCCACCCTTTCACCCTCACCCACCCTTTCACCCTCACCCACCCTTTCACCCTCACCCACCCTTTCACCCTCACACACCCTTTCACCCTCACACACCCTTTCACCCTCACACACCCTTTCACCCTCACACACCCTTTCACCCTCACACACCCTTTCACCCTCACACACCCTTTCACACCCTCTCACCCTCACACACCCTCTCACCCTCACACACCCTCTCACCCTCCCCCTCCCTCTCACCCACCATCAGCCACCCTTACCCTCACCCTCACCCTCACACCCCAACACCCTCACCCTCACACACCCCCTCACCCTCAACATCACACACCCTCACCCCCTAACACCCCCACACACTCTCACACCCCCCCACACACACACCCTCACACCCCTCTGTTAGAAATGGGATCCCTGGCTGGCCAGGGCTTGCGCCAAAGTCAGTCAGAGACCACCACTTCCACGTCAGGGCAAGGGAGTTACACGCCAAGATAACCCCTGCTCACCCCCTTGGTAACGTAGCACGATCAGTAAGGCAAAACTCTGAGGCAAAGTGAGTTAAGTGTTTGCGCGCGCACCCCCAGCAACAACACCCAAGGCCCACCACAAAGTAAACTCCACACAAGGTTATATAAAAAATAGCCTTTGTATTACACCAAAACACATTCGATAAAACGCCTACTTTACAATGTGCCAACAGGCATGGGCAGAATTTACAGGGGATTATGTACAGGACAGGGCCACCTTGACCACTGTCGGGGGTAGGCACTTTTAGAATTAGCACTTAGAACATAGAATATAAAATCACTGTAGCACAAATTAAAAAATAGTGCACACAACCAGTAATCACTGGTAACAGGTAAGTACCACCTACGCAACCCTAACCACCTTAGGAGAATATTACGCAGGGAACCAGGACCTCACAGGGAACACCTGTACTAGGAGAAAACAACCAACTAAATATCACCATACATTTAGGGGTATAGGCCTGGGAACAAAACACATGATGCATAAACATACATTCAGATGTGTAGGGAAGGAAAACACATGAGGCAGAAATATACCTTCAGCGGTGCAGCAAGGAACAATTGCGCAGAAATCACATTAGTCACCACCTGTGACTGTACCCAGGCCAACTGGCCTCTCTGGGGCTAGGGCGCCCTGTGTCCCAATGTCCGGGGTCTAAACGGAGCAGCTGCCCACTAAGTGCTGGGCAGCTGTAGCAGGGAGCCTGTAAACAAATATGCCCCCGTGACTGTGGTGCCTTTCAGGCTCAAGACAAATGCGTCAATGATCCCCGGAGCCTTGGGGCTCTACAACCAATGTGGGCCCTCACGAGCCTCGTGGGCTCTTGAACAACAATGGGCCCGGTCGTTGGGAGTCCCCCCTCTGGGGACTCGAAATCAATGAAATGGCCCCGGAGCCTTAATGGGCTCTAAACAAGAATGCCGGCTTCGTTGGAGTCCCGCTCGGGGGACTTGACAATTAAATGCCCCCTGAGCCTCGCGGGCTCTGAGACCAACTTGCCCCGTCGTTGGAGCCTCTCTTAGGCTCGAATTAAAAATGCACGCTGGAGCGGCCTGCTGCCTCCCGGGGCCGCTTTGTCAGGCTCGCAACTAGAACACTGCCCCACAGCAACTCGAGCTCCACTCACCGGGACTCCTGCGGGGGTGTCTCAGCTGGCCGGCCAGTCGCGAGGCTCTCCCTGACTCTGGACTTCGCTTCCTTCATGGCGGCTCCTTCGCGGATGGGGCATGAGTGCTGAACCAATCCGTGCGCGGTTAACCAGGCGAGCCCCTCTTGACGCGGCAGCTCTTGGCCAATCGGAGCGCGGCTCACCGGGACGAGCCTCCCGCAGCCAACCAATCACGGCGCGGCTCTTCCGGAAAGCTTCTCTCAGCGGCCCAGTCCCAGCGTGGCTTTTCCGCTTACGACAGTGGGCCCGGGCCGATGGCAGTAGCTTTGTTCGGCAGTTCTTTGTCCCGGGCAGGCAGCGGTAATTCGCGGACCGGGTGATTTCAACACGGGGTGGGCTCCCGTGAGATAACTACAACACCAAAAAAGGCAATAAAGGAAATAGCGGCACGGTCCCTGGCGGGGTGGGCACTTGCCAGGGGCTTAACTTGGCAATTTACGCAGGGAAAATGCCGGGTGGGCAACGGCTGTGAACAGAAAGTGCTCCCAAGCGCTAGAGGCAAAATAAAGCGCACCCAGCGCTAGAAGGTTCCAGGGGCCAGGGCAAAGAGCTCCCCAGCGCGAGGATGCCCCAAAGGGTAGCAACAAGTCCTTCAGGAGGTGGGGGGGCAAGACTGGGCCCAGAGCCAGCTCACTGGGCCTCCAGGCAGGGAGGCAGTCACCAGTGGCGGTCCTCCTGGTGCCCAGCAGCAGCCCCCCTCAGGAAAAAGGATCCAGGAAGAGAACAGATTGTAAGGGGACACAGCCCCTTCTTATACTGTAAAATCCTTTGTCTGGCTTCAGGTTGAGGGGAAAAACCAGTCGCAGCTGGTTTGTGAGCACTCTTGATGTGCTCAGCCCCTCACTCTATTCACTGGCAGGGCTAGAGTCGTTAGACGCACCACAGGGGGCAGAGCCAGCATTGTGTGGGGAAAGCCCAGCCCTATTCAGGACCCAGGTGCACCACTCCCTCACATCACACATGCTAATATCAACACTCGCCACCGGGCAGACCCATCATGACTCATGGAGCCTGGCACCCCAGCCAGCTCCAGCCAATCACACGCCAGCACCTTCACTGCACAGACAGGCACACTTCTAGAAGTGGCACTTCCACACTAGGCACATACACACCGCATGCATCATTGCGCAGCATTCAATCACACAAGTCCGCACATACCAGACTCGAGCCTGCACACCCCACGCATCAGGAACTACCAGGGACACATACATTCCCCATGCATTCCTATGGGAGGGCAGGCCTATCTCACCACATGAACTCAGAGTGCGCACGCACTTTCCACTGGGACACAGTGAAAGCGCGCAGAAACCAAAAATCACCATCACCAGGTCACATTCAAAAGCAAAAAGTTTAGGGGTGAACCTGCCAGAGGGGCCAAGTCCAACACAACCCCCTTCCAGCCAAAACGCAGGGGAGACCAATCACGACCGTGATGGACTTCCCTGCTTGGGGCGATAAAACACGGACGCAGGCCCGCAACTGCAGGGACACCCTCCGGTCCTACGCCACGGTGAACCCATGGGGTTCCTTCTCAAAACACTGTCTGGACCAACTGGGCTACCCCACTGGTACTCCCGAGCTGTCCGCGGCCAGGACCAGGCCCTGGGCCACCCAGGTGCCACCGGTCCTTGCCTATTCACAGAGTGGGGGGTAGTAACCCCTGGCACATAGTAGCCATTCTCCACTCTTCCTGTCTGCAAGGCAGGACTAGACTGCCACTGGTTCTCTAGCCTAGGGTCTACACCCTCAGGCGGACCAGGAGTCTCAGGGGAGGCTCTCCTCCCCCCTACCTCTTCTCCTAGGGTTCCTCCTCCTCCGGCGAGGGGTACACCTAGAACGCCATTCCAACCCGGGGTTTAACCCCTCAGGTTGCACCGGGGTCAGAGGTGGGCTCTCCCACCCTCTGCACCCCCTTCCAGAGGTCTGCACTCTCCCAACTGGAGAGGTTCCTGTGGAAGAAGAACCGGTCAGGACACTGATTACAGTCGTCCTTCCCTCAAGGTCCGGCGGATCCTGAACCTGGCGAGCCCCTCCTGACGCGGCAGCTCTTGGCCAATCGGAGCGCGGCTCACCGGGACGAGCCTCCCGCAGCCAACCAATGACGGCGCGGCTCTTCTGGAATGCTTCTCTCGGCGGCCCAGTCCCAGCGCGGCTTTTCCGCTTACGACAGTGGGCCCGGGCCGATGGCAGTAGCTTTGTTCGGCAGTTCTTTGTACCGGGCAGGCGGCGGTAATTCGCGGACCGGGTGAATTCAACACGGGTTGGGCTCCCGTGAGATAACCACAACACCCAAAACGGCAATAAAGGAAATAGCGGCACGATCCCTGGCGGGGTGGGCACCTGCCAGGGGCTTAACTTGGCAATTTAAGCGGGTAAAATGCCGGGTGGGCACCGGTTGTGAACAGAAAGCGCTCCCAAGCGCTAGAGGCAAAATAAAGAGCTCCCATCGCTAGAAGGTTCCAGGGGCCAGGGCAAAGCGCTCCCCAGCGCGAGGATGCCCCAAAGGATAGCTACAAGGCCTTCAGGAGGTGGGGGGGGGGGGCAAGGCTGGGCCCAGAGCCAGCTCACTGGGCCTCCAGGCAGGGAGGCAGTCACCAGTGGCGGTCCTCCTGGTGCCCAGCAGCAGCCCCCCTCAGGAAAAAGGATCCAGGAAGAGAACAGATTGTAAGGGGACACAGCCCCTTCTTATACTGTAAAATCCTTTGTCTGGCTTCAGGTTGAGGGGAAAAACCAGTCGCAGCTGGTTTGTGAGCACTCTTGATGTGCTCAGCCCCTCACTCTATTCACTGGCAGGACTAGAGTCGTTAGACGCACCACAGGGGGCGGAGCCAGCATTGTGTGGGGAAAGCCCAGCCCTATTCAGGACCCAGGTGCACCACTCCCTCACATCACACATGCTAATCTCAACACTCACCACCGGGCAGACCCATCATGACTCATGGAGCCTGGCACCCCAGCCAGCTCCAGCCAATCACACGCCAGCACCTTCACTGCACAGACAGGCACACTTCTAGAAGTGGCACTTCCACTCTAGACACATACACACCGCATGCATCATTGCGCAGCATTCAATCACACGAGTCCGCACGTAGCAGACTCGAGCCTGCACACCCCACGCATCAGGAACTACCAGGGACACATACATTCCCCATGCATTCCTATGGGAGGGCAGGCCTATCTCACCACATGCCCTCAGAGTGCGCACGCACTTTCCACTGGGACACAGTGAAAGTGCGCAGAAACCAAAAATCACCATCACCAGGTCACATTCAAAAGCAAAAAGTTTAGGGGTGAACCTCCCTCACTCACACCCCTTCACCCTCACACCCCCTTACCATCCCTCACACACACTCACCCTCACACACCCTCTCGCCCTCACACACCCTCTCACCCTCCCCCTCCCTCTCACCCTCCCCCTCCCTCTCACCCACCCTTACCCTCACCCCCCCTCACCCACCCTCACACCCTCATACACACCCTCACCCACCCTCATCCTCACCCCCTCACACCCCCACACACCCTCACACACCCCTCACTCACACCCCTTCACCCTCACACCTCCTCACCCTCCCTCACACACCCTCTCGCCCTCACTCGCCCTCACTCACCCTCACACACCCTCACACACCCTCTCACACCCTCTCACCCTCACACCCCCCTCACACCCCCTCACCCCCCTCACCCTCACCCCTTCACCCTCACCCCCTCACACCCCTCACCCTCATTCACCCTCTCACCCTCACACACCCTCTCACCCTCACACCCCCTCACCCCTCTCACCTTCACCCCCTCACCCTCACACACCTCTTCACCCTCTCACCCTCACACACCTCTTCACCCTCACACCCCCTCACTCTCACACACCCTCACATCCCCTCATCTACACCCTCACACACCCTCACCCTCACCCACCCTCACACACCCTCTCACCCTCACACACCCTCACCCTCGCATCCCCTCACCCTCACATACCCTCACATCCCCTCACCCTCCCTCACCCCTCACAACCCCTCACCCTCACACACCCCTCACCCACCCTCTCACCACTCACCCACCCTCTCACCACTCACCCACCCTCTCACCCTCACACACCCTTTCACCCTCACACAACCTCTCACCCTCACCCAGCCTCTCACCCACCCTCACCATCACACCCCTCACCCTCACACCCCCTCACACACCCCTCACCCCCTTTGACCCTCAGCCCGCCTCACCCTCACACCCCCTCACCCCCCTCACCCCCAACCCCCTCACACTCACCCCCTCACACTCACCCCCTCACACTCACCCTCTCACACTCACCCTCTCACACCCTCTCACCCTCACCCACCCTCACATACCCTCACCCTCATACTCCCTCACCCTCGCACTCCCTCACCCTCATTCACCCTCACTCACCCACACACACTCTCTCACCCTCAGACACCCTCTCACCCTCAGACACCCTCTCACCCTCAGACACCCTCTCACCCTCAGACACCCTCTCACCCTCACACACCCTCTCACCCTCACACACCCTCTCACCCTCACTCACCCTCTCACCCTCACACACCCTCTCAACCTCACACACCCTCTCATCCTCACACACCCTCTCACTCCCACACACCCTCTCACCCTCACACCCTCCTCACCCTCACACCCCCTTGCACCCCTTCAACCCCTCACCCTCACACACACCCTCACACACCCTCTCACCCCCTCACCCTTCCTCACACCCTCACCCCCAACCCCACACCCTCCCCCTCACACACCCTCACAGCCCGTCCCCCTCACTCCCTCACCCTCACACCCTCGCACCCCTAACCCTCACATACACCCTTACCCCACACACCCTCACCGTCACACCCACACACCCTCACCCTCACACCCCCTCCCCCTCACTCACCTTCACTCCCCCTCACCCTCACACCCCCTCACCCTCACTCACCCTCACACCCCCTCACCCTCACACCCCCTCACCCCTGTCACCCGCACACCCTCACACCCCCTCACCCCCTCACCCTCCCACCCTCCCTCACCCTCACACCCCTTCACCCTCACACCCCTTCACCCTCACACCCCTTCACCCTCACAACCCCTCTCCCTCACACCCCTTCACACCCCCTCACTCACCCTCACACACCCTCACTCACCCTCACACCCCCTCACCCTCTCACCCACCCTCACACCCCCTCACCCCCTAACCCTCACACCCCCTCACACACCCTCACTCACCCTCACACCCTCACCCACCCTCACCCCCTCTCACCCTCACTCACCCTCTCACCCTCACTCACCCTCACACCCTCACTCACCCTCACACACTCACACTCACACACTCTCACCAGCATAGCATAACAAAACATAGCAAAACAAAACATAGCATAGCAAAACATAACAAAGCATAGCATAGCATAACAAAACGCAACAAAACATAGCATAGCATAACAAAACATAGCATAACATAACAAACCCCACACCCTCCCCTTCACAAACCCTCACAGCCCCTCACCCCCACACCCCTCACCCTCACACCCCCACACCCCCTCACCCTCACATCCCCTCCCCCCCACCCTCACACCCCCTCACCCTCACACCCCCTCACCCCCTCACCCCCTCACCCTCACACCCCTCACCCTCACACCCCTCACCCTCACACCCCTCACCCTCACACCCCTCACCCTCACACCTCTCACCCTTACACCCCCTCACCCCCTCACACACCCTTACACACCCTCACTCACCCTCACACCCCCTCACCCCACTAACCCTCACACCCCCTCACACCCCCTCTCACCCTCACTCACCCTCACACCCTACCTCACCCTCACATCCTCAGCCACCCTCACACCCCTCACCCCCCTCACACCCCTCACCCCCCTCACACCCTCACCCACCCCCTCACCCTCACACCCCCTCACCCGCACTCACCCTCACTCGCACACCCACACCAGCATAGCATGACAAAACATAGCATAGCATAACAAAACAAAGCATAGGATAGCAAAACAAAACATAGCATAACAAAACAAAACCTAGCATAGCAAAACACAACAAAGCATAGCATAGCCTAACAAAACGCAACAAAACAGCATAGCATAACAAAACATAGCATAAAAAAACAAAGCATAGCATAACATAACAAAGCATAGCAAAATAAAACATAGCATAGTATAACAAAACATAGCATACCATAACAAAACTCAACAAAACATAGCATAACATAACAAAGCATAACATAACATAAAACAAAGCATAGCATAACAAAACATAGCATAACAAAACATAGTAAAACACAAAAAAACATAGCATAGCATAACAAAACACAGCAAAACATAGCCTAGCATAACCAAACACAACATACCATAGCATAACAAAACAAAGCTTAGCATAGCATAACAAAGTATAGCATTGCAAAGTATAGCAAAACATAGCATAACAAAACACAACAAAACATAGCATAGCATAACAAAACACAACATACCATAGCATAACAAAACACAACATACCATAGCATAACAAAACAAAGCTTAGCATAGCATAACAAAACATAGCATAACAAAACATAGCATAGCAAAACAAAGCATAGCATAATAAAACATAGCATAGCATAACAAAACATAGCATAACAAAACCTAGCATAACATAAAACATAGGATACCAAAACACAACAACACATAGCATAACAAAACAGCAAAACACAACACAACATAGCATAGCTTAACAAAACATAGCAAAACAAAGCATAGCAAAACACAACAACATAGCATAGCATAACAAAACATAGCATAGCATAACAAAACATAGCATAACAAAACATAGCATAACATAAAACATAGGATAACAAAACACAACAACACATAGCATAACAAAACAGCAAAACACAACACAACATAGCATAGCTTAACAAAATATAGCAAAACAAAACATATAATAACATAGCAAAACATAGCATACCAAACACAACAAAACATAGCATAGCATAACAAAACATAGCATAATAAAACACAACATAGCATAACAAAGCATAGCATAGCATAACAAAACATAGCATAGCATAGCATAACAAATCAAAGCATAGGATAGCAAAACATAGCATAACAAAACAAAACATAGGATAGCAAAACAAAACAAGACATAGCATAGCATACAGCATCACTCAGGGGCACCACAACATCACTATGCGCTACCACAGCATCACTGAACGCCACAGCATCACTCGTTCGCCACAACATCAATCTGTGCAACCATTCAACAACACCTGGTTCAAATATGTTCTCTCAATGTTTCAAGCTTTATTACAAATGTATCAAAAAGATGTTAATATTTCACTTCTGTTCTTGGATTTTCGTCACAATAAAATACACTGAACATAATCTTCACAAAAGTTATTTACAAAACTTTAAGCTATTGCCATTATAAATGACAATAACTTTTATTTAAGTATTAATTATTGAAAAAGAATTAAAAGCCATTGTTATTTGTAATATCAATACATGTAAGACACGTAAATACAACAGATATTGCATTACAAATGCTATAGGTGTCACATTTGTGAAAGTTATAACTATTGGCATTGTAAATGACAAAGCTATTAATTTCGCTATTTTCAAAAACAAAAAATAAATAAAAAAATTGTCATTTACAATACCAATAGCTCAAACTTTCCTAATGCGAGACCTATTGCATTGCAAATGCTTGTTCTTAATTGGAAGAACAAGGGTACAAAATGAAAGTCTTCAGAGCAATGCAGTCGATGTTACTTTTCAGTTTAATGAAAGGTTATTACATCGAATTTGCCACTTACTTCATCAAGGGTAGCATGCCAACAGCACACCTACTGTGAGCCCTGCTTTCCTTCCGGCTCCTCACCAAACCGGTAGTGAGGTCCTGGTTTATGTATTCCCCACTGGTTGGGTGTTGAACCCTGCGTGCATGTGATGTGACGACATAGCTGCGTGTGCCACTGAAGGCTCATGGGTATCGTAGTTCCCCGCCACTCACATTTCTGAGCACTGATGAGGTGGTTGCTTCCTTTCACTGCAAGGTATAGTTTTTGTGGTGAATAAATCATACCTTGGAGGATTTGGCACAGCGTGCTATGTGCTTATGGGTCATGCTTATGCATTGTGTAATCATCAAATTTATGAATAGTGGTGTCAAACCTGCACACAAGGAAGATGGGATACCAAAATTTGACCAAGAAAGAGAGTGGCACCCTTTAGTCTCTATGCAGGAAGACACTCCTTATTTTTAAACAAACTGATGAAGAGGGCTCCTTTGTCATCCAATATCAAGAAGTCTACAGTGAAGCATGTCTACTTTTACTGAGAGATAAGAGAAATTACAAAGTACTCAAGATTGACCCAACCAAGCATTTACAAGGAGAAAAAGCAACATTAGTAGAGGAAGCAAAGGAAGAAGGTTGGATAACAAGTAAAGAGGCAAATTCTTTTTACTACAGTAAAACCAAGAATCCCTTACTTTTACACATTAGTCAAAATTCACAAAAAACAGGTTCCTCCATCTGGCTGTCCTATGGTCTCATGAATAGGCTTGTGTTGGAGACTCTATCGCAATTTGTGGACTGTTTTTTACGACAGCAAGTCACGGAAATGATGCCCTATGTAAAGGATAAAACAAACCTGTTGACAATCTACACAGAAGTGATGCTGTGTTTGGATGTCATAGCATTATATACCAGCATCCCCCAGGAGGAAAGAATTAGAGTAATAGAGACCCTCCTGATGGAAAAAGAATGGTCCTACAACACCACGGTCAATTGGATTATGCAAGTACCAAGGTCGGCCCAGACTAAGAATTATTTTGCTTTTGAAGATAAGATCTATGTACAAAAGCACGGCTTGTCATTTGGAAGCTCTCCCATTATTGCCTGCCTGTATGTATTTTTGTTTGAACAACAGCATAACTGAACAGTAACCCTTTCAGGCAGGAATTACCAATATGGTGTTGCTATATATACACTCACAGTATTGTATCCAGACTCAATACTACTCTGCAAACTACATCATTCCTTATGCAGCGTGTACTGCAAAACGCGGAAAGGAAGTAATTCCTTTTGTTATTTAACCCTCACACACCCTATTGGTGTGATGCTTCATCATCGGGTTTACCCTGACTCCTAGAGGTCAGGGTGGGCTCAACCATATTTCAGGGAGCTCTTAGGAGATGTAGGCCAGGGGGACTTAAAGATAAAAATCCTACTGCGATCCCCAGGTATCCCTTTTATTCACGGGGATGTAGTGGACGTTAAAAGAGATAAAACAGGGTCTTCTTGGAGGTTATGGTCCTATGACCCTAATAGACTGCCAACATGTTTCAGCCCAAAAATTGGTGGCCAATAAGGTCCTGGGCTTTCGTCAGGGCACAACAGAGTTTCCCTTGCTGGCGTTGACCAACATTTGACCTATATATCCGTGTTGAAAGTAGAGATAGCTGTAACTTTCATGGCACTATTAATAATAACAGTGGGGAGAATACTTATCTCCCTTCTTTTGTATACGAAGAAATTCCACTCAATTAGAGGGGGAACATTATTTCTCATAGATCACGGACGGGGAGCCTTGTAGTCAAACGTACATCAAAGTTCCTGCCCCATAGTATACCTATTAGGTATCCGTGTATCCCGGCATTATCCATTTGTGGTTTACAGTGCTTGCGCAGTCCACTGCCATTTGTGGTTTACACAGTACTTTGCTATATATGCGACATATTCATAATTTGGCCTGGCAAAGAAGATAACACCACACAATTCTTGTAATGGTTGAACAAAACAACTTCTTGAGATTCAGCATGACTATAAATAAAAGTGAGGTGTCATAACCCTTAGAGTTGACGGTGGTAAACTTTCAACCAAACCAACGGATAAGAACAGCCTTTTACATTTGAACAGCACACATCGTTGCACCCTAAGGAAAAATCTTCCAATAGAACAATTCCGAAGGAACAGAAGAAACTGCTCAGAGAGCCAGGATTACATGACATCAGCAGTGGCATTCAGAAAAAGTACTGGAGTGGAATCACCCAGTATCCCTTAACCAGAAGGCCAAGAAAAGGGCATGGAAGAACCATTGAGGGGCCCAATTAGTGGACAACAAGAAGGAAGAAAAGAAAGACCTCTTTTGCATGAGCTTATATAGCAAGGTCTCTAACCAAGTGAAGAAAGTTACCCTGAAACACAGGCGTATTTTAACATGCAACCAGATCTCTTTTGAGAAACCAGTGTTTTCATCTAAGAGGAGCCTTAGAGGCATGTTAGTTCACACAAGACCAAGAAAAAACATTCTCCAGAATCAGAACACCCTATGGGCCTTTCCTAGGGTTATGGGCCGTTACTCTTGCGGACAGAGTTCTTAATGTCCTCTACCAGACTATCACAAAAGTCCTGGATCTAGGCCTGCCCACCCGCTGTGAACAACTAAACCACACAAATTGCAACTTCAACAATGTGGCCTGTTTGATTGGGTAGCCTTGCTAACTGCAACATATAGAGAGGACCTCAAGAAAGATAAAAATTAGGCTTGATGAACATCATAGTGATATCTGATGTCAGAGCTCCACAACAAAACTGGCAGGACACAATATAGAAAAAGAGCAACAATATCAAGATATTTTACTGGATGGTCATAGAGAAAATAACATTCAGTGACAACGTGACAATGACCTTGCTTGAGAGAAAACAACGATGGGCATACAAACTTGGGACCAACAAGCTTGGCCTGAATGACTATATTTCCTGGAACCAACTTAGTTCTTTTTCATAATGTTAACAATATCAGGTCCATTCAAACCATCATCAGTGACCCCCCAACATCAAACTCTTGAATTTTCCATACCAAGTACCACTGCGAAATCAAACATAACTCAGCCCTAGTTAAGAGGAAGATTAAGGTATGTATT
The DNA here is from genome assembly GCF_964261635.1 of Lissotriton helveticus. Lineage (NCBI taxonomy): Eukaryota > Metazoa > Chordata > Amphibia > Caudata > Salamandridae > Lissotriton > Lissotriton helveticus. Next base: position 1,736,886,486 of record NC_136057.1, on the reverse strand, counting down.
CCACATTATACTGTAATGACTAGTGTTTCACTGATTTTCAGCACAATGGAGACTCTGTCCGGCATCTACAGCCTCCTCTGTTTATGATAGAATGACCACAAGTTATGTCTGACTCTCAGCATATTTACAAGTTAATATCTGTTCCATTCCTTACGGTGCGATCCTGCATCGTATCATGGAACAGGGAAATTATTTTTGTTTCCCCCCTATGACAACACTATCACATGCCTTGGCATTAATTTGACACTGCCAGAATGCTTATAAACACCCTTGTCTATTAATTCCTCTTGTCACAACACCTTTCTTTAATAGGGGCACTGGGTTCATTGATGCCACTATCTGTAAATGTAATGATTATATTATCCATAAGCATGACCCATGGGCACATACCACGCAGTGCCAAATCCTCTAAAGTATGCTTAATTCCCCACAAAAACTATTCCTGGCAGGGGCAGGGAGCTTCCATCTTGTCCGAACTCGTAAATGTGAAGGCCCGGGATCTACAATACCCATGAGGCCTTAGCGGCGCGATCACTGTTATGACGTCACTGTGCATGTGTGAAGGGCTTGAACACCTCACTGGCAAAGAATACATGAACCTGAACCTCATCATTGGCTTGGTGAGGAGCCTGAGGGAGAGCAGGAATCTCTGTAGCTGTGCTGTTGGTATGCTACACATGACAAAGTAAGTGGTAAATTTGGGGTCATAACCTTCCGTTATGCTGTAACCTAATTGCCTGCACTGCTTTGACTACTTTTGCTTTGTGCCTTTGCTTTTGTTCTTCTTCTTCAAAAAAAAGGAGAAAGTCGATGTTTCTCCTGCTTGACATCTTGGTTATTGAGTACCCAATGTGGTATTTATACACAAGAGCTTGATGGGATACGAGTTTCACTGCCCACGTTTGCTATGTATTGATTTACCACATCGTTTACTCTCGGCGCACTTGGTCTTTTGCTCATGTTATCTATAGTGAAATCTACTCATTGCATACTTGGTGATTTATGCATATTATCTATAGTGAAATTCTGCTGCATGAATGCATGCAGTCCCTTGAACTGAGTTGTGTGTCTTCAGCACTGAGTGAGTTCAACCTGGATGCCACAAATGAGTATTCTTGATGGACTATATGTTTTTAACATCACTCTTGCTACCATTATTTTGATGGATACTTTCTCATGATGTGGGAATCAAGACTGAAATACAGCAATTTAGGTGAGTAAAATCTTATTGATTCATGCATGAGTATGTTGCATGTTTATATGTCTTGTCGAAACAAAAGCTTTGTTTTAGAGAACAACTTCTAGGCAGCGTTTATTTCTCCTCATGAAATCCCTGGATCCAAGAGGCCTTTAACCTTGGGACTGAAACATGTCAACCAGTTATTATGGGCAACAGGAACATTATTGTCGTCCCCCCATATATTTTTTTAATCATACCAAAACAACTGTGATTAAAGGGATACGTCAGTTGTTTAACCCCTTCGCTGCTAAGCCTCCCCACCCCATGCCAAGCCGTTTTTTTGGCTATTTGGGAGAGTTTGCGCTTAGGCCTGTGTAACTTTTGGTCCATATAAGGCATCCTCATCAAATTTGCCTCCTTTTCTTCCAACGTTCTGAGGATTCTAAAGGTACCCAGCGTTTGTGGATTCCCCTGGAGGGGACTGAGAAATTAGCCAAAATACAGCAAGCCCTTTTTTTTTAAATGGGGGTAAAGTGCTGCACAAGAAAACATCTGGTTTTTTCCCCCTGCAAATGGTATCAACAAAGGGTTTGTGGTGCTACAATCACTATTTTCCCAGCTTTCAGGAACAGGCAGGCTTTTGTCAGGAAAACAAAATGTTCTGCATAATTGTGGAATTTTACTGGGACATAGACTATTTTCCTATTTTATGTGTTTTCAACCTCCTTCCAGTTAGTGGTAGCAATGGGTGGGAAATAATAATAAAAATAATAATAATAATATATCCCATAAAGTTATACATTTCTGAAAAGTAGAGAGGATTCTGAATTCAGCAAGGGGTCTTTTGTGTAGATCCTTTAAGATTTACCTTAGGAAACTGACAGTTGAAATAAAAAAAATATTGAAATTGTGTTGAGAAAAACTGCCACTTGTGCAAACGTTTACTCTTGTTACTTCTTCTAAGTGTGGCAGATTTTTTAAAGCAATATACCATTTCGTCTGCTGAACTTGTAGGTTCACCATGAACCCGAGATACCCAGGGCCAATAACTGAGCTGCGCCTTGCAATATTATTTCATTGTGTACTGGGTATATAGCAATTAATTTGGTAAAATGTAAAGACTGAAAAAAAGGTATCAAGGAGACTTAGTTATATCTGAAATTTGAATACAATGTAGAGGTTGCTAAGTACTGCTTAACTATGTAACTGTGATCCTGATGCAAAGGTGATGATGATGTAAATAATGTGAATTGTTTCTGGTTGAACCTAATACAGACAACACTGAGTGAGTTACGAGAGCTACACAAGGAAGTACCAGAGGATGAAAAGAAAACATGGCAGTTAACTGGTTGTGGGAGGAATCACAATGTTGTATGGGTAACCTCAGATCGTCACTATGTTGTACCAGAGTCTGTTACGCTCAATGGAAAGGTATCTGCATGGACATAGTCAGGTAGGAAGGGGAAGAGTGGTCAGAACCTTTAGCAAATACTTGTACAATACAAAATTCAGATGTGTTTCAGAAGATTTTTCTAGGAAGGCATTACTTACCAGAGAAATGATCAGGGAAAGTATAAACTTGTTGTCATGAATCACATAGGCAATTTAAAAGGGCCCTTACTAGACTTCAAGCAGACTTCATAGAGATGCCTGTGTCTAGTGTGCTCACATACATTATTATGATTGCTTTTTTCTGCATATCCAACTAGAGGAAGTGACAGCAGACTGTGGCCAAACTCCTTTTGTGGAAATTAATACCTCTGTTTGGCCTGGCCTGAGTTGTGGAACTCATTTTAAAAATGAGGTCTTGCACATGTTGTGTACTGCAGTCTAAATTGAGCAAAAGCTCCGCTGCAGTTACCGTCCATAAACATTAGGGGTCTTTGAGAACATTAATGGCACCTTAACATCTAATATGCCAAAGTGTGTGCCTCCACAAATCTTTGGGTGTCTCCACAAATCGTAAGAAGCCTGATGCTCTCCTCTTGTTCTCATGAGCATGAGAAGTGCTCCACATAAATTGACAGGTCTCTTGCCCCATGAGATCCTGAAGGGAAGAGTCATGAAAGTTGCATAAATCCTTTCAGCAACACTTGTATCGATAACTGATGATATTGTGTTAGATTACTGCAAAGGTCTGGCTGATGTGCTGAAATCTGTCTCTCATCAGGTGAATTTGGCCACATACACCACAAAAAAGAAACTTAGTCCCATGCTCTGCAACCCTGTGGCTGGATTCTGATCCAGAAGCACATTTGCAAAAACTGCATGAAGCCACATTCAAAGCAGCCACATCAAGTTGGGCTTGTTACTAACACTGCTGTGAAGTGTATCAAATACTGCACTGGATCCATGTAGCTCACATGAGAAGAGTGAAGACAGCAGATGAAGAAGTGGTGACAACAACCACTGATTCACAGAGCAAAGCTCAATTTTGCTGCATGGATCCTGAGGGGGGAGAAGTGAATGCTGAAACTGATCAAGGTGAAGAAGATCCTGGTGTAGGTACCGGTAATCAGTTTCAATTTAGGAATCAGTGAAGAGCTGTCGCAAAGTCATGAGCAGCAGAAAGAAACACTCTGATCCAGCTTGTGAAAAAGGCAAGCTGAAAATCCAAGTCTTGAAAATATCTATGCTAATTCATTAGAGGGATATGTCAAGATTATGGGTATAGGAAATTGTTTTGGGTGTAGTTTTCCCCTTCTTCCACAGGGGAAGGAGGAGCAACCTATTATCAACTGCCATTATCATAGAGTTTAGGTTGGAATATGTTTGTTAGAGATATTTAATAAGCAAGTGATTCTATCCTCATATCTTTAGGACTTCAGCGCTTCAAAAGAAGAACTCCCTATGTCCAAAAAATCTGGGCGTCTGGTGAAACCTGATAAATATTTTTAACTGGTTCCACAAACTAATTTGAACACTAAATCGACTAAAAGGGATATATGTGTGGCTTGTGTAAAAAGGAGCATGAATCTGTTAAAGAATATAATGAGAGGAGAGTGAAAACTTTGAGAAATTGGAATGATGCAAGCAAAATTAGACAACAAATTGAGGTTGAAGAGAAATGTATCAATTCTAATTTGCATCGGAGATTGGGGATGGAGCCATAGAGAAAGGGTGAATTATGTATAGTGCATCATGAACCTACAGGAGTTAGTCCACTGGAGTTTGTTGAAAAGAATGGGTGTGAACGTTTTTATGTTGTTAGTAGTGAATTTCTGGTTGATGAAGAACAAACACTTAGGGGAATGTATTATGAGTGTGGAAAAACTGCATATTTTAACATGCCTCTTAATTGTCTTGGTTCTTGCTACCTTGCTTTGGAATTCCCAAGGATTTACTATGTGAATAAGATGAACTATGTGAATAAGATGAACTGCCCTTGAAAAGGGTGCAATGAGGATTTGGACAAATTGTGCTGGATGTGTTAGGAGCTATGATTCCATCTATTGGAGTGGCAATGAATAATGTAAAAGTTAGAATATTTACGCTTGTAGATTGCCTTGCTGCTAATACTTCTCTTGCATTAACCCACCAAATTAATTGCTAAGTGAGCAATGAATATTCAGACCCTCTTAGTGCTAGATATCCTTCTTGAGAAGGAGGCCAATGTCTGTAGGGTTTAAAAGGTTATAGAATGCTGTATTTTCATACTGGATAAAAGTAGGCTTATTAGTGGCTATGTACGCAATATTACTAATGTTTCTCGTGAAGTCAAAGCTTTTGAAGAGTATGGCTGGAGGGAATCTATGGGCTCCTGGTTTGGTGAGATTGGAAAGGATTCTAGAAAGGTTGGTGAATGGTTTGGTGGTTTGGAAGGGTGGATGCTGAGGGTCATACTAACCCCTATCATTGTTGCGTTAATTTGTGCAATCATTCTAGTTATCTTGTTCAAATTGTCTGATTTAAATATTAATTGGGTCTAAATTGTGCATGTAAAAAGAAGGACACACCTAAGATTAAAAGGAGTATGATGGGTATGGTAGAAGATGCCATAGACCAAACCTATAATCAACTTAAGATATTTGAAGAATCGAGATACAAGATACAGAAAGTGATGCAGACTGTATTGTAAATAGTTTTTTTGTGTGATGGTGAAATCATCAAAGGGGGGGATTTCATAAAATGTTTGTGTGTTTTATTTAAAATATGGCCTCAACAGCATCTTTACTAAAATGGATGTCACAGCATCAGGTTTATTCTCTGTTTATAATTCTGGTGCATGCAGTCAAGCAAGATGCATTTTTTTTAATTTTGAAATGACAATGTTCACGAAGAAAACCTGTTAGAGCACCTAGTGTAACACTTTTTTAAGGACCATCCGCTTGCACACAATATTGCATTCATTTACTGTTGATTATGTAACTAGTTTGTTCTGACATCTCTGGGTGACATTAGGTCAGAGGGGCCGAGTCACTATTTTTATAGTGGGTTAGTGCTAATGTGGTAGGGTTATGTGACGTTTTACAATTCCGTAAGCTGGTTTGTAATTCTTTGCTCACACCATGGTAACTTTGCAGTTCTAATGCTGCCTAATGGAGGAAATGGCTATATAACCTCGTAAATTTGGAATGAGCTAGATCTTTTTGTGTGCCTACTCTGGATGCTTCCCGATTTATTCCTGATTTTTCTGTACATTGAGACTTATCCTATTGTTGACTCTGTCTATTACTCTCCATTAGTTGTATTACTGGGAGCCTTCATGGCAATGCTTTATGCATTTTAATGAGATTTGCTGCATCTGTACTTACCTAGTTCTGTATTGCACACTTTTGAATGTTGTAATAAAACTTCATGGTTTTTCTAAATTCTGCTCTAGAACCTACTTTTTAAGTCAGTCCTTTCTTTATTTGACTGTATTTTGAAAAGCCTTGTCTTAGGGATACATTGACTTGTCCCCGATCCACCCAAATCCTGGCATGCCACTGAACTGTGACATTTTAAAGGTACAGCGTGCCCACAAGTATAAGGGTGGTGGCACAAATTTGGCAGTGTCAAGTTGATTGGGTCTGTTTACCCCGGTGTCCTGAGGCTGACCTACTTTTGTCCTAAAAACTAAGCACCAAGTACACACTCTGAAGTAGTTAACTTTAACAAAAGTGAGCCAAGCAGTAAAAGGCTTACTTAAGGAAGTGGTGTGGGATTACAGAGCCACAACTCAACAGGGCACACAATAAAACTGTGGCTGTCCAGTCAATATTTTACCTTTTTTTCAAAATTAATACTAGACCTACAGAAAATATGGAATGCAAGTGTAATCACTGTAATTACACGCAGCGTTACTCATTTCTATGAGGGGATCCATTACTCACTGGAATCTGAACAGGTGCACTCACTTGCTGAGAGAGCAGCTTCTCTGAGTTTTGGTAGCATGAGGTCAGGCTGTCAACAGTACTGTACTGGCACTCTAAAAGTGGTCTCTGGCTGTGTTCAGTCCTCAGCCCCTGCTTACCATGGATCTATTTTACTTGCAACTTGTGCACAGCTTCAATCACCAGCCACAGCCACCAGCATCCAGAGCAGCCACAGCTCTTTCTGAAGTCCTTTCAGAGAGCACAGATGGCCTCTGTAGGCCTTGGGAGAGGGTACAGGTCTCCGCTTTACAGGCCCAGTACATTTATAATGCAAACAAATAGTTCAGCCCAGCCACAAATTTTTGAAACGGGTAAAAGGAGCATGTTGCAGGATTCAATTTGGTCCTTAGTATACACAATGGGTGTGGGGGGTAGGGCTTGGGGGGCAGGATTCAGTTCAGAATAAAAGCATGGGATATGGCTGTGTCTGGCTTTGGTGTAGTCCCTCTCAGGGGTCAGAAATTACCTGCAACAGGTGTAGGTAGGGTGACCAACTGATAGAGCACGCAGGTCACCCGTCTATAATTTACCAAAATACTCACCTAGGGCCATATACACATTAATCACAATGTCTCAGATCAGGTAACCTATTGTACTTCCTAGGGCCTATACCCTTGACTTACACTCCTGGTCACTGGTATCCGTGGACCTATGGGATCAGGGAGTTTAGCATAATGGGAATGGTAGCAAATACAATAATATGCACTCATATAATAACCACAGACTCGAGAAGTTTTGAAAACCTTTATCTAATCTTCATCAAAAGTCATAAGCTAAAGTTTCACAGCAAGCAAGCTACCAATTACCAAAATCATGAAAAGTGTATAACTATGCAAAAGATATATTATGTCAACCATATAGAATTCTAAAGGGATGGTAAGAACCAGGAACATACTGAAATGAATTTATAAAGATCAGATTGAAATGATAACTTCTAAAGGATGGAAAAAATAAGGGACATGCTAGAAGTCACAGTTTAATCGCTTTCAAAGGGTGGGTAAGAAAAGGAAACACAAATTGTAATGATGAAAATGAAGTAACCTTGTAACGATAGGGAAGGTAAAAAATTGGAACACGCTAATAATTCAGAATAACCCCTTTAGCTTCTTTAAAGGAAGGGTAAAGAAAAGGAACATCTATATTTTCATGAACAGTTCTTTATCTTCAATTATAAAGGATGGGAGAAAAATGGGTCATGCTAAAATAGCAAGAATCACGATTTTATTAATTATCCCAAAGGAGGGGGGAAGAAAAAGGAACATATGCAATTATGATTTTAGCAAGATTCAGGGAGGGTAAGAAAAGGGCGCAAATGTACTATTTGTTTTCCCACGCAGATTTATATTTACCTAGAACGGTGTGAAGACCAACCCTGGCCACGGGTCAGTTAAGGACAGAAACCCCGAAAGTTGCAAACGCCAGTAGGCCAGCAAGTGCAGGTCAGAATCAGGACAGGAAAAACCAGATTTGGATCAGAACCGGACCACCGAAAGTTGAGACCAGCACCCGCAGTTCTGTTGCAACGCCTGCGCTACTCCCTCTCTGCAGCTATCAGTCAGAACCCCGATTGGGTTATCAATTTCCCCAGCAAAGTGCTTCACCAGCACTTCAGGTCCCAGAACCCCGACTGGATCAGCGAGTCTTCTGACAAAGTGCTCCGCAGCACCTCTGTTCTCGATCAGCTATTGAGTGCGTTGGGTCAGTGACAGGTCAGCTATTCGGACAAGCCGGACAATTTCACTAGTTAAACCTACGCTAGTTATACTATTCTCCAGGTCTGTGTACCACCCCCAATGTGGCAAGTGTAAGAATCCCCAATTTCGATTGGACAAAGGAAGAGGACAGGTCATCACACCACCTAATATTTTAGAATTTCTCCGTCTCCTATTCAAATTTATGTTCCCGCCCATCAATTTCAGGTTCTCATGGCGTCTTCCACTCGCAAAACAATGGATGTTCTATTCAATATACCATTGTATTTGTCCAAAGTTTATTAGGTAAAGTTCCCAGGAGCATCTTCTCAGTCAGTCAGCTCCTTGGCTGGGATTCAAAGGTCATTGCTCTGGAGATACGCGGATCTCGCGCAGACGCAGTTTCAAGCAAGATGGAGTGCAGCAGGGGATAATAGGCCATGTTTCAAAGTGCAACATAAAATGGAAAAGAAACAGTTTTAGAACACAGAATAAATTAATACACTGTATACCATGAAACTCTACTCTATACCCATTACTTTATAATAAACTATAGCATTAAGATTAAGCAGGACGGACAGCTTAGCAAAAGAAGCAGTGCAAGCTTCTCGCATGTGAGAACACAAAGCAGCCATCTTAATTCTAATGCGCAGATGCGAACAGCCTCCCTCCAAAGCTGCGAGTACGTCACGTCACATGGGTATGACCGACGCATGCGCAGTAGAAATTCCCGCGTAGCAGCAGCCATTTTATTTGCAAGCGTTTTAGGATTAGAAAACACATAAGCAAGCTTCACTCGGACACCCAATATGTAGGGAAAATAAAGGTTTAGTAGGACAAACATGTTGGTCATTTATTAATACAGTTATTCGAGGTTCTTGAGTACGAGCAAGTCGCTTTATGTGCGAATCCTTGCTCCATCAATCCCCTCTTTGATAATATTTTATATCATCACAATTAATGGAACCAGATGCCAACTTCTCACATTTCACCCATTTCAATCTCCTCAAACTTTCTATTTTGCTTTCTCTCAGCATTTTTATCAGGATGGGAATTTTTCATCTTTTTGTAAATTTGGTTATTCAATTCTTCTAATTCGAGCTCTTCAATATTCCTTTTCACTCCTCGCTTATTCACAGAATATTTCTTTTTGTGTTTTCGACATTTGCAGCAAATTATTATTCCGAATACTAATAAACCTATTCCCGCTATTGGCATCAGTACTCTGCTCACAAGACTCTTGCCTACATTAGAAAACCAACTACCTATGGCGGACCATCAGTAAGTCTCTTTCAGGCACCGTCAACCTGTAGTGGTTTAAGCTCTTTTTCCAAATTTGTAATATTTCTCACATACCCCTTTATTTCCACACTCTTGTCTGGTATGTAAGTGTAACAATGTTGCGCTTTCAACATTCTGCAGACCCCGCCCTCTTTTGCCAATAACGTGTCAAGAGCAAGTCGATTTTGTAAAACCATTGATCTGATCGCAACCTAATACCGGTATTGACCATCAGGAACCCTCCAGCAATGTCAGTTGATAACCGATCCTCCACTGTTGAAAATTTGCAGATTCTGTGTGTATTCAGAGCCACTCCCACTGTAGGTATCAATGCACTAAAAATATCACCTACTATTTCACCAACACTTTCTCTTTTACTACGTACTAATTCATTAGTTCTTTCATTGCTTCCAATGATTTTTCCCACATGGTATATCTTTGGGAAGACAATACCAAAATAACAGCTCCCATACCAATGGTCGGGCAGTTTGAAATAGGCCTTGTTCCCACATATATAATAAATTCCAGGAAACACAGGCTCTGACCCATCTTTGAAACCCCAACCCCCAATTACCTTGTAATTGTGCTCGCATTCACTGGAACCAATGAATATATTGTTATAATAACTGGTTCTTTCTCTGTGAAGACAAAGTTTCCCTTTTTTTCTAAATCCAGCAACATAGCAGCATTAGCCCCACCATTTGAGGTGCTCCCTATGCTTTCAGCCCATTTAGGAGTTTTCTGATTCTTGTCATTCGCTTTCTTTTGGAAACTCTCTCTTCTTTTCTCTACCATATTCAGAAACATTTTCTCTTTTTCTTGCAATAAACATGTCAAGTTATTCTTGTGTGCGTCATCTATATTTATCTTGCCTACAGTTAGAAAATATTCACTCATGTATCGTGCTACATCTCTAGTTGTATGTACAGGGTTTAGGTTTCTCCGTACAGGAAGTTCAGAAAATATCACATCTAGATTAGAATAGTAATACTGTAATGGTCCTCTTTTGTAAAATAAGCTGGTTAAAACACTACAGGAAATTCCATAAGTTAGTGGCAGATGGTGGTACGTCACACCCTCAGCTTACGAAGTAGGCAGCTTCATGCATACATAACAGTCGTCTATTTCCATAGCTTCTACATAATGTACTAACAGGTTTACAAATACATTTAAATGAGTTCTGTTCTTGATTTTATTATAATGTAGTCCTTCCTCATCTGGTGCTTCTAAGTCTACTTTTGTTTGTCTAAGGCTAAGTGCTCTCTCTTGTATATCTACTCTTTGTGGTGTGTCTCTAGTTTGTAGCTCTTCGGTGTCTTGTGGCAATTGATTAGTAGGGTATAGGTTTGTGTCTTTACTCATCATGTAAGGAATAGCTATTGTTAGTCCTATCCAAAGAATAAGTACTATTGCTATACTACATAAACATATCCTACAGCATGTTTTTAAACAACTTCGTTTTGGTCTTCCATTAACAGAAGGATCAGCCATTTTGACTTGAAGGAGTTTTTAACCCCTCTTTGTAACTTTACACAGCTTCTTTTACCCTGTGTGGATTTCAGGTCGGTCTCACTTCTTAGTCAGTTTGGTCAGTAATCAATTCTTCATCACTTTCGTCACTTATTTCCAGGTTTTCAAAGTCTTCCAATACAAGATAAGTTCATTCAGGGCTTTTATATTTATTATTTAGTCTTTTTATTCGGGGACTCCTTCTTCTGGTTTGTATCCCAGACGGTTCAGCTTGACTTGAGAATTCATTCACCTGCTCAGGTTCTTCGTTGATTGTCTTTAGTCGCAGTCTCAGTCTTTTGACAAATCTAGGCAGCTTATCTCCTTTTCTGAGTCTTTTAACTGGCACTGTGTCTTGGCCCTCTTCAAATGCCCTTTCATTTTCATTCAGTTGTGGCACATTTGTGTCCAGATCGTCTTATGTTTTCCTCCCTAACTGACTAGGTCCAGGTCTTCTTTCAGCTTCTTCTGCCTGGTCTCTAAACTGGCCTGGTTCAGGTATATGCTGGATTTGACTTTGGTTTATTTTGTTTTCTTCTTCCTGAACACAATTGTCTATTCCTATCTGGTCCTGTTCAAGCTCTTCGAACTTTTGATTTTCTTCCGCTTGAACCTCCACCCTAATCTCTATCTGTCCCTCTTTAGGCTCAGGAGTTCTTGGAAGTTCTTGGAGGTGTGCCGATTGCCTGCTCTTTCCCTATCTGATCCTCCTCAGAATCAGTTTTTTTTTCTTTGTATTTCTTTTTATTGAAACTTTAAACAAAAAGAAATAATCAAGGCAGTACAAGCAATCGAATGGCGAAGCGTCCAGCGGGGAGGAAAGCATGCGATCATAATACAATCACTGACATTGCAGGATGGGAGGAATGGGGGACACAGCGAGTTCAGAGACAATCGAAGCAACATGATAGCCGGAATATCGGGTCAAGGGAAGGGAGGATCCGCCACCAATTGTGTAAAGGGAGCGTACATATGTTTCCCCGGTATGAGTTCCATTGACCCCAAATCTTACCCCACTTGCGGGGCCTGCCACGGGCCACATACGCCGTCTTCTCCCTGAACATACACCAGTCCATGTTCTCCTTCCATGCCAGAACTGTGGGTGGCCTCTGAGAGCCCCACAACTGGGCGATATCCCTCTTGGCGATCATATTGCCAAGGGTCACCCACTGAGTCTGTGACAAATCATAGTCATTCGGTTCCCACACATTCAACAAGCATCATCTGGCTTCAGGCAACAACACAACACCCGTGACCTCTTCCATTACTGCATGCACTCGATTCCAGAAACTAACAACCGCCGGGCACTCCCAGAGTATGTGAAGAAAGGTGCCCGGAAGGCCACAACCACGCTTGCACAACCCATCCGAAGCATAACCCATACTGACCAAGCACGGACCGGTAACATAGATCCTGTGGAGAATCTTAAGCTGCACAAACCTAAGGCGGGCCGGAATTGCAACCTCTTTCGGCGAGGATATGGCTTGCTGCCAGTCCTCGTCATCTAACTCCAAACCATCGCCAGTCCAAGCTTCCCTGAGTCGCCGTAAAAGGTCGGTCCTGTCGTTTATCAACTTTTTATAAATAAGCAAAATCGTACTGTCTGGAACGTGCCCATCCAGGACCCGGTCCTCAAGTGGTGACGCCTCCGGGACAATAGTACCCGGAGGGAAAACCGCCATCAGCGCATGTCGGATCTGAGCATATCTAAAAAACTCCCTGTCACTCAGGTCATACTCCAATCTCAACTCGTCGAAGGTTTTGATCCTACCCTTAGTCCACACATCATTCACCCTGCATATGCCAATCACGTCCCATCTATCAAAGCCTTTCGTCTTCCATAGGGAGCCCAGCCTCTCGGAAGCATAAAGCGGAGTGGTGCGCGTAAGTTTATTCTTCCATCCCATGGCATCGTTCGCACAATGCCAGATTTGCACCGCTATTTTGGTAGGGCCGGTGAGCTGCTTCCCTGCGGATTTTGTATAAAGCGCCCTGTTGTAGTCACCACCAGGCAGCAACCATTTATCCATTTCAAACGCGGGGTTCGGCGCGGGATCGTACATGCCATGATTAATCGCCCCCAGTTGGGAGGCCCAGTAGAAGCGCTTAATATCCGGGAGAGCGATTCCACCGTCGTACCAAGGAAGTGTCAACTTGGCGAGTGCTATACGAGACCGTCCACCCCATATAAGGTGTCGCTGTAAGCTTTCAATCTCCCGAAAGTAGCTGGCCGGGATGGTATCGCAAGTATTCTGTAGGGCATACACAAATCGGGGCAGAGACATCATCTTAAATAAAGCCGCACGTCCAAGCGGGGACAGCGGAAGTTTACGCCATGCCACAACATCAGATCGCAAGCGCTGAAGCGGGGGCAGCAAGTTACGTTCATAGCGAACCACAGCATCTAAGGTGATAAACACCCCCAAGTATTTGAAATCTGCGTGCACCACCAGTATTGGGCACCCACGCGGCAAAATAGGAGAGTCTCCTGAGAGAACGTACACACAGGACTTAGACCAATTGATCACAAGGCCAGAATTCTTACCAAAGGAAGTCAAGACATGGAATAGTACTACTAGCGACTTCCGAGGCGACGTGAGGTGTAACAGGATGTCGTCAGCATAAAGCGATATCCGATCCTCGAAATCGGGGGTCCAGCGTATACCCTTCATTGACGGCTCCCAGGGCAGCCAAGCCGCCAAAGGTTCCTGTAACGGGGCGGGACGCCCCTGTGAGGACAAGGAGTATGAGGAGTCCGTTTCCCGTGACTGGTGGTCAGCTGTTCCCCTCTCGCCCCTTTCTCTTCCCATCCAGCAGCCTTCTTCCCTTTCTGTGGAGGATTGGTCAGCCGCCGACTCGGTGTATCCATGGGGATGCGAGGAGGAAACAGGACGCTACACCTTTAAGCCCGATTGCAGTGCAGACGAGGCCCCGCCCATCCAGAGCGTCATCGCGCCAAAAGGAGGAGGATCCCGGAAGACGCCGGACGACGATTCCCCGGAGGACGAATGCGGTGTGGAGTGGAAACGGAGTGCGGACCAGAGAAGCGACGCCTGGACCAGCCCAGCTGAGATCAACAAGCCAGGAGGCCAACGTTCCGGTGAAGCGCCCCGCCACGCTCCCACGGGAGGGGCGTGGCTTACAAAGGTATGGGGCAAAGTAGCGGGTTGGGCGGGTTGGAGTGGTCAGTCCACTGCGTGACAACCGCCTGATCGATTCCCTGTACCCTACCTCACGAGCACTACCGACACGGCCGCTGTTTTGTAAATACACTGGGCACATGGTTTCCTTCACTCCCGGTCCCTAAACTCCAAGCTCCGGACGTCCCTCCTGATTCTTCTTTGTTTGTTCTTTTCTTTTGGGTGGCGTTATCCCGGACATTGCCTGGAGGCCGAGTACACCAGCATCACTCTGGCTGCAACACCCCCCTGTCAACGCCGCAACACCCTGGAACTCCCGATTTTCCCAAAGGGCGTCAGAACGGAGCCCGACGAGATCGCCAGAATAAGACTGTTAAACAGAAGAAAAAAAGCTTACTTAAAAATAAAGCCCTCTCTAAAAGCCTTATTTCAGCCTACTGACTCCATTCATTCCCCTCCAGTCCCTACCCCAGTACAAGTGGTGTCAGAAGTGGGATCACCATCCCAGTCCGTCTGTGATCCCCAGATGGACGCCCTGATTCAGCATCTTATCAAGGGACAGGAAAAACTGGAGTGGGCTGTAGAGAGACAACTGTCAGCGGCTCAGGCTGACCGAGATTTGTTTAAGAATACCGTCACGGCCCAACTGGAATGTATGCAAAAGACTGTACCGATCCCAGTAGGCGCACCGCATGTAGAGAGAAGGATTCATGTGCCCAACCCCTCAGGGATCGCCCTACAAAAGTACGTACATGGCGAAGACCCGGATGCCTTCCTTATGAATTTTGAGCGAGCGGCGAGAGCACTGGGTTGGCCTGAAGAGAAGTGGCCCTTTTTCCTGACACCATTGTTAACCGGAGAGGCTCAGTTTGCGTACCAGGTGGCTAATCCCGCAGGCATTGCTCCCTACCACCTTATCAAGAATGTGATCTTGGACCACTTGGGGTTAGACCCCCGAAGCATACAGAGTAAGGTTCCGAAAGGAGAAGGGTACCCCTGGTGAGAACCCCAAGACCCTGTTTTTCAGACTTAAAATGATGGCAGACAAATGGCTAAAGTCTGAGTCCAGTACCAAAGAGGAGATACTGGCTAAAATATATTTGGAACAGTAAATAGAGGCTCTCCCATACGGGACACAGAGATGGCTGAGGCAACACTCGGGTCTCACAGTGGAGCAAGCCATAGAAATGACCGCTAATTATGCCCGAGCACAACCACGCGGTCAGGGTGGGAACCCGAGAGACACCCCAAGCACGTGATACCATCTAAACCTGAGAGGAAAACAAAGATGATAACGGAACCAGCTAGACCCCGACCTTTGAAAATGGAATCCCCGATGACTCGTGGACCCCAATGTTTCGAATGTGGCAAGTGGGGCCACATTGCCCGTTTGTGTCCTCGGAGACAACAAGCGGAAGAACCAATGGAAGTGGGGTACCTACCAAAAACCGTTTTATACTCCGCCAAGATGGGAACATCATTCTACGTGAGTATAACCATAAATGACAATATAGTGAAAGCTCTTTTAGATTCCGGGTGCAGACAGTCTGTGGTTCAAGAACGCCTTGTTCATCCTAAACAGTATGTTCCCGACACCCTGGTTCATATTCGTTGTGTCCATGGAGACGTTAAGCCCTATCCATTAGCACCGGTTATCATACGCCCAAAAGACAAACCAGCCTGTCTAGTGAAAGTGGGTGTAGTGGACTCTCTCCCTGAAGACGTGATATTAGGGGTAGACAACCCCGAGTTCCCCGCCTTATTCAGGAAGTCTGTGTTTGACCGTTCTCCAAGGGTGGCGGGTCCCCAATCAGCTCTCATTACCCCTGACCCTTGGATCATGGATCGTAACTTTAAATTTACACCGAGGATAGAACCTTGTATAACGCATGGGAAGCTGCTCATGCTACCCAAGACAAACCAAACACCCCCTTTCCCCGATTTATTATACGAAATGATCTCCTATATAGGGAGGCCGACATGGGAAGTACCCACCTCCTTCAGGGAACAAGTGTTATTTTTCGCCCATGCTCATCTGACAGCAGGACACGCCGGTAAGGAAAAGACTACAGAGAGCATCATTCGGCATTTTTTTTGGCCGGGAATCTACAAGGACGTCCAGGAGTACTGCAAACAGTGCAACATATGGCAAAGGAGGAATACCCATAGACCCCCGGCTGCACCGCTACAGCCCATGCCCATTATCGGTGTGCCCTTCGAGAGGGTAGGGATGGACTTGATCGGGCCCCTTCCAAAGTCATCTAGGGGTCATCAGTACGCACTAGTCATCGTGGACTACGCCACTAGGTTCATAGAGGCGTTTCCCTTGCGGGCCCCTACCACCGCCAATGTCTCAGAAAAGTTTGTGGAACTCTTTGCCCGGGTGGGATTTCCGAAAGAGGTCCTCACGGATCAAGGAACACCCTTTACGTCCCGCATGATGAAAGAATTGTGCAAAACCTTAAACATACGACATCTAAAGACATCGGTCTATCATCCCCAGACCGATGGTCTGGTGGAGCGATACAACCAAACGTTGAAATCCACCCTGAAGAAGATGCTGTCCACTGAAGGGCCCTCATCGGACCGTTTGCTTCCCTTGGCGTTATATGTGCTTAGAGCACAAAAGCAGAGCAGCCTTGGATGTTCAGCGTTTGAGCTCCTGTATGGACGCCTCCCTAGGTCATTGTTGGAGATCACTAAAGAGACATGGGAAACCCAGGAGGCCGAAGAACAGAAGACGCTCCTGGAATACACCACGCAGTTAAGAGCTAAACTGGGGAAACTAAGAGGCCTTGCAGACACTAATTTGGAACAACAAAAACAAAAACAAAAACAATATTACGACCGAGGAACCAAATTGAGAAAACTCCAGATCGGGGAATGGGCACTGGTGCTTCTACCCTCTCTGGCCAACAAAAAGGAATGGATGGGGCCTTATGAAGTGGTAGATACGATAGGGAATACCACATATAGACTGAGGCTCTTCCCAACGAAGACACAAAGCTATCATATCAACCTGTTAAAGAAATGGATAGGACCCATTCCACGTGGTAACAACCTGGTGCTCCCCCTGATGTCCGAACAATCCTCTACGTTAGAACACCTGGTTGTCAACCCCGATATAACCGATCAGAAGAGAAAGGAACTCTTTGCTGTCCTACGTCCTTATCCACAATCTTTTCCGACCTACCGGGAAAAACCACGTTGGTGGAACATTGTATTGAGACGACTCCAGGAAAAATAGTGAAGCAGCGGCCTTACAGGATCCCTGCGTCCAGACGAGAAACCATGAGGAAAGAGGTCTTGGACATGCTGAGCCTGGGCGTTATCCGACCATCGAAAAGTGATTGGGCCTCCCCGATCATGATGGTTCCGAAACCCGATGGGTCCAAAAGATTTTGCATGGATATTAGAGCCCTGAATGCAATATCAACGTTTGACGCTTATCCCATACCCCGGGTCGACGAACTGGTAGAAAAACTGGGAGACGCTGTATTCATCACCACCCATGACCTTACTAAAGGATATTGGCAGGTGCCCCTCCGTGAGGTGGACAGAAAAAAGACCGCCTTCTGCACAGACGAAGGACTCTATGAGTTTACGGTCCTCCCTTTTGGACTGCATGGCGCCCCTGCCACTTTCCAGAGGCTTATGAACTGTGTGTTGAAACCCTATGCGTCATTTAGCTCAGCCTATCTAGACGACATCGTGATTTACAGCAAAACGTGGGAAGAGCACCTGAAACACGTCCGTATCATTTTGTCAGCACTACAACAAGCAGGCTTACATATTAACTCGAAAAAGTCCAGTGCAGCCTTTACAAGGGTCAACTACTTGGGATACGTCCTGGGAGAAGGTACCATCGCTCCACAGGCAGAGAAGATAAAAGCCATTCAAAACACAGGGTTCCCGAGCAATAAAAGAGAACTAAGAGCATTCCTCGGTTTGATTGGATATTATAGACGCTTTATCCCTAACTTTGCTGAAGTCGCTGCACCTCTCACGGACCTTCTACGTAAGGACGTCAGACCCAAGGAGATACAGCATCCTTCCCAGGAGGCACAAAACGCCTTCAAACAGCTAAAACACATCATAACTAGCGCCCCAGTCTTTGAGTCTCCCAATTTTGAGAAAACTTTTCTCCTTGCCACTGACACATCCAATGTAGGTCTAGGTGCCGTGTTGTCACAAAGAGGCGATGATGGCATAGAACATCCCATCCTATATGCCAGCCGGAAGCTGTTCCCTAGGGAATGTAAATATTCCACTGTAGAACGTGAGTGCTTGGCCATTAAATGGGCTATCGAGAAATTGCAGTACTATCTGGAAGGAAAAAGCTTCATCCTCCAAACAGACCATGCTCCCTTAAAATGGATGTACCAGAACAGGACCTTGAACGCCAGGGTTCTCAGGTGGTTCCTCTCCCTCCAACCCTATTCCTTTACGGTACAACATAAAAAGGGCACGCATAACGGCAATGCAGACAATCTCTCTCGGACCTTTCCTCTCCCCGATCGGGAGAATCCAGGGGGGAGGTGTGTAACGGGGCGGGACGCCCCTGTGAGGACAAGGAGTATGAGGAGTCCGTTTCCCGTGACTGGTGGTCAGCTGTTCCTCTCTTGCCCCTTTCTCTTCCCATCCAGCAGCCTTCTTCCCTTTCTGTGGAGGATTGGTCAACCGCCGACTCGGTGTATCCATGGGGATGCGAGGAGGAAACAGGACGCTACACCTTTAAGCCCGATTGCAGTGCAGACGAGGCCCCGCCCATCCAGAGCGTCATCGCGCCAAAAGGAGGAGGATCCCGGAAGACGCCGGACGACGATTCCCCGGAGGACGAGTGCGGTGTGGAGTAGAAACGGAGTGCGGACCAGAGATGCGATGCCTGGACCAGCCCAGTTGAGATCAACAAGCCAGGAGGCCAACGTTCCGGCGAAGCGCCCCGCCACGCTCCCACAGGAGGGGCGTGGTTTACAAAGGTACGGCGCAAAGTAGCGGGTTGGGCGGGTTGGAGTGGTCAGTCCACTGCGTGACAACCGCCTGATCGATTCCCTGTACCCTACCTCACGAGCACTACCGACACGGCCGCTGTTTTGTAAATACACTGGGCACATGGTTTCCTTCACTCCCGGTCCCTAAACTCCAAGCTCCGGACGTCCCTCCTGATTCTTCTTTGTTTGTTCTTTTCTTTTGGGTGGCGTTATCCCGGACATTGCCTGGAGGCCGAGTACACCAGCATCACTATGGCTGCAACACCCCCCTGTCAACGCCGCAACACCCTGGAACTCCCGATTTTCCCAAAGGGCGTCAGAACGGAGCCCGACGAGATCGCCAGAATAAGACTGTTAAACAGAAGAAAAAACGCTTACTTAAAAATAAAGCCTCTCTAAAAGCCTTATTTCAGCCTACTGACTCCATTCCTTCCCCTCCAGTCCCTACCCCGGTACAGTTCCAAAGCAAGGGCCAAAAGAAGCAGAGACAACGGGCACCCCTGGCGAGTACCCCTTCCGAGAGAAAAGGAGCCAGAAACATGACCATTAACAACTACCTGGGCCAAGGGGTTTTGATATAATAGTTTCACCCAGCTGATGAAAACTGGGCCAAAACCAAACTTGGCGATGACAGCCCAAAGGTATAGCCATTCCAGCGTATCAAACGCAATTGTGGCGTCTAAAGAAGCCAAGATGGCCGATTCACGCAGCGAGGACGCTCTCGCAAGGGCGCCATGTAAACGCCGAAGGTTCAGCGCCGTGCTCCGGTGCGGAATGAACCCGGACTGATCCGGATGGATCAGGTCGCAGACAACAGAGGTTAAACGATTAGCAAGCACTTTTGCGAGGATCTTAGGCTCAGCGTTTAAAAGCGAGATGGGCCTGTACGATGCGCAGCAATCCCGCGGTTTCCCTTACTTGTGAATCACGACGATAGACGCAAGCCTTTGATCGGGTGGAAGGGTACCCGCATCTAGCGATTCTAAAAACATCGAGCGAAGATATGGCGCTATTTTATCTGGGCGCAGCTTATAGAGTTCGATGGGAAGAAAATTCGGACCCGTGGCCTTTCCCGATCTCACAGAGCGGATTGCGGTCGCGACCTCCTCGACAGAGAGAGTCGCGTCCATCAGTTCCCTATCCAAATCCGACAAGCAGGGCAAAGCAATGTCTCTCAAAAGCAGATGTGAATCCTGTTCCGGTCTGTCCGACACTGGGGAGTACACGGTGTGAAAATACTCAGAAAAACACTCCACAATCTCAACCGGGTCGGTCACTCTCACTGCATCCTCCTTCTCAATCAAAGGAACCACACGACTAGCCCTCTCTTTCTTGTCCAACCAAGCTATCAACTTTCCGGCCTTATCACCCACATCATACAAACGACCTTTTTGCTCTCTATTCATCACCTTGGCGGCATCAGTGACCAACGCCCTATAGTTGGTTTGTTTGAGGCTGAGAAGGTGCAACCTGTCCTGGGTAATAGCAGATTCCAGCTCTCTTTCTATGTCTGATATCTCAGTTTCAAGTTGGACCACTGCCTCGCACTGACGTTTCTTAGCGTTATGAATTAACGATAAGGCGTGGCCGCGGATGACCGCCTTTTAGGCTTCCCAGAGCGAGACAGACGATGACACAGACCCCACACTCTCCACAAAATAATGGTCAAGTGATTTTATCAGTTCCGTACGGATCTTGGGGTCGCGGAGATACCAAGGGTTAATCGGGGCTACTCGACCCTCAGTTCCCTGTCCCGCTTCCATTAAGAGCCATAAGGGGGAGTGATCTGAAATACCCCTAGCCAGCTTTCTGATCTCCCTAACAAGTGGGGCCTGTGTTGCGGGCATCAGGATATAATCAAACCTTGAGAGACTTCCATGAGCACCAGAGTGGAAGGTGTATTGTAATTGACCAGGGTGGAGCAGCCTCCAGCAATCTATTAGTCCCAGAGTGTCAAGGAAGCCACCCAGCCAAGACTGGGACCTCCCAAGGTCCCTGGGCGGGTAGCGATCGACATTTCCAGAGACCACAGAGTTAAAATCAACACCCACCACAAGGATACCCTCCGGGAGCCCCAGTATCACCCTCCCCAGGTCAGCAAAGGTCGTCGTCTGAATGCCAGGCGGGACATAAACGGAGAGCAGAGTGACGACCTTCCCCTCCCACTGTCCAGTAATGGCAGCATATCGCCCCCTGTCGTCTAGGACGACAGCATCTATCTCAAGGGGGAGGGAGACTCTGACCAAGATATCCACCCCCCTAGAGCCAGTGGTGAAGCCGGAGTGTACCAGGAGACGGTAGCCCCTACGATTCATAGCCTGGCATGTATTGCCCATCAAATGCGTTTCTTGCAACAGCACAACATCAGGGGAAAGACGTCTCAAGAGCTGTAACACCACGCCACGTTTTATCCTGTCCCCCAACCCGTTAACATTCCAACATAGCAATTTCAGCCTCCTACCCCTCATCCCAAACGTAGTCGCAGCATCCACCCCACATTAGTCGCAACAGCCAAGTCCAGAAGTCCATCAATATAGTGCCTTGAAAGGAATTAAACAATAACAACTTCCCCCCTCCTCCCCAATACCAACCCTTGAAACAAGACCCCCCACCCTGCACCCCTGCGTTAAACTCAAAGGCCCCCCAACTTGCAGTGTGCCTGTCGCCATAGCAAATAACGAATCTACGGAAAGAAACCCCAGAGGAGGAAAAGACTCACTCCCTCCGCCACCCCTGGAGGATCACCTTAATTAAAGCAAGTTAAAGGATCTGCCAACCATGCCGAGAAATCTATATGCAGTCAAGCGGACCCAAGTCATATTACTATTCCTGGTCCATCAGTCCACCCTCTGCTCCACCAGAATGTTCAGGGTGTTCCCGTTGCCTGGGCAGTGTGTCGAACAAAGTCACTTGCAGCCTCAGCGCGATCGAAGAAGAATGTCCGATCTCCATACTCCACACGTAGCCGGGCTGGAAATAGCATTGCGTATTTCATGTCCCTGTCTCTCAAAAGTCTCTTCACTCCCTGAAACCCCAGTCTTTGCTTCTGTACCAACTGAGTGAAGTCGGGATAGAAACTCACCGTCGTATTCTCACATTTTGTGGGGCCACCCAAACGCGACGCCTGCAGGATAGCATCCCGATCACGGAAATAAAATATCCTGGCGATTATGGGTCGCGGGGTAGCACCCAGCTTAGGTTTACCACCCGCCACTCTGTGCGCCCGCTCCACAGCGAAGAATTTACTCAGGCCTTTGGGTGCAAGATGATTGACGATGAGGTCCTCCACGATGAGGTCGACATTTAAGTTGTCCGAATTCTCAGGGACACCCACAATACGGACGTTGTTCCACCTGGAACGACTTTCAAAATCTTCCAAACGACGGGAGAAGGAGTCATTAGAGGACCGTAGATCACGGACCTCCGTTTGTAGATCAGAGACATCCGTCTTAAGGCTAGAGGTCTTCAAGTCCAGGGATTTAACTTTTTCGTTCGTTTTGGCCAAATCTGCCCTGATCAAGGTGACATCGATCGCCACTGTATCCAATTTGTGCGCCAAGGTTTCATACTGCGCTCCAATTGAGGCCTGCATACTCGCAATGGCGCCCATAATATCGTGCAGAGTCGGGTCTTCGTCTGCCGTAGGGTCATCTCCCTTGTCCGCCGGGCCTTACCCGTTCCACCGGGGGATCCCTTAGGATGAGTGTAGCGATCCATGACATTAGATTGTATGGAGCCCCCGCGGTGAACAGTCTTGGTCTTCCGTTTTTCAACCTCGGGCTTGCCGGCCATTTTGGAAGTTGCACCCCCGAAGGGACCCCGAGATCTGGTGAAAATGGCTACGTCGCAATCACCCACAGATGTTCGATCAGAGGACAGCGTGTTCCAAGTCACACACCGAGCTGTGGAATACAGTCCCGGCCCTGAAGTGGGACAGCAAGGCGAAGCAGTCCGTGGGCGGCGGGGCCAAACCCGCTACGTAGAGGGTCCGGGGCAAAAGCGAAACCGAAAGCCAAGTCCAGGGTCGAAAGTAGGATCAAGGCAGCCGCTGTTGTTCAATTACCATCCGGGCAGTTCACCAACTCGAGCCTGGGGCAGATCCATGGAGCAGGCCAGGAAAGTTCAGATCATCATCAAAATCGGTTTTCTCGCGCTTCCCTCCCGTACCGCTTCTTATCCTGCTTGCAAATCTGTGTTTATGCTGCGGTACTGGGTTTGGGAAGCGACGCTGTTTCCAGCGATGTGCTCCCCGTCGGTTTTCCTGTGCTGGAAGTGACGGGACGTCCTGTTATCCTGTTGATGCTCCGGGAAGGGGAACGATCCTTTGTTCTCAACTGTGCCCTGCCGGACGACAACTACGGCGGCCATTGACGGCAGGACGGCATCGGCTGGCAAGACGCGGCGACGACTCTGGGTCTCCCGCTGCGGCGCTACAATATCTCCTTTCATCTTCAAGCTATCTGGGTTCCATCGCTGGCGCTGCAACAATTGTATCCCTCTCCCCGGATGATTCCGTGAGTCTCCTTGGTGTCGAGCGGAGTAGTGGGGGCCATTTTGGGCGCAGTGAATCGCGTCTTCATCTTTGCCGTGGGCTCCTGTTCTGTCTCACATTCTGTTGCCATCACACACGGCGCTGGAATAGAGGGTGCTGCCATGATCCCCACGCCCTGGCGGTGCTGGTCGGGGAGCCGAATTGTCGGCCAACTGCCTGGAAGTGACTCCGGCGATCGAAGCCGGGGGTCGCCACATATCTGCGAGCCCCATGGGCGGGGGACTGCTGTGTCATCCTTTTACGAGGCGCCCTTGACTACTGGCGACGTTTTGTGTGCTCTGGCCGACTTGCGTGATGCTCTGTGTTACAACGCCCGAGATCTGGAGGCTCGATTAGATATCATTTTGCCCCCACTCTCCTCGCCTTGCCGAACTGGCGCTCGCGTGCGGAGCGCTTCGCCATACCCTGGGCTCAACTGTTACAGGCCACTGCCTCAGAGATCCGGGGATGTGCTGCGGGAGAGGGAACTATACGCTATTATAGCTCTGCCGGTTGCGGCACTGGTGGATGTTATGCGTCCTGCGCTGCTACAGATGTTGGGAGATCGCCTTAGGACGCCATCTTTGATACCTCTGTTGGGGTCTATTTGCGAGACTGACGTTCTTCTCCTGGATATTTTGTCTGCGCTTGGACTGTCCCACTTTGTTGGACTGTTGCTGTGGACTTGCCTGTGCTGTGCATCTCTGGAACACATTGCCCTGCGTCGGATGGCCGTGGGTGGATGGCGCCGTGTCTTGCTGTGGTCCTTCTGGCTGCCTCCACGGTTTCGTGGGACTACCTCGCTTCAGTACTTCATGGGCACTTTGGATCGTAGGGGACAAGGTTGACTCTGTTTTTTCCCCTTCCTACTTATTGATGGTGGATGGACGGTGGAGCTGGACGTTGGTTATGTTTCATTAGGGGTCGGGGGTGGGGTGGCCGATACTATTCTGCTTGGTTGTTTTGGATACTTGTGGATGGCCCTCCTCCGGTAATATATGCCTCCTTTTTCTTTCTGTTCTTTTCTCTTCTTCTTCATTTCGGGTACTCTTTTGGGGCGACAGACACATTGCAAGGGGGGGGTAGGCCGTAGCCTTTGCATGCATGTAGGGTGGGGGGTTATTTCGTTCTTTTTGGTTTCTATGGGCCTTTATTTCCTTTTTATTTTAAGCCTTTTTCTTTCCCTTTTTCTGGGTCAAGGGTTTTAGCTGTCCGGGGGTGGGTAGCTATTGGCGCACGACGTGTTCTGCGAATGTCAATCCTTATGTATTGTGTTGGTGCCGCCATTTTGACGATGTTCTCATGCGCGCTGGATCTTTGCTGTGAGTTGCCCGCTTCAATTCTGTTGATCTGTCTGGTCCTTGATCCTTTCTAGTCCTTCCGACTTACTATTTTATTTACAAGCATAAAAAAGAAAACCTTTAACGATGGTCCTTTCCCTTCTCCTGTTTCCCAGTGGTATATGTCTGCCGATGTGATATGACTCGACTGTAATTTGTTTGACGTACTGCTGCGATGCCATGTTGTGCACTTATGTGCTTCGAAACGTTGTTGAGGCCGGCCGGATGGTTGTAGGCCAGTATTTGTTTCTGACGTTTTACAATAAAGGTTTTAAAAAAAAAAAAAAAAAAAAAAATCGGTTTTCTCGGACCAAATCGAAATTTGAAAGCAAGCATCATATCAGTTGGGTTTCGTCTTCGAGAATCCGTAATCATAACCAGGATTATAGTCAGGATAAATGCCGGAGGTGGCGAAGGTCCGGGAGCCCTGTGCTCACGCGACCATCTCGGTTGCGCGCGAAGCTCCTCCTCCCTCATAATCAGTTTTGATTTGGATTTCGATGATCTGAGTATCTCCTTCTACACCTGTCTCGTTCTCACTCTCCCACTGTATATCTAAATAGGTCTGTCTTCTTGTTCTCACAGGATCTACAATCAGGTCGATTATTGGGACCCAATCATCTTGACTGGAGCTCGGTTGTTCCTTTTCAGCTACTTCTGGATCAAGTTCTCGAGACCCTTCAGCTGTACAACCTTCAGCCTCAGTTTCCTCAGGTTCAATCACTTTCTTCGGGTGACTGGCATGAATCCAATATGACACTCCTGCACTATTCACAGCTGTGGTGGTAACCAGAATTACTTGTCATGGTTTTCCCCACCTTGGTGCAAGGCAAGTTTTCCGAGTATGTTTCTTAATCACTACCCAATCACCAGGGTTCAGGTCATGTGCTGGTGTTGCTGGTCTGGCCACAGCGTCTCCCCCAACCTGGTGAGAGATAGAACGCACTTGGTCAGCCAGTTCTTTGCAGTATTCTAGCACCAAATCATCAGAAATGCTTATCAGTTCCTATCCTGGCACCCATACTTGCCGCATTGCTCTTCCCATCAGTATCTCATGGGGACTCAAGCCTGTGTTCCGGTCTGGAATACTTCTAAGTCCCATCAAAACAAAGGGCAAAGCATCTGGCCATTCCATTTGAGTTGATTCACACATTTTTCCCAATCTTGATTTGATTGTGCCATTCAATTGTTCTACCACTCCAGAAGCCTCTGGGCGATATGCACAGTGCAGTTTTTGCGTAATTTTGAATGCTGCGCAAATTTGATTTATTATTTCACTTTGGAAATGTTTTCCTCTGTCTGATTCAATTGTAACTGGAAAACCGTACCAAGGTATAAGTTCCCTAAGTAACAGTTTAGCTACTGTGATGCTATCATTCCTACGTGTGGGGTAGGCTTCTACCTATTTTGAAACCAGGCAGACAATGACAAGTATGTACTTCATTCCTCGACAAGGGGGTAATTGAATGAACTCAAGCTGTAATCGTATAAAAGGGCCTTTTGCCTTTCCAATTTTCCCTGGCAACACTACTGTTTTCTTTCCTGGGTTAG
The DNA here is from genome assembly GCF_964261635.1 of Lissotriton helveticus. Taxonomy (NCBI): domain Eukaryota; kingdom Metazoa; phylum Chordata; class Amphibia; order Caudata; family Salamandridae; genus Lissotriton; species Lissotriton helveticus. The sequence goes on along the minus strand of NC_136057.1, from coordinate 1,736,859,915 downwards.
ATTGTTGACAAACCAGACACCTCTGGCAGAGTGCCTCTGCTATGTTTCTGAATTTTGAGTTGAACCAGGCCTGTCTAAATATGCGTATCATAGCATTTCTTCCCAAATGTGTGTCTCCATGTATCAACCTAGCCATAGGAGCAAGCAGACAGTCTGGTAACACAGGCATACCATCAAGGTAAACAATGACACCATCTTCAACTCTTCTCTGACAACCAAATTTCTTCCAATTTTCCTTCTCTTTTGGCTCTGCTGTGTCCTGTAAGTCTCTCACTTCTTCCCATGTGTTTATTCCCTCTAGCATCAAACGTTGGCAGCTGTTTCTGTTCACCCCAACCTTTTTATTGATAGCCATTTTGTATCTTGCACAATGTTGGGCTAACTGGTCTGCATACTGATTACCTGCTGTCACTTTGTCATTGCCATATTTGTGAGCAGCACACTTGACCACAGCCAATTCTTTTGGTAACTGGATTGCTTCCAGTAAATCTTGTACATAATTTCCATTTCTAATGGGAGTACCCGAAGAAGTCAGAAACTCCCTTTGCATCCACAATTGGCCAAAGTCATGCACAACTCCATAACAAAATTGGCTGTCAGTATATATGGTTACTTTCCAGTTCTTTCCAAATTTACAGGCTCTTGCCAATGCAACCAATTTGGCTACTTGTGCAGACTTGACTCCAGGTAAATAGGATGCTTCAACTGGACCTCCCAATGTACACACTGAGTAAGCAGCACTTAGGCCTCCCTCCTCATGTCTCATACAAGAGCCATCTACAAACAGCTCAAATTCTACATTAGTTAAGGGCTCTTCTTTTATGTCTGGGCGTGGTTTTGTACTAAACTCGGTCAGATCAATGCAGTCATGTTCAACTTCTCCCTTTACTTCTGCTGAGAGTGAATTTGGTAGTAGGGTAGCTGGATTCAAGATATTACATCTGGCAATGGTTACGTTTCCTGCACCTACAAGGATTCTCTCGTACTTAGTCAGCCGACTAGGTGTGAGATACTGAGTTTTTGTTCTTGTCGGCAAAATTACAACTGCATGTGGAACATACACAGTTACAGGATGTCCCATAATGATGGATTCGCTCTGCTCAAGACTCATGCATGTCGCAGCCACTGCTTTCAGGCATTCAGGTTATGCAGCTGCCACTGAGTCCAATGTGGAAGAAAAATATGCCACTGGACATCTTGTTAAGCCATGAATTTGGGTCAGGACTGAAAGTGCACAGTTGTCTCGTGTGTCAAAAACAATGCAAACTCTTTTGAATAATCAGGCATTCCTAATGCAGGAGCTGTACACAGACACTCTCGTAATTTTAAAAAAGCAGTCATGCTTTCGTCATCCGACTCCACTGGGTTCTTGGCTCCTTTCTTTGTAATTTTTATCAGTGATCTTGCTAGGACTGCAAATCCCACAATCCACTGCATGCAGTATCCTACAACTCCAAGAAACATTCTGATTTCTTTCTGAGTGTTGGGCAACTCCATGTTTTGAATTATTCTAATTCTCCCTGTGGTAACTTTCCTGACACCCATTTCTATCTGGTACCCCAGATATTTTACTGATGAAGTACAGAACTGTAATTTATCTAGTGACACTTTATGTCCTCCTTCACCTAAATGGTTCAGTAATGCAATGGTGTCAACAACACAGTCTTTCCGACTTTTAGACGCTACCAAGAGGTCGTCTATGTATTGCACCAGGACTGACTTTCCGGGCAATATCAGAGATTCAAGGCATTTTTTCAGAATTTGATTAAAAATTGAGGGACTCTCTGTGTACCCCTGAGGAACACGATTCCAGATGTAGACATGACTGTCGAATTCAAATGAGAAAAGAAATTTGCTGTCTGGATGTAATGGAATCGAAAAGAATGCATGACACAGGTCAATGACTGTAAACCATCCGGTATTCCACGGTATTTGGTATAAAATCACTGCAGGATTTGGCACGACTGGGCAGCAAGGAACAACAATTTTATTAACCTTGTGCAAGTCTTGTACGACCATGTACTTACCACTCGGTTTCTTTATGCCATTTATGGGAGAATTACAAGGACTGCTCAACACTTCCTGCAAAATGCCTGCTTCCAGCAATCGTTTTATTTCAACAGCAACCCTGCTTTTACTTCTGCACTCATTTTGTACTGTCGAGTATTTGGGTAAACTGCATCTTCTTTTATTGCTATTTTAATTGGGTCAACATTTGCCATTAATCCTACGTCTTTTACAGTAAAGTCCCATACCTCTGGTTTTACTGTCTGTTGGAGTTGTTCTGGTAAATCTTGTAATTTCAGTCTCTGGTCTTGCTAACATTAATTTGTAATTTGTAAATTCCGTCTTCATCTGGGGTTTGAATTTCAACACCATTTGGAGTTCAAAAGATGGTACAATTCATTTTGCACAACAAATCTCGCCCTAGTAAGTTAACAGGGCTTGAATCACAGACAACGAATCTATGCATTTCTTTAAAATTGCCAATTCTAACCTCCATGGGTTCTGTAACTTGGGTACTAATTTGTTTACTAGAAACACCCACTACTTGGATCGCTTCTCCTGAGAGGGGTAGGTTAGGTACGTCTGCTGTTCTCACAGTGGACCGGGTAGCACCAGTGTCCAACAGAAAGGTGACATCATTTCCTTCAACCTTTCCTTCAATGTATGGCCCTGACTGGTCCACCGGCAAGGAGGCGCCAAGCACGCACTCCTCGTCCTCCCCCTTCAGGCACCATCAGTAAGGTTCATCACAGAGGAAGGTGTCTTTTAACAGAAATGGAAAAGTTGCTGTATCTGTTCTCTCCCTTCCTTCCCAATTTGTGGTATCTACACCCTGTTGTGCTTTGCTCCTATAATTTGGCATAGGTGCATGAGGCAACTGATTCTGCTTTACCTGCCGCTGGGTCTTCTGTGGCACCTCATTCTGCGTCTGTGGATTCAAATAATTAATTTGCACATTACCACTCTGCACAGCCTTACACTCGTCCTTCCAGTGTCCCAACTTTCTGCACCCGTGGCAGGGGAATTTCTTCTTTGCCTCCTCTCTACTCATTTTTCCCCTCGGCTTTCCCCCATTTCCAGGGCCCTGACTCTGGTTACTAGTCATTTTGCTTAACTGCTGTTCTTGGTGCTCTGCTAATTTTACCTGTGCCCACATGACTTTTTCTTTCAGCTCTTTTCGTTTATTTTCTATCTCATCTTCACAGTACTTAGCATATTTTAGGACTTCGTCAATTGGCTTGGCCTGCCAACAGATTTTATTGTCTTTGTTCCACTGCGAGATCTCAGGCCTTAACCCTAACACGAATCGATAAATTAAATGGGTCATGTCTTTCATTTCGATATTGTCCAGCCCACTGTACGTCTTGAACACTTGTAACAGACGTTCATAGTATGAATGAACAGTTTCATCTCGGTTCTGAGTGGTTCTATCTATCCTAGTCCAGTCAGTCTCCTTTGCAGGCACCTTTCCTTTTAGGTACAGTATCACCTGATTATATTTCTTCATCACATCCTCGGAAGGGGCCCCTGTCTTTGGGTGTCTGGGGTATTCCTCAGTAGGCCAATCAACAGCGATTTTACATTCTGTCCACAAACCGACGGGAACTACAATGTCAAAAAATCCGTCTAGATCTTTCAGGATGCATTTGGAAACTTTCACAAATCTTTCGACCTGCCTGTACCAGTCTACAGGTTTGTAAAGGATACAATATCCTGTCTGGACCATGGCACATTTACATAACCTCCACCTGGTACTTCTCGCATAGGATATCATTTCTCCGCCTTTTCTGCTTCTTTTAAGACATATTCAGAAGTCATTTGTTTAGAGCGAACCTCTTCTTTTTTTCTTAGCCCACCTGGCTTTCCATTTTCTAAGTCTCCCCATTTTTGTAACAGGTTTAGTAGTTCTCTTATCTGCACCTTTCTTCCTGACACATTCATGTTTTCTAAATCTTTGTTTTCTGCTTGGTATGGCTTTTGCAACACTTTAGATTTGCCAATGTCAATTCCCATGCTAGCTGCGGTGTCCATTAATTTTTCATGGTACACTCTTGTATTCCGGGTAATACTTTTGCAAATGAATAATAATTCATCTTCACTAAGAGTGTTTAGTCTGTCCAATCCCACATTCCCAGCCATCAATTCTTCCAATTCGATTCTTAGCTTATATATATGTAATGGCTTTGGCTGGGTTTTGGGTCTCTCTATTTCTCGGGTCCATCTGTCTATTTCTTCAGGGGTCACTACCGTGGCACTTCTCGTACCAGAAGATGTCTCTATCTGGACTTCTCTTGAATTTAAAGGAGTGTTCTTTCTCATTGAACTACCTTCTGGTTCCCTTATTGGTAAGTCCATTAAAGAAATTACAGACTCACATTCGCTTGCCTGGTCATCTAATACCAAAGGCTCTTTTCTCTGCTGCACTACTGATGTAGTTATAACTGGAGTTTTTGAACTACCTTGCTTATCCCCGTACAAAGGAACAACTGGGCCAATAGTTACTGGGATTGTCAAAGCTTCAGGACTTGTGTTTAATTGAGAAATGTTCTGAATCAGCTCAGTTCTCTGTTTGACTAAAGCCTCTCGTTCTCTGTCCTGTAGGACCTTTTCAATGGCTGTTTCATGTATTATTTGCGGAATCAAAGGTGGGTTTAAACTTGGGGCACTTGGATTTACCATACTCGATCCTTCAGAATAAGGAGGTTTTAAAAATGGGTTTCTTGGATTTTCCGTTCTGGGTTCCTCATTATAAGGTGGTGGATTCTTCATTAATAAATCCTCCAAATAATCATCGTCTGAATCACCACAGGTCATTAAATGTTTTGTTTTCTCAGTCCTTTTACCTCCCGTGGGCTCTCCCAATGTTAGTACAGGATATAATCCTTCAACTAACATGTTCTGTCTCCATCGTTTCATTTGTTTGTTTCATTTGTTTGTCTTTAGTTTCTTGTTGAACCTTAGGATAGAATTTACTCAGCCCTTTGTCAATTCTGGGTCTGTCTCGCTCAAAAGCTTCTATTTCCCATTCCTCTAATGCCTCATATTGCGTTTATCTAGGTCTGGGATGTAAATCATTCATTCGGGTTCTCAGGTTGAACAAAATTCTTCCATTGAATGTACCTTCTAAGGGAAATGCTAAAATTCCATCATCTTTAGTATATTCCACCCAGTTCTCTAACCATACACAGGGGTGATAACCTCTGTCAAACATCATAAATGATGCGGGAGTGTTTGGTGGTGGAATAATGACTCCTTCTCTAGTTTTAATGGGCTTGTCTTTTTTAAAGTAATTCCTGACTTTGTCTACAAGTGACAATTTTCTCTTGCTTCCGTACATATTGCGAGGTCTGCCTCTTATCGACTGATCTCTAGCAAAACCTTGGTATTTTGGATCAGGTCGAATCTCTGGATGGCTTGGATACCACATATATTTTTATAAAATTCAAAGATCACCTGACTTTTTGTTCACAAATCACTTCCAATACTAGCGCGTCTTTTATTTTCCTGCAACCAATCAAAATCCGTTTTCAAATAATTTCGACCAATGAGTGCGTGGCTTTTCTCGTGAGACGAGTTCTCACGCTCCTGTGCTCACCCCTCCTTTACAATGCTATCTCAGCTGAACGCCCGCTGTCTTAACCAATACCAGCGCAGCACTGAGTGACGTCAGCGCAGCTCCGCAACTGACTCCCTCCTTCACAAGGTAGCGTAAAATTCATTTCTTTAATTTAAAGTGCAAGTGCTTTGTTTTAATTTACACCATTAAACATTCTCCACTGTACTCGAGTGACTTGAAAGGAAAGATTGCTTTCACTGCATGTAAATCCCTTTGTTTACTTTTCATACACTGCGGATAGATCTCTTCTGCCTACCCTTCACACAAGCATTAGAGAACCTGCTACTCCTCCGGACTCATCCACTCTGGAATATATACTAAGGCCAAAGTTTCTCCAGCGAACCCCTTTGCTATCAATCAAGCTCAGACGAACCTGCTACTCCTTCCGTGTGACCCTTACTAGGTGATTATTATGGAAAACAGTGGTCCATAGGATTGAGTTTTCACAAAGACAAAATAGAAATATAGACTCAAATCAGTACTATATTAGCAAGATTTTCAGTACCCAGCCGGGCCTGAATTTTTATTTTCAAATATAAGTAAATTTTAAAAGACCATCAAGAAGGTCTAATAAAGCAGTTAATAGGGTACAAGCCTGTACCTATCCAAAAGTACACTCAAGAAAAATTCAAGAGTAGGAAGAGAGCAAAAAAAGAGAAGGTAAAGAATATCAGGCAAAAAAAGCTGTGGAGCCAATTGTCCCTTGCAACAATAACAGATTAGCACTGCAAGTTCAGACAACCAATTCATGTAACATTATAAACACAATGGACAGGTTACATAATCGGAATGAGTGTCGACGGCGTTTCGATCCCCGGCTCCTAGTGAACTGGGATCATCATCAGGACAGTAAAAATGTATTGCCTGTATGTGCTTTCTTTACAACCTTGTAGGCATTTTACATCAGCCTTCTAGTAGTTATAAGGATAGTTGAATCGAAGGGCTGGTACCTCGGTGTCCTATTAGGTGGGTTTTGGGGGTGCTGCCATAATTTTCTATCATGAAGTTGATGAAGATTCCAATTATTCTTGGAACTTTGGTCGTGTGTATTCCGTAATGGGCATATACACAGGGACTCGAGGGTCTTGGCGAGGAGACAATAGTCCTGGTGCTCGCGGTCCGGTTTGGCAGCAGGCGGTGTGCACAATGGTAACGCGCCGGCTTCACGAAGATACTAGGTGATATCACGATAGAAGTTTTGCCAGCGAACTCTTTGCTATCACTTATTCATACATTCATACAGAAAACCCTAAATAGTGCTTCCAGTTCTGCCTAACCATGCACTAAGTTCCTGCGAGTAAGTGACCTCACTGCAGTGTGGCTTCCCTTTTACCATCCGCTATTCTGCCCCCGGGGATTCCAGACAAACATATTACAGCCACAAGCGGGTTTGGTTAATACATAAATCAATACAGCATAAAATCAGTAAAATTTCAAAACATTTCAGAACATTTCATATTTGAAAATAACATTTTACATTTGATCGATCAATACTTTAGCAGCAATTTTTTTCTTTTAGCAGCAAATTACCTACCTACCTATCTTAACTAATCCCTAACCATGCCTCTGCTACCAGTAAAATATACTGATAGAGCACGCAGGTCACCCGTCTATAATTTACCAAAATACTCACCTGGGCCATATACACATTAATCACAATGTCTCAGATCAGGTAACCTGGGCACTGACTATCAGATATTGTACTTCCTAAGTACTATACCCTTGACTTACACTCCTGGTCACTGGTATCCGTGGACCTATGGGATCAGGGAGTTTAGCATAATGGGAATGGTAGCAAATACAATAATATGCACTCATATAATAAAAACAGACTCGAGAAGTTTTGAAAACCTATATCTAATCTTCATCAAAAGTCATAAGCCAAAGGTTCACAGCAAGCAAGCTATCAATTACCAAAATCATGAAAAGTGTATAACTATGCAAAAGATATATTATGTCAACCATTTAGAATTCTAAAGGGAAGGTAAGAACCAGGAACATACTGAATTAAATGTATAAAGATCAGATTGAAATGATAACTTCTAAAGGATGGGAAAAATAAGAGACATACTAGAAGTCAGTTTAATCGCTTTCAAAGGGTGGGTAAGAAAAGGAAACACAAACTGTAATGACGAAAATGAAGTAACCATGTAACTATAGGGAAGGTAAAAAATTAGAACAGGCTAATAATTCAGAATAACCCCTTTAGCTTCTTTAAAGGGAGGGTAAAGAAAAGGAACATCCATATTTTCATGAACAGTTCTTTATCTTCAATTCTAAAGGATAGGAGAAAAATGGGTCATGCTAGAATAGCAAGAATCACGATTTTATTAATTATCCCAAAGGAGGGGGAAAGAAAAAGGAACATTTGCAATTATGATTTTAGCAAGTTTCAGGGAGGGTAAGAAAAGGACGCAAATATACTATTTGTTTTCCCACGCAGATTTATATTTACCTAGAACAGTGTGAAGACCAACCCTGGCCACGGGTCAGTTAAGGACAGAAACCCCGAAAGTTGCAAACGCCAGTAGGCCAGCAAGTGCAGGTCAGGATCAGGACAGGAAAGACCAGATTTGGATCAGAACCGGACCACCGAAAGTTGAGACCAGCACCCGCAGTTCAGTTGCAACGCCTGCGCTACTCCCTCTCTGCAGCTATCAGTCAGAACCCCGATTGGGTTATCGATTTCCCCAGCAAAGTGCTTCGCCAGCACTTCAGGTCCCAGAACCCCGTTGCAAGTGTAAGAATCCTCAATTTCGATTGGACAAAGGAAGAGGACAGGTCATCACACCACCTAATATTTTAGAATTTCTCCGTCTCCTATTCAAATTTATGTTCACACCCATCAATTTCAGGTTCTCATGACGTCTTCCACTCGCAAAACAACGGATGCTCTATTCAATATAATATTGTATTTGTCCAAAGTTCATTAGGTGAAGTTCCCAGGAGCATCTTCTCAGTCAGTCAGCTCCTTGGCTGGGATTCAAAGGTCATTGCTCTGGAGACTTGCGGATCACGCGTAGATTCAGTTTCAAGCAAGATGGAGTGCAGCAGGGGATAATAGGCCATGTTTCGAAGTGCAACATAAAATGGAAAAGAAACAGTTTTAGAACACAGAATAAATTAATACACTGCATACCATGACTCTCTACTCTATACCCTTTACTTTATAATAAACTATAGCATTAGGATTAAGCAGGACGGACAGCTTGGCAAAAGCAGCAGTGCAAGCTTCTCGCATGTGAGAACACAAAACAGCTATCTTAATTCTAATGTGCAGATGCGAACAGCTTCCCTCCAAGCTGCGAGTACGTCACGTCACATTGGGTATGACCGACGCATGCGCAGTAGAAATTGCCGCGTAGAAGCAGCCATTTTATTTGCAAGCGTATTAGGATTAGAAAAAACTTAAGCAAGCTTCACTCGGACACCCGATGTGTAGGGAAAATAAAGGTTTAGTAGGACAAACATGTTGGTCATTTATTAATAAAGTTATTCGAGGTTCTTGAGTACGAGCAAGTCGCTTTATGTGCGAATCCTTGCTCCATCACAACCATCCGTAAATTTCACGGAGTGTCCGTAATTTGGATCTCACGTCCGTTGTCCATGAGGATCCCTTTTACGGACGCCTTTTGTCCGTAATTGTAGGCATTGGGGAACATCACTGTTCCCTTGCAAGAGGCCTCAGCTCCCCGATGGGGCCGCCTTACACTCCTCTGAGCACAAGTGCAGCCCCACCCCGCCCATTGTCATTCTGTCTGCGGCTGAATGCCACATACAGAATGACAATGGGCCAGTCTTGGCTGAAAAGCATGTGGTGGGCCTTCCCCAGCTTCGGTCTTGGGCAAGGCAGAATGTCAGATGGAATATGGTGAAAGAAGTTAAAAAGAAGGGGCAATGGTTTTTTCACAGTCTCATCATTTTAGAAATGATGCATTTTCAATATTATATTTAACGAAGCCATGGTTGCTGCTTTTTTATTTTATGCAACTAACTACCATTGACAAAGCCAATAGTTCTGGCTTGTTGTAGGTGTAACGTTACTTGTCGTGTTATACATCTGGATACCACGACAGAAGAGGTAAAATACCAGTCGGGCAGCACACTATGCTAAGCACAGATTTTTAACTTGGGTGTCTTAAGCTGCGCCTTTAATTACATCGAACACCCCCTTTGGAGAGACCACCCCAGTTTTTTCATTCCACTTAAAGCCCTGGAAACAACACAATGTCAGTCACCACATGGCCTGGCACTGTGCATCATGCATGACTTCCACTTTTTCAGATTGCCTATGTGCAGGGACATAGTGAACCCTCCCCCACCCCAACCCTTGCTTTAGGAACTAGAACGAGGGTGGAGTTATGGGTGGGCTCTTCTGTCTGCAACTCAAAGGCTCAGCTCATAATTAATATGAAAAGGTAGGCCAGTGAGTAAGTGAAGGGATGGATGGCTGGATGGTTAGTGAAAGGGTGAATGGATGAATAAAAGGGTGAATGGATGGATAATGAGAGAAATGATAAATAGATGGATGAGTGAGTAGAAGGATGGATGAGAGAAAAGGTAAATAGATGGATGTATGGGTAAAAGGGTGGATGAATAAGTGAAAGGATGGATGGATGAGTGAAATGATGCATGGATTGATGAATTGATAAGTGAAAGGGTGAATGGATGGACGGATGAGTGAAAGTGTGGATGAAAGGATGAATGAGTTATTGAAAGGGTGGATAGATGGACAAAAGGATGGATAGATGAGTGAAGGAGTGAAAGGGTGGATATTGATAGGGTCAATAGATGGATTCATGAGTGGATGAGTAGATGAATGTATGGATGGGTGGGTGGGTGGGTGGATGGATGGATGGAAGGAAGGATGGCTAAGTGAAAGGGTCGATGGAGAGAGAAAGGGAGGGTGGGTGGATGACAGAAAGGGTAAATGGGTGGAAGGATGAGTGACTGGGTGGATGGATGAATAAGTGAAAGGTGGCTGGATGGGTGAAAGGGTAAATGGCTGGATGGATGAGCAGATGGATGGGTGGAAGAGTGGATGGATGAGTGTACGGATGGATAGGTTGGATGGAAGGATGAGTGAAAGGGTGGATGGATGGATGGATGAGTGAAATGATGGATGTATGGAAGGATACATGATGGATAGGGTTGCAAATGGTTGGATATGTTTGGATATGGATGGGCTTACTTGTATACTATTCAGCAACCTCCTCTGATGTGTCTGTGAAATGTACCTTTTGTCCCGAAGTTCTGTACTGAATTTTTGTCCTAAATTTTGACCCTTTGTCCTGAGTTTTTACACTCACCGTCCTGAGTTTGGACCCATACCAGTTGGTCATCCTAGGTGTAGGGCAGGGCACACACTTGAGGCCTCTCACAGATCACTTCAGCAGCCTCACTGATAATTTCCAGTCACAAAAGGTGGCTGAGGATCACCTCAAGGTCCAGTGATGCAACCAAGGGTGCACACTCATGGGCACAGATTCAGAGCCCACCAAGGGCTCTGACTCCACTCCTCCTCAAGACACCACAGTGCATTCAATGGTCGTAGGCTTGCCCAGTCTGTGTCTTTTTGGGCAGCTCATCAGCATGGGCTACATCTAGGTTCTACTTTGGGAAGACTCCTTTGTCAGGGATACTTTTAGTGCCCCTTTGCCAGCCAGCAGGTTGACCGTTTATCCAAGGCATGACCTTGGTTTCTACAGGAGCAGGTTGCAGACTTGTGAAATTATGTACTGTAGCAAATGGGCTCTGGCAATTTAGTCTACCAGTTTTTTTCGCAATTGATTACCCAGTATTTTGATGTTTAATGTGAGTGAGTCCCACTACCTTTGTCTCATAAATTCATGGTAATTGGGCCAAAAGTGCTAAACTCCAGTGTCTGCCCTTTAAGGTAAGGATGCTGCTATGCAGCTGGGATGAGGGGCAGTGGGCTGGTTTTACATAAACACGTGTCCACATGCATGTGCGTGCTCTGCTTGTGAGACTACTGTTGTTTGCAGCCCTATATTTGTGCACAGGCAGCCTGGCTCAGAAGGGACTGTGGAAGGATTTGTACTGACCTATGGTAGACCTTACAATATGAGTAAGTGTTATAGTGTAGGTCAGTAGTGCTTACTGGAAAATCTGTGGTGTTTTCACTTTATTATATATGTAGTAAAAATCTGCCCTAAAGTACATGTTTCCTCTTCTCAGGCCTACAGGCTCCAGCAAGGCACAAAAGTGGAATAAAACATGCATGCTGAAATTGAATTTGCCAATCCCCAAATATATCCATCCACATCTTATGACACTTCAGGTTTTAGCATATTTCTCTGGTTCAGCTCCTAATCAGATTCCAGGCCTTGTTGCCTCTACTGGGCCAAGCTAATTACTCTGCTTCCCACCAGAGGGAGCAAAGGCCACCCCATGCAAAAGGAGCAATTATCAGTGATTGACCCAGTTCCTGGAAGGACAAAGTATTGTGTTTCTATCTAGGAACCTAATTCGATATTTCTATTTTATGCCCTTGTACAGTTATAATAAATAATATCCTTATAAAGGCATAAGAATCATATCCATATTTAGTCGTAGCCCATGCAGTCCACACTAAGCAAGGCTACTTCCCCGGACTCCTAGAAAGCACAACGAGTTCTCTAAACAAAACAAACCTCCAGCAACCTGGGAAATCCCCATTGCTTTTGTTTTGATTTCGTCCTAGAACTCCTGTGAGCACTGTAAGAACGGCCAGTTCTTAGTGACATCTTTTATTGACATCTTATGTTCAACCTTACGTCAAACCCGGCACCTTTCAGGTATAAATATACCAACGTTGCCTTAACCAAACACACGGTGGTTTGGAGCAGAGCGGCTATCTACTTGCCCGAGAGCCCAGCTGATGCGAGAGCCCACGGACGCCGCCCCTCCCCTTTGACGCACTGAGAGAGACGCTGTCTTTTCTCCTGCCGAGAAATCCAGCTCCGGTGTTTCCAGATACCCTCGCTGGTTACTGGCATATCGAGTCCTGAAAGAGAGATACCAGACCTCCTGCTTTCTATTACCCAGGTACGGAGCTGACTAAACCCTTAAAGAGAATTCTTGAGTCAGATTCTTGGCAAAACCAACTTAACTTAAACTGCTACTTACTTACTACTTCCCACGTATTAGGCTTAGGTCAGGTACACCGGGGTAGGCGTATTTAGAAGCACCAGTTGAGTACGTTAGTAAATGTATACATGTATGTATATCTTTTATCTATTTTAAAATATCATATGGCTAAGAAACCATATCAATGCTTTTACAGTATTATTTCATAATACTCCTTTTACTGTACGGACTTTACTTTACTATGAGTATTGCAATTGTGGCTATTCATTTCCCTTGCATGAGAAAGAAGACTGCTCAATAAATAACACCTTTTATAGAAAACGCCCGTCTCTCTTTTCTCTGCACTCTGGTGAAACTAAGTATGCACACTTGACTGAGTGAAATAGCTGTCTATTGTTTTCACATGACTCTAGAGATACACTCTTATTCTGAGGGAGCAAAGTTGTCATGTTTTATGGTTGTCAGAAGCTAATCCCTTCTTGTTTATCCAGGGAGGTTAAACTCCTCCTCGTTTATTCGAGAAAGTTTCTAGTGACCTCTGAGCTAGCTGGCAAACCTTAAGTCTAATATAGTCAGTAGAGACCTAGATGACCTCAGTCCTACGTCTAAACTGCTGTTTATATTATTCCAATGCACAGAGCCTATTGGGAATATAGGAACTACACTACAAAAGGTGTGTGGGGAAAATGTGCATTTGATGCTTAGCTTGTCTCACTGCACTTTGGCTGGGACAAGCCAGGCCAGCTAGACAAAGCAGGATGGCCAAGCCTCTGGGGCCAACACAGGAGGGGCTTGCCTTTGAGCATTTAGTAGGAAGGGATCAGGCAGTGGTGTCAGCTAGGAGCAGAGCTCAGTCCCTCTAGGAGCTCTTACCAGAAAACACATGAAGCCGCCATTTTGGTTTGTCCTGGAATGCTGTGCAGGAGGTTTAGGATAGAGGTTGGGCGACGGTGTGGCATTATAGGATTGATTGGGGTGCCTAACTCTAAAACCTTCCACCCCAACTTAAAAACCCTTGCATAAGTGAGAGATAGTGGAGAAGACCCTGGACCTGGGAGGCGACAACGGTGGAAGAATGACCAGCTCGAAGGGAATGTCCTGTAAGGATTGACTATGGACTTTCACTCCAGCTGACCCTGTTCCCTTCCCCCCTTCCCTCTCGTGTACAGTCAATAATACTGCTGCCTCCTGCTGCCTCTGAGGACCAGTTGAGGGAAAGTCCTGAACTCTCTGCCCCTTCAGGTGCCATTCAAGAGAGCAAAGGCTTTGGGGGCCGGGCATGCAGCAAGGGTTTTGTTCTGTTGGCTGGGTGTGGAGGGGCTGCGCAAGATCCCACCAGCGAGAGAGGAGCACCAGGAGCCGGTCAGTGGACCACGCTGGCGCAGGGAACTTGAAAATCCAGCACTCCACAAATGAGTCACTTTAAGGGCCAGAATGCCTTATCAGAATGGTCGTGGTGGTCAGCCCTGGTTACCAGGAGCAAAACAAACCCAAGATGAAGGCAATTTGCTCAATGAGGCCAAAGATACGCTTATGTAAAGTTGCTCCTTGATATCTGAGCCGCTGTACAAAGATTTTCCCCAGGCGAACCCCCAGAGGTCAGCGCAATGTTAGGTTGCTAAATTATGGGGAGGGTGGCATTCGTAGAGCCCCTCTTCCTTAGCCACTTCACAGAACTCCCAGGTGTATCTGTAGGCTCCCCGTTAGTTTCAGAACTTTCCTTCATTGCTGCCTGCTATTCACAAACATTTCTTTAGTGCACCTTTTTCCTCAACCCATATGTGACTGCTTACCAAAGAATAAAAAACTTGAGAAAATAAAACTAAATATATTTTTGGTACTTCTTATAATGTAAAAGGCTTTTGAATTAGGTTTTTCTTTTCCCATAACCCTGCGATAGTGTAATGTTGGTGGTCTTCCCCACACTTACTGCTCCACTTGCACTTACGTGGAAGTGAAGCTAAGTATTTATAAGAACATTGTAAAAGTTTGTGAATACCCACCAAGAAACTACTGTGTAGGCGTTCTCCTTATTTATATTCCATTTCCTGACCAATTGCACTCCACAGGCTTCTTTGTGCCATCCACGAAAACATTGCATTCTCAAGTGTAGAAAGATTTCCATTCTCATGAGTGACCATTCTGCAAGCAAATTTGGCTCTGTGAGTCACTTTTGTGTTGAGAGTTCCACACGTTCCCATGTATAAGCCTGATGTATGCATGAAAAAATGCTTTGTATATCAGACACTTTCTCTTTGGAATGACGCTACCCCACGCCTCTTCCTCCCTTTTTTCCTGGTATTGTTTTCAAGGATGTTGATTGGTGATCATGTTATGCTGTCCGTTGGCAGGGAGAGGACATTTTGCGTAGGATCACTTGTAAAACTAAATTCTGTTCACTGTGATTGCGCCCACCACGGGCTGGTCCACACCCTGGATCTCTCAATACTTTGGCAAATGGGTTGGCTCAAGGCCTAGGTCCAAAAGAATGCTTTTTAGGTTGAAGTCTGTTAAACAGCACTTTCACTGACATGAGTGAGACATATTGATATATTACTGGGGCCATAGACTCCATCCATTGCTTAACTTGGTTGGCTATACTGTCACTCTCATTTGATTTAGGGTAAACCCTATTAGAGAATGTGCTGTCATAGGAGAGACATCTTGTTAAATGAAAGGGCCCTTAAAATTCCACCATTTGCTTACCAGTGACTCGCTATATTGTCACTATCATTTGCTTGCTTCTTATTGGTCAACGCCCACAGGCTTCCTTCCTTTTCGTGTGTTTGTCCCTCCCCTGGAGAATAGCCCCTTTACTCGTGTTCTTCCCCTGCTCATTTATCAAGCACTACTTTTTAGGCGTTACCTAGAACAGCACTATGTGTTGTCCCTTTTGAGTGATATTGTATCCTACAAGAGTCTTGAAAACCACCAATTGATTACCATTGACTGGTTTCATTGTCACTCTTCTTTGCTGCCTCCTAACTGCCCAGCCCATGCTAGCTTCACTTCTTGTTTTTTCGTATGGAGCATGAATCAAGTACTGATTGCCATGTCTTGATTAGTGCCCTACCACTGCTTGCACTGTGATTGAGCCACTATTGTTATTTCTTCGTCCCCTGTTGACCTTGCCTGTACTGCTTCTTCCCCCTCCGACCATCGTTGTCTGTGTTTCTTTGTCCCCTCCCACCCCCTGTCTGTGTTGCTTCTTCCCCTCCCACCACCACCATTGTCCATGATGCGTCTTCCCCTCCCACCCCCTTGTCCTAGTTGCTTCTTCCATCGTATCTCACACCTTCCTGTTGTCTGTGGTGCTTTATCCCTCCCTGTCCCCCCACCCTCCTGTTGTCTGTGTTGCCCTCACCCAACCAGCCATAAGAAGAAAAGGTTTATGAGGCGGCCAGCGCTGTGTGCGTCATAGTTCTTTTTTAAATTTGCCTGTTTCCTCCCAGCTTTTCTCCTGTTGTCCGTGTTGCATGTTGTCTCCCTCCCTCCCGCGCCGTAAGAAAAACAAGCATTTAAAATGCAATAGGTCTCGCATTTATGCGAGTTTAAGCTATTGGCATTGTAAATTAAATTGCCTCTTCTTCATGTTTTAAAAACGAAAACAAAAATAAAAGGCACTGTCATTTACAATGTCAATAGCTCAAACTTTTTAGCTTGTGTTTGATCTCTGCTACATGTTTGGCATTCTCTGTGTCTGCCGTCTGTTTTCTAGATGTCTTTATTTTGTATATATGCGTGCTGCATGGCAAAATACTTATGAGGTCTCAAAGGCGAGACCTGTTGGCAATGCCCTAGCCTTTGGAGACCTCATTACAAGCTCCATTTTAATTAAAATAGCGGTGGTAAATGATGATATTCCCACATCCTGGAATTAGCACTGCCCCCCCCCCCCCCCCCCCCTATTGGGAAGTCCAAGGGACAATTACGGCCTACATTACTGAGGCATTCAAAGGGAGGCCACTAATGATCTGACTCCTGCTTATTTGTTATCCTCAGCTGAGAAATATTACCATCCTGGAAAGATGAGCAGAGTTTCTCAGCCCGACCCGTTATACCTGTTATAGCCTCTTTTCTGACCTTTCCAACAATACAACCCTCATGAGTTTTGGAAACAAGCATTGAAAATGCAATAGGTCTCGCCTTTGATTAAGTTAAAGCCATTTGCTTTGCTAATGGTATTTTATAGCAAAGTAAATGGCTTTAATCTAATCCAAGGCGAGACCTATTGCATTTTCAATGCTTGTTATTTTTTTTTTTTTTACTGTTTTTGCAAGCATTTGCCCACTACGCTTAGGTGGGAGCATATTTGTTTCTCCTTTTTCATTTTTGTGGCATAGGCTTCGAATGAAAAACATGAATTCGTGCACTTGCTTGCCAAGACCAGAGCTATTTGATTTGCCAGTGCTTACTTTTTTTTTTTTTTTTTTTTTTGTTTTTCAAAAACCTTTATTGTACCGTCCAAGTTACACAGCGGAATGCCTACAACCCAACGGGCTGGCCGCTATAACAGTTCAATAGGCAGTATGTAGCATGCAACTTGTCGCGTAGTCACAATTGGCATTGGAGGATAAAGATGGCTATGCCACAATGAAAGGTACAGCGTTATGCAATTTAAATCAAAGAATATATAGGTTTTTGGGTTTTTTCCTCTCACGAAGACAACAACGAAACAGATAAAACCAAAACATCGGAATCACAATTCGATCATATGGTGAGTAGTGTTAAGCTTTAACAGCTTTCCCATGTAATGTAGTCCCTTGGTACCCCCCCCCACGCCCGCTGTCCCATCCGGTGCGAGTGTCCCTAAGAATGTGTTCTCAACTGGCCCGTGACCTCACACCACCCCCCTGTCATCCCCCTGTGGCAGTACGCTGTCCAGTGAGTCCCTGTCGACTGGTATGCACCCCTTAATGCTGTTTCGCGGGAGTACTAGCTATCGTCCTCCTCCCCTTCAGAGTCCTCCTGTTCCTCCTCTGCTAAGGGCTCACAAACATCCCCTCTGTAGGCATTCCACTTAGTCCAGATTTTGTTCCACTTCCCCGGGCAGGCCCTACTTGAGTAAACTGCCCTCTCCGTTACCATCACCCTGTCCATATTTAAGCACCAATGGTTCTTAGTCGGTACCTCAGCAGCCCCCCATCGCTGTGCAATATCTCGCTTGGCTACCATTAGACCCACCGTTGCCCAGATTTGGCTGTGTCTGGATAGATCGTTAGGTTCCCATACATTAAGTAAACACCGCCGTGGCTCGGGCAACAACGATATCTCCAGTGTCTGTGATATGGTGCGTAGGATCCGTGCCCAATATTCCCTGATCCGGGGGCATTCCCATAAGGTATGAAAAAATGTGCCCTCCTCCCCACAACCGCGAAGACAATAAGGGTGTTGTGATCTGCGTATGCGGTGTAGCATAGTTCTGGTGTAGTAGACCCTGTGTAATATCTTCAGCTGTACAAGTCGCATCCGGGCCGAGACTCCCACCTCTTTAGGCGACGCTACGGCCGCATTCCACTCCTGTTCGTCCATTTCACAAGTGTCCCCCTCCCATTTCTCCTTCAGAGACAGCAGTGGGTCTGGCAGGTTGTTGAGTAATTTACGATATGTGAGGGACGTCGCCCGTTCGGGCATGAATTCTGTAAGCAAGCGGTCTTCCAGCGGGGAAGATTCCGGTAGTTCCGCGTGAGGGGGTAGGACAGTGAGCAGTGCATGTTTTATCTGCATGTACCTATAGAGCTCCCGTTCATTCAGGGTGTACAGTTCTCTCAATCTTGTAAAAGGTATCACCTCCCCTCTCTCCCAAAGGTCCCCCACCGTGGAGATCCCTATAGCATCCCATTGGGAAAAGCCCCGGCTATTTCTCATATTGCCCAAAGCTCGGGAATCCCATAACGGAGTGAGTTTCGTTATTTTCCCCTTCCAGCCCAAAGCCGCTGTCGAGGCATGCCAGAGCGTCACTGTTAGTTTGGTGGGGCCCACTAATTTACGGACTCGGCGTTGGTCATATAATGGGGCCAGCATGGTATCAGTACCCAGTTGTTCCCTGTCGGCCTGAAAGGCTGGGTCAGTTTGGGGGGCGTGGAGCCAGTGGTTGATGGGTTTAAGGTGCGCTGCCCAATAGTACAGTTTCAGGTTGGGCAATGCGATGCCCCCATCGTACCATCCCCTGTGTAACTTGGGCTGTGCAATACGAGCCGGCAAATTACCCCATAAGAGATTGGAGACCAGTGCTGCCACTCTTTGAAAGAATCTGGGAGGTACTTGGTAGGGCGTGTTATCAAGAACATACAAAAATCTGGGTAAGGACATCATTTTATATAATGCGGCCCTGCCCAAAAGCGTTAGTGGGAGTCCCGCCCAGAATTTGACATCCTGTTTGAATCTATCCAAATGGGGATACAAGTTTTTGTCCAGAAATTCAGCGGGGTCTCTAGTCACGTGAATACCCAGGTATTTAAAGGAGGAGCCTGCCACCTTCAAAGGGCAGTCCGCCGCCAGCACGGGGAGCTGTCCCTTCACGACATACAGTTCCGACTTGTTCCAGTTTATCGTGTACCCGGAGACCCTTCCATGATCATCGCAGAGGCGTAGCAGGGCCGGCACCCCCTCATCCGGATCCATGAGATATACCAACATATCGTCGGCATAAAGCGACAGACGATCCTCCTGACCCTCCTTCCAACTTATTCCCTTCAGTAAGGGCGAGGTCCTAATGAGAGTGGCAAGCGGTTCCAAGGATAACGCAAACAGCAATGGCGAGAGGGGGCATCCCTGTCTCGTACCTCTCCCCAAGGAAAATGTTCTCGAAATGTGCCCGTTCGCCACCACCTGAGCAACTGGTTCCGTGTACAGCAGTCTAACCCATGCTATGAAGCTGGGACCAAACCCCAACCGCGACAGTACCTCAAACAAGTAGTTCCATTCCACTAGGTCAAATGCCATCCTGGCATCAAGAGCCAACACCACTGCCGGGGACGGAATGGAATCTGCCCTGGCCAGTACCCCATGCAGCCGACGCAAGTTCAGCGCCGTGTTTCTGTGGGGCATGAATCCGGACTGGTCCGGGTGGACAAGGGACGCAAGATGCGGTAAGAGCCTAGTCGCTAGGAGTTTGGCGAGGATTTTAGCCTCTGCATTAAGCAGTGATATGGGACGATAGGATGAACAGTCCTCAGGTGGTTTCCCTGGCTTGGGGATGGCCACTATCGTCGCCAACCTCTGATCCGGAGGAAGCGTGCCCTTTTCTAGACAGTCCTTATACATTCTTAGCAAATGCACGCTAAGAGTTTCCGGTGCCGCCTGATACCATTCTATAGGTATGCCGTTGGGCCCCAGAGCCTTGCCTGATTTCAGAGCCGCTATCGCCATTTGGATTTCGTCAGCGGTAATGTCCGCCTCCAATTCGTTGGACATTTCCGGCGATAGAGTTCGGATCTCAATTGGCGCCAATGCCTCCCTAGCCGTCTCAGGGGCGATCACAGTTGCTGGCGTGTAGACCCCTTCAAAGTAACTTGCGAGCTGATCCACTATATGCCGTGGGTTCGTGTACACCTGTCCCTGACCATCCTTTAAGCGTGGGATACCCTTGGAATTCCCTTCCCTTTTGTCTAGCCAAGCTAACATTCTCCCAGCCTTGTCCCCTACCTCATAAACCCGATCCTGAGTGTCAGTAATCTGTTTCCGTACCTGAATGCGCAAATGATCGCTGTATAGCCGCTGCTGTATGTCAAGTGTATGCGAGGAGGCTGGGGACGGGTGGCGTTCGTGTGCTGTCTGCAAGGTTTGGAGTGTCAGTTCCAATTTATCCAACTCTTGTGCCTGGTCCCGTTTATGTCTCGTGATGGAGCTTATGGCTTGACCCCTCAAGACCGCCTTGTAGGCTTCCCAAAGCACCCCCGGTGAGCGTACTGAACCCTCATTCTCAGTAAAGTAATGTGTAGTCGCCCTCTTCAGGGCCTTGCGGACCTGGGGAATCTTTAGGTAGGTGGCGTGTATGGGGTAAATGCGTTTACGGGACCTTTCCTGGGAGGAGAGTGTGAGAGAGATTGGTGAGTGGTCTGAAATACCCCGGGGGTGGATCTCTATTGCGTCCACAAGTCGGAGCGCATCACCCAGGGTGAAAAAGTGATCTATTCTCGTCATACTGCCGTGAACGGCGGAGTGAAACGTGTACCGTTGTAGAGAAGGGTGAAGGAATCTCCACACGTCTGTTAGGCCCATAGCCGTAATGAAACGCTGTAGGCGGGGGGTCCCTGTCGTGTGAGATGTTGCCGGGAACCTGTCAAGTTGTGCGTCCACTATGGCATTAAAGTCCCCCCCTAGGATAACCTCACCCTCGGGCAGGGATAGCAGAAAATCACCCAGCCTTGGAAGCTGCACCGAGTGTAGTGCCGGTGGGACATAGACGGATACTATATTAAGAAGCCTACCTTCCCATTGTCCCTGTAGCGCGGCAAAGCAGCCCTGATCGTCTTTCCTGGTTTGTAAAGTGATGAATTGCGAGGCCCTCCGTATCAGAATGCCAGTACCCCTCGACCCAGACGTAAAACTCGAATGCACCACCATTTTGTATCCTTTCCTATCCATCGCTTTGGTGGCCCCCCCCGTCAGGTGTGTTTCCTGCAGCAGCACTATGGTGGGTCTCTGTCGTTTAAGTGCGGTTAACACCAGACCCCGCTTCACCTTGTCCCCCAGCCCCCGCACGTTCCAAGACAGTAATCTCAGGGATGAGTGCTGAGACTCCGAGGCTACGCCCTCTGCCTCAGGGATCTGGCTCCCAGCCATTTGGGGGTGTGAGTTCTAAGGCGTGACAGAGGGAGTGGGAGTCTCGAGCGTGTGGTACGTGGACCTGCAGTAGGACGTAGGAGGGGTTCGGCCAAGGGGGCCAGTCGTCGTACATCCCACCAAGCATCTGAAAATTAAGGTGAAAGCAACGCTTTTGTGTTGACCATACATGTGAATTCCTAACTGTAACAAAACACCCCCACCCCTGTTCCCCCCTCCCTGCACCCCTGCCTAACGGACTTACAACTGCCCGCCCCCCCAACTGAGCAGAGTGCTTAAACCTCCCCGTAACCAGTGTACTTGCGTGTGGGGGGAGAGTGTCTCCCCGATCAGGCGGCATCCCCGCGTGCTTCCGGGGTCCGCCCGCGTCAGAGTCTTCTCGCGGCTATCGCATAGATCAACCATTGTTCAGCAAGTAAAGCAGTTCCAGGACCATGAGAGCAAGTCATTCTATTCCGCCTTTGCCGGTACGGCCGCGAGGCGGGGAGCCTCCCGCACCCCCCCCGGCCCGATGTTTGGGAACCAGTTCCAATGTCGTCTCCCTGGCTGTTGTTGGACCGTTGTCGTCTCTTCGAGCGGTCGTCCGTGCGCCAACCCTCAAGCCAGTCGCGAGCCGCCTCCGGGGAATCAAAAAACCACACTTTCTTGTCTGCCACTACTCGCAGTCGGGCCGGGAAGAGCATCGAGTAGGGCAGCTCCTTGTCTCTCAGCGTCTTTTTAACCTCAAGGAACGTTCTCCTCTTTCTGGACACTTCGGCCGTATAGTCTGGAAAGAAGGCAATCCGTGAGTTCTGGATCTGAATTGCAGGTGCCACTCTCGCCGCCTGCAGGATGGCGTCGCGGTCTCTGAAGTTGAACAGCCTTGCAAGGATCGGTCTCGGCGGTCCTCCAGGTTTAGGCTTTCCTCCCGGGACCCTATGTGCCCTTTCCACCGAAAAGAAGTTGGAGAGACCCTTCGGTTGGAGTCTGGTGTTAATCAGGTCCTCCACATAGAGGTCAAGAGCGCCCGTGTCTTCCGATTCCGGCACGCCTAGGATTCGGACGTTGTTGCGTCGTGAGCGCCCTTCTTGATCATCCAGTTTGTCTCTAAGGAATTTGTTGTCTGTTTGTAGCCTTTCCACCACTGTTTGCAGTTCGGACACGTCTTCCACTAAGGATTTAGTGACTACCTCCACTTGCTTGACCCTTTCGTTGATTTTCTGAAGGTCCGCCCTTATCAATGTGACATCCGTGGCCGTGGCCCCCACCGTGACTTGAACCTGGGCCAGCGCTGCCATTACATCTTCAAGTGTGACTTTTTTGGCGCTCTCTGTGTCCATCGTCTTCCCTGAGGATTTGCGCTGTTCCTGAGGAGGTGTCTGTTGTTCATATGCGAATCTGTTCAATTTTGCTTGCGCTGCCGTGAGTTTGGGCCCTCTGTTGGACATGGCCTTTCCTCCGTGGGCGGTGCGTTCCCCCACCGATATGGTAAGGCAGGGCCGGTAAAGAGATGAGTCCTGCAGCGATGGGTCCGCGACTAACCCCCGGTCCCAGTGTCCCTCGTTCCGGTCTCTACAAATGTGGCCGTCCCAGGTGGCAATCGGAGGGCACGCAGTGTAGCTCACTAATGGAAGGCCAACCTGAGTGCAGGCAGTCGTGCAGTCTACCACGTTTGCGCCCGATGAGAAGGCTGCCGGGAAGGCAAAGTGAGTCCCCTCCGCTATAGTGCCATCAATGCCAGGTCGAATGAGGGGCCACGCTCCCCACCGCTACGTGCGGTAGTAAAGGCTGCTGTCTGGCGCTCTTCTCCGCTGTACCCCCGACTCCCCAGGTGCGCCCGTGGTCAGTTGTGCGCTGTGGAGCGATGGGGGAGGGGGGAGGGCTGCGTACGACTCACCGACGGCTCCGCTGCCGGCCGCCGCTCACTGGGATGAGGCCACCCTTCTCCCTTCGTTGGCCGGTGCGGCGCCTCCGACCGTTGTGTGGATGGTGGGGCCTGCAGTACCAAGGGGGCCCGACCCTCAATATGGTGGCTGCCGTCCCCCGGGCGTCCGCCTCGTCGCTCTGGATCTGCCACGCCGGGGCTGTGGGCGAGGTTACCTCCGCCGGGCTCCGCAAGTCGCCTCACCAAGTCCTGGGGATTGTACTGTAGGTCCGGTCGTCGACAGGCAGAACGACCGCGGGTCCGGCACTTCCGCCCCGTCCCAGCCGCCGACGGTCAACTTCCGCCCGGGCTCCAGCCGCACTCCACACCGCAGCTTTCTGGAGGACAGCAGGCCCCTCCTCTCCTCCGCTCCGCGAGCCGGCTCAAGGCGATCGCCTGTCCTTTCCGTCCCTGGAACGCTCCGGTGTGCGCCGCAAGGGCTCTAGACACGGTCCGCCCCTTCAGACACCAATAATATTCGGATTATGATAGCGGATTAATGCGGGATGCCGCCTTCCCACGGGAGCCTCTCTAAGCTGCGGCCGCCATCGTTGGCTGCTAGCCACGCCCCCCCAGTGCTTACTTTTTAATGTGTACAAGTAAATGCTAACTTTGCTCATACCAAACTACATTGTCTTTGTTGTCTGTATATTGAGAAGCAAAAAGCTTGCCTGAGTGTAAGCATAAGATGCTTGTGGCAGGCGGGGAAGGCTATCAGGATCCTGATCCAGGATCACAATTTTCTCTCCACACATTACCATGGAGAATTTTCTTTCTTGATTTTGGTGGAAATCAGTTTGTCCTACTAAGTTCCTCGACCACATCTGTGACGTACTGTTTAGATACAATGGGGCATTATCTCAGCCTTACTTTAGGCTGGTCCTAGTCACCGTCTTATTAGACGGACACCCTTCTCTCACCATTCTCATTTTCACCCAAGTATCTGCATCCAAGCATTGAGCTGGCTGAACTACATTCTCAGTAACCTCACCTAGCTGACAGTGCCGCCCTTCAGGAAGATGGGGCTATGTGGTTGCTCTTTCTCTGGAACTCACTGCTGGAAAAGAAGAGGAACATTCAATCGAATGACTTCAGAATCACTCCAGGATGATCTTCCTTTTAGACCTGGGTCCTCTACTTTTGGGAGCAGCCTTGACATGCAAGTGAACAGACATAATTGTAATGCACCAAAACTGTAGTTCTCTTACTGCTGGGATGCAGAATGATGTCAAAAGTCCACATTTGGACAAAAATGTGGAACCCATGCAGCATGGTGTCATTGTCATTCCTGGGAACTTTACCATCATTTTATGTATTGTTCCAGCAGCAGACAGGACATAATCTCTCTTAACGTTTAAAAATAGGACGGGCACCGAGCACATTTTCAATGCATTAGGTCTCGTATTTGCGAGAGTTTAAGCTATTGGTATTGTAAATGACGATGCCTTTTTATTTATTTGCTTTAAAAACAACACATAAATAAAAGGCATTGTCATTTACAATGCCACTATCTAAAACTCTGGTAAATGCGAGACCTATTGCTTTGCAAATGCTTGTTTTATCAGTCTGTCATTGGGTTAAATATTCGCCCGACCGGTTTTATTTGCCGCTAGCCGCCACTACATTCGAAGCACCACTCCATTGTTCCTTGTGATTGCTTTGTCACGGGAGATGAAATATTAGATGGGCATGTGCTTTGCCCCCTTATTTTCCTCTTTGGAAAAGTTCGGAGATTAAATCTTTTGCTATTTTCCTTCATCCTACACTCGTCTTAAAGTTGAATGTAGCGGTGGTTACGCATCCTTTTGGCAAAAATAGGTTTTGTGTCTTCTTTCTAATTGTCGATTGGAACTACCTGGTGGGTTTCCTAATTCCCGCCTGTTTTCATCATACTAGCGCATCTTTCGTTCTTGATCACAGACATCACACTAGGCCAAGCGATTGGCGCCCTCCAGTGGCCACAGCGCATTATGACTCAAGAGCCCCCGGTTTTCCTCCCTGACTTGCGAGAACGCGCTATCTTCAGAGAAGTTCCTGGCTCAGCTCTCGCCTCTGAGCTGCTGTGAGAAATACTTCAACCACACTCTCTGGATCAGGATTCAAAAATAAAATTGAGGCTTCTACCGTGCCAACGCGTCACGCTATCAACTGCGTCATCGAGTCTCCTAAGCCAGGCTATTTGATCAAACCTGGTTTGAGTAATAAAATAGTTGGAGTGAATAGAAATAATTCTTTCGTCATTATACATGATTGACATACCCTGTGACTTTGATAAAGTATTCGAAGAAATTATGCTTTTGTATTTGTTTTAATAACCGCATTTGATAGCGCGTGGAGGTTTCTCTTGTACACCATGGGCCCTGTTCCCTGGAAAACAGCGACAGCATTTTTCACGATTAGCAAATTGGAAATAACTTCAGAGACTCGCTTTTCAGTTTTATACAGCGCACACACACTTGCAGCGCTTTACATGAGCACCAGTTATATTACACAAGGACATAATAAGCCACAAGCTCCCCAGAACAGTGCTTTTAACAATAGTTATAGTTGTTGCTTATTTATCCTATGCAACTTACAACTATTAACAAAGCCAATAGCCCTGGTTTGTTGTAGGTGTAATGTTACTTGTTGACAGAAACAGCAAAATGCCAGTAGGGCAGTGTAGCGTTCTAGTGTTTGGCTCCACGAGGAAGCCTGCCGGAAATGCCCTGCACGATATATCACTCTCTGGCCAGGCATGGCCAGAGAGCTATAAATAAAAGGGCCGGGGTCCCAACTAGCAACCAGTGTGCGTGTATCATTTATTACTGTGCTCTATAGTGGTCATAGGCCCACAGGGTATCTGCCCCTGCCCCGCTCCTAGGGCGCGACACTGGCGACGAGGGTGGGATCAAGCCAATGATCCTGGTAAAAGAAGCCGGCACCACTCACCCGCAGCAACAAGACTGGGCAGAACAAATAGAGCAGCGAGGTCACGCACCCCTGAGGAGACGACTCCACGAGTCCAGCGCAAGCACACCGGCAAGCTGCAGGATGGCGCTCGCATCTCCACGAAGGCCCAGAACCGGCTAAATACACTCACGCTGCAATTTCACAGTGCGCGCATGCGCAGTAAAGCCCCGATCACGCCCCAAGCGAAGCGCTCAAGAAAATCGAGTGCGAAGAGCGACGGCGGTTTTCACTGGCAGGCTTGAGTCTCGCAAAGGAATTAAATACAATAAAAGACCGAGCGAAGGAGCCACTGAGCAGCACACAGGGGAAAGAACACAAAGGCTCCTCAAGAGTGCAAACGTGCAAACAAACACAGGCTAATGCAAATAGCCAATGAGGACAGACATCAAGAGGCACAACTAAGCCCAAGCCAAGGCAAGTAATAAGTGGGGGCAGTCAATACAGTAAAGAGAAGCCACGGCCAACAAACATTGGCAAATCCAGCAACATTATAAAGAGGCCAAGAGCACAGACAAAACCTCAGAATCCAGATACGCTCACCAAACAGAACCGACAAGATCGGTAACAGGGGACAATGTCAAACATAGGTGGCGCAGCTCAACAGCCAGTCGACCAAGGTGGCGCAGCCCAACAACCAGTCGCACCTCCAGGAGCCGCACACCCAGTGCACCCTCAAATCATGGCACTACCACCATTTGGTGATCTTATTGAACCAGCAACTGCATCCCCAAGGTGGAAAGTGTGGGTCAGCCGCCTGAATAACTATTTCACAGCCACACGTGAGACAGATGACACGGTAAAGAGGTCGCTACTGCTACACTATGCAGGTGATGAAATTTATAAATTGTTTCAGCACCTTCCAAATACCGGTGCCGCCAACAACTACGATGCCGCGGTCGCCACGCTCAACGCACATTTTGATCCGCAGCTCAATCCACACTATGAGCAGTTCAAGCTTAGGCAAGCAAGACAACGAGAAGGAGAGTCCATGGATGCATATCATGCACGTCTCAGGGAACTAGCGAGTACATGCACCGAAGACGATCAAGTCAAGGAAGTAACAGCGCAGTTGACACAAGGGTGCCGCAACAAGACCCTGTGGACACTAATATTACGTCAACCCCGAATAACGCTAGTGGAAATACTGATCCTCGCCGGGTCTCACGAGTTATCAGACGCTAGGTCGACGGCCATGGAGGCAGCGCTCACTTCACATTCTGATCAAGCGCCCAGCATCAAAACTGAGAGGGTCGACGCTCCCCGCATGCCAACACGAGGAGACAGAGGAAGATGGCCGACGAGAACAACACGACGAGCATCGTGTGGATGGGGTGGTCGCGAAGAACATCCCCCAGAACACTGCCCGGCCAGAGGCAAATCATGCTCAAAATGTGGGATCCCCAATTATTTTGCAAGGCGTATGCAGAGGGAGCTCGAGAGTGAGAGGTGTCACAAGAAGAAAGCTACCGACAGGAGCAGTCAGGAATTTGACACTAGACTACGCCCCGGCGCCACAATCGAGGCCCTGGTAGCTACCACCAACGGCTGGATGACTCATCAACAGAGGACGAGGAGGAATGTCACTTTGTGGCATTTGCGAATGATCTCAAGAAGCGACGACGACCACAGCCAAAATGTAATATCGAGATCGATGGGTCCAAGGTAACTGGCCTAATCAACACCGGAGCCACCGTTAATGTCATGGGTTCACAGCACTACAAGAGGTTAAACCCAAGGCCCACACTTACACCGTGAAAATCAAGATCTTCACATATGGCAGCAAGACCCCACTCCCTCGTAAAGGAAAGATGACAGTGCAAGTGAGGACTGAAGAGCATGAAGTGACGACAGTGTTCCACGTTGTAGACCGAGAGGCGGACATACTTGTAGGGAGCCACACTGCAGAAGACCTAAGTTTAATTGCATTTGCCAATGCAGTCAAACTACTACAAGTAGACGATATCCTGGACATGTTTCCTCAACTATTCAAAGGGTTAGGAAAAATACGTCGACCACCAGTGAAGCTACACATAGATAAAGATATCCAACCGGTAGCACTGAGGCACAGGAGGATTCCGTTCCATCTGCGGCCGCTGGTGGAGCAAGAACTTCAAGAATTAGAAAAGCAAGGGGTTATCGAGAAGGTAACAGGCCCGACCCCCTGGGTGTCACCCATGGTGATCGCAGAAAAACCGAAGCAGCCCGGCAAAATTAGAATATGCATCGACATTAGGATGCCAAACCTAGCGATCAAGAGAGAGAGACATCTGACCCCAACGGTAGATGATATCCTAGCAGACCTGAATGGAGCCCAGTGGTTTTCGAAGCTGGATCTCAATGCCGGATACCACCAGCTCACTCTGGCGGAAGAAAGCCAATATATAGCTACGTTCTCAACGCACCTAGGACTCAGGCGATATAAAAGACTCAACTTCGGGATATCATCGGCAGCAGAGATTTTTCAAAACACGGTGTGAGACATGCTGTCAGGGCTAGGTGGAGTCCATAATGTCAGCGATGACATACTTATACATTCCAAAACCCTGGAGGAACACCATAGACGGTTGAGAGCTACGCTGCAGCGGCTAGCAGAGCACGGGGTGACGCTCCACAAGGACAAGTGTCAATTTTTCAAAAAATCCATTGACTTCTTTGGGTATGTATTCAGTTCTGATGGGGTGCAAGTAGACCTCCGTAAGTCTCAAGAAATACACCTTGCCCCAGCACCAAAGACTGTGTCGGAAGTGAGGAGTTTCCTGGGGATGGCGACCTATTGCGGCCGTTTCATTCCTAATCTGGCGACCATAGCGGAACCACTGCGCAACCTGACCAAAAAAGAGAATCCATGGCAGTGGGCTACAGCGGAAGTGAAGGCGTTTAACCAAATTAAGACAGCCCTACTGGACAGTACAACAATGGCCTATTTTGATACTGCCCGTCCAACAGAACTGATTGTGGATGCCAGCCCGGTGGGCTTAGGGGTGCTGCTAACCCAAGAGACCGAGCCCGGAACGTGGGTTCCTCTCGCATTTGCGAGCAAATCCCTCACAGCAACTGAAACCCGCTACCCCAAATCGAGCAAGAGGCACTCGCAATCAAATGGGCGTGAATCACTTCCACCTCTATGTAAGCGGAAACCCATTCCGAGTAGTCACTGATCACCAACCACTTCTACCACTATTTAAAGGAACTGCGCCTCATCCTCCCCCTCGAATTGAAAGGTGGGCCATCTAGCTGCAACAGTATCAGATCGAGTTGGTGTACCGACCCGGTGCTAAAAACCCAGCAGACTTCCTATCCCGCCATCCAGCAGCAGAGTCCACGCCTGGGGAAGAACAGGAAGAGCGTATGGAAGACTTCATCAACATGGTGTCGCAGTGGTCATGCCCTCACGCACTGTCCCTCAACAAAGTGAAGGAACACATCAAAAGGGACGCATGTCTTCTACGTGTATCCGACGCACTGAACGGTGGATCGTGGGACCACTTCCTCAGGGACCTTCAAGCCTGGAGCGAAATTGACCGCAATCGTCTGGGAAAATTGTGGAAGGTGAGGAACGAGCTCAACTCGACAGCGGACGGAATAATCCTAAGAGGATCGCGCATCGTAATGCCAGTCAGTTTGCAAGAACGGGCGACGACCCTGGCACATGAAGGACACCAAGGTGTGGTACGAATGAAATCGCGAATGAGGGAGAAGGTATGGTTCTCGGACCTGGAGGAACAAGTTGAAACTTTAGTACGCAACTGCAGAGGGTGCCAACTCACTGGAAGCGCTGAAGCCCCAGCACCTGTCATAACTGAAGATCCAGCACCATCACCGTGGGAATGGCTAAGTCTCGACTTTGGAAGCTTTCCAGATGGGAGAGTCACCGCAGTCACAGTAGACAGCTACACCAAATATCCTATAGTGAAAGTTCTCCCATCCACATCATTCAACAACCTACGGCCAGTATTGGAAAAGGTCTTCGCTCTATTTGGAATCCCCGCATCATCAAAACGGACAATGGGCCCCCCTTCCAAGGAAATGAATTTCGAGAGTTTCTGACACATCTAGGGATTAAACATCACCATAATACGCCTCAGTGGCCACAGGCGAATGGCGAAGCAGAGCGATTTATGCGGACTATCAATAAGGTGCTAAGAATTGCAACGGCTGAAGGTACAAACCCAGAGACTGCATTGCAGAGGTTTCTAAGAGACTATCACAGCACACCCCACTGCACCACACAGAAATCTCCGTGGTCGCTCATGCTGGCAGGGCCGCGTAAAGATATGCTTCCGAGAGCTGACAACGATAATCACCAACCATACGATCCCAACAAGACTCAAACGAGGAGACAACGCACAAACGATAAAGCAAGCCAGAAGCGAAAGGCTAAAACCTGTGTGCTGCCCCCTGGGTGCTCAGTACTGATCAAGATTCGCTGGAACACCGGAAAATTTTGGACCCATTATGAACCAGGAATATGGAAGGTCAAGTCCACCAGTGGCACGGCAATCATGGCAGAAAGGAACGGTGAGACAGTAACGAGAAATGTTTTCATGGTTCAAACAAGTCCCGGACGTGACCGGTAGCCAACCTCTCCCCATGCAAGCGAAACATCGGAGACGACACACAGAGACACTGAGCACGTGACAGATAATGAGGCACCCTGTGATCCCAGAGAATCACTGGTGCAAAGAGCTAGCAACCACCAACCTACCACCCGGATGCACCCGAGTCCACAGGGCTCACGCGAGACACATCGACACCGGTATGGACTTCGGCCTAATCCAAGGCCTAACCAAAGACTAGCGGACTTTATGTGCTAGGATGCAGAGACTTTATTTTGTTTAAAAATCCAACCTGATAAGGGATGTAGCGTTCTAGTGTTTGGCTCCACGAGGCAGCCTGCTGGAAATCCCCTGCACGAAATATCACTCTCTGGCCGGGCGTGGCCAGAGAGCTATAAATAAAAGGGCCGGGGTCGCTCGAGACTTCCGGTCCCAACTAGCAACCAGTGTGCGTGTATCATTTATTACTGTGCTCTATAGTGGTCATAGGCCCACAGGGTATCTGCCCCTGCCCCGCTCCTAGGGCGCGACAGGCAGCACGCTATGATAAGCACAGATGTTTAACTTTAGTGTTTTAAGCCACGTCCTTAATTACAGCGGCCACGCCCCTACGAGAGGCCCCCCAGTTTTTTCATCCCACTTAAAGCCCTGAGTGTATTGTTAATTAACAAAAGAAAGCCATATCGCCTGATCCTTAATAGTATTACTACCCGAGGAAGTTTATTAGAGTGACTGTGACGCCGACTCTCCTAGTTCCCGCGTGAAGCTGCAGTTGTCTGACGTCACGCGTGCAGCTGGCCTCCAGGGACGCACAGCGCCTGCTCTAGGGGGCCCATATCTGTGTACGTGGACCAGAGATGTCAGAATATATCTCTGGTGAAGCTGTAGCATGTGACTGCCTTTAAAGGATGGGTCTGGCTCCAGGAATCCTGGCAGACAGGCAGCTGTGCGGGCCTCGTACATATATGGGGCAACTGCGGGGGTCACCTGTCGTTGGCTGTGAATCATAAGGCAATGGAGGCCGCAAATAGACCAGTGGGGATAATCAAATACCTGGCGGCTTTCGGGTCCTTTTTTACTGCAGGACCTCGCTTTCCTTTCTTAAGAGTGAAATAAACAGCGCGGAGATGGAAATGTTAAGAAATGGACGCTTTAGTGGAGAAAGATATTGCTTTTCTTTATAGGTTTTTCAGGCCTGCATACCAGAACCTTTTGTTTCCACCAAGGGCTCCATTAAAGCGGGATTTTGCTGAGTGGGAACAACAATGCGTGCACGGAACTGCTTCCTTCAACTCTGGGTTCGTCACAAGCGAGCACTGTTTAAAGTGAAAGCAGGCCGTCATGCACGCGCACGTGCACATCTCTTGATGGAGCCAGAGTTGAAGGATTTATTGTCTTTATGGGGCCGTGTGTTTGAAACACATGGCCTCATAAAAATAAGAATCCTTTTGCGGCGGGAGGAAGTCAGGTGAGCCCGTCCAAGTGGGATGGCTCAAAAAGAGAAAAGTCAACGTCACGGAAAGCTCTTTTCCATGGGGTGGCCACCCTTTAGCATAAACGATGACTCCAGCCAATGGAAAAGAGGGGAGGGGCTTAAAGCCAGTCACTGAAAGCTACCTAAAAACATAAAATCTCGCCAGCGAAACTGCGCATGTGCTCAGCCCACGTCAGCGAGACCTAAAAAGGAGGAGAGGTGACCTAAAGGCCAGAGCTGGCAACTTTGGTGCTGCGGAACCAGGTTCGAGTCCAGCATCCGCCCCACATCCTGTGATTCTGTGCAAAATCAATTAATCTTCCCGCCGCCAAAAAAACTCACCTTTTATAATGCAATTTGATGATCATGTAGAGCGCTCCAAAGCTCTTGGGACGAGTTCTTACTATATGCAAAGCGCTATGATACCTCCGGGTCTAGTCAGCACTATATAAAACTTTGCAAATAAATAATTATGTAAAACTGCAACAACAAAAAAAAGTTTAAAACACATCGGTTGTTATTATCCCTTTTGCCGTTGGTAATTATACTTTTTAAATGTGACATAATATAAAATATGAATAGGAAAATCAATCAATGAATGTTTTGATGGCCTGCATATGGCACGTGGGCCTCCATCACGAGTGGCCAATTAATTCCAAAGGAGGAGGGGTAATGGCCCCACCTGGTTTGTACATTTTGCGGAAAGAACGCAGCTCCATGATCTTTCATCCGAGATTTCACCTGCTGCAATTAGTCGAGGTATACGGGTTTAATACATGGGAAAATATGCCGAAATCGACACAGTAGGTCTGATTTCCACATAATATTTCCCCAAAACATGTAAATTCAGAAATATAAATGCACTTATTGGAACCTCCGATAGCGGTAATACTGGAGTGGAGAAGTGATGTACCCTCTCTACTCTGCGGTAGTCCATGGGCTCCCAATATGAGGTGAATTTAACGGTAATG
The DNA here is from genome assembly GCF_964261635.1 of Lissotriton helveticus. Taxonomy (NCBI): domain Eukaryota; kingdom Metazoa; phylum Chordata; class Amphibia; order Caudata; family Salamandridae; genus Lissotriton; species Lissotriton helveticus. The sequence goes on along the minus strand of NC_136057.1, from coordinate 1,736,826,560 downwards.
CTCTGCATCTGTCTTACTTTGTTTCATAGCATGGCACAGTATTTCTAAGGTCGTACTTTGAATTTTACATGCTGTGCCACATCTCTAGTATTTCTGTGGCGCCCCTATACTAGTGCTCTGGTACATAATGGCCCAAGTCAGGTACAATATTCCCGAAGGTAGTGACATGAGCTGTGTCACTGTGGCCTGATGTTACTGTGACCGTGATATGGAAATTATTCAGATCGTGCCACTATTTTCCAAGACGTTGTATTTCTATGTTATTCTGTTGGTAATCCTCTGGATGAGGCACACACAGGCTCACAGTGCAGTATTCGTGTGGTATTCCTACCGTAATGCTGGGAATGTGATACATGATGGCTATAATATTTGAGTTGTATACATATGGTAATGCAGTGGCATATAATAATTAAAATTAAGACACTGGCGTGGTACACACATAACGTAAAGCATTTAAAAGTATGGTATTCCTGTGGTAATACTCTGGATCGGGCACGCTTTGGTCCAAGGACCTGTACTTCTGTATTATTCCTATAACTATTCGCAGGTAAAGTAGCACACTCAAATATAATAATTTCCGAGAGCTATAGGTTATCTAAAGGTACCAGGACATAATTTCAGCAGGGCCAGATCTACTGTTCATCCTTCCTAATATAATAAATGAAATGGTTTGAAACTGGGTGAAAATAACACCTGTGTACCGCAGTACATCTATACTTAAAAGAAAAACACGATATCGCGCTACACAAAATTGCGAGTTTAATTTAATATTTGCCGTCACATGGTGATGCACGCGCTGGTGTTTATGTGGTATTCGTGTGGCACAGCGATGGGCCTGACTGACTCTGGGCCACAGATAGGCATTTCTGTGTTTTCCTGCAGGCACCCGGTCCTTGGCCTGTTAGTAATATTCTTCAATCCCAGCTGAAAGTTTCCAGGAAGCAGCCTTTCATGGCCCCTTACTCTCCAAAGCCGTTGGCGCCACAGAAAATGTTTAAGAAAAACGCAGCATGTTGAAAGTAATTAGAAGCCTCTAGTGATGCAGTCAAGCCCTCCTCAACACTAGCGCGTGCTGCTCATTTTCTGCCCTCACATATTACGCAATTGTTTTTAAAGCGTCAGCTTGTGACTACGGCCACGCTGAACATTTTCATATGATGGCGACGGACAGACAGACAGCGCTCCTTCCTATACCAAAGCACGCAGATCTTTTTCTTCCATCAGTCCGAGGGCTGCACAGCAGTGGTCGATAGTGTAACACCGCAAGTAAAAGATCCAGTCCTGATGGGCGGTCCCAGAAGGAGGCAGGGCGGTAACAAGGAGGGACAAAGAAGCCTCATTATCAATCAGAAGCCAGCATTTACCATGGACGATGACGCCAGCCAATGGAAAATATGGGCGGGGCTTCCACGGCACTTCCACATCTCTCCCTACTACAATATGCCTGGCAGAGCAAGCAGAGCATGCACTGCAAAGCTAGGCTCGACCTAAAAAGTGCTATGACCTGGCAAGCACTGGGAGTGCCAAATTGTTTAGTTTCTAACTTTTAGCCATGCTCCATATTTTTGCCCTAATTGATATTGGCAAAGACAATAGCTTATGCATAGTCGATACCTGTTGGTTTTTGCCAATGCTTGTTTCTTTTTATTTTAAGCACTCCACAATACTGCAAGTATTTCTCATCTATCTCCCTAGTGCACATTCCTATCCCCTCTGTGCAGTGAGCACTTGGGGGTGTGGGTGATTTGGGCCAAACCTTCCAGGTGTGTCGGGCAAGTGGTGCTGTCTAAGGACCACAGGGAGAAAGGATTGGCTGAGGGCAGTGAACACCCTGTCCCCCTTTTTAGGTCTCGCCTAGGCAGCATGCATGCACTGCTTTAGGAGGGCCTTTAGCCATCGGTCTTCACTGTTCAAGCACTGCACTCGTGGCGGCATCCACCTTGCAGGAGTGAGCAGCGGCACGGCACAGGCACAAGTGCAGTTCTTGAAAAGAGAAGACTGCTCTCCCAAGCGCGCGCGCGCGCGCACCACTCACAGGCTCACCTTCTGCTCCTTTACGAATCTTTACTTTCGTTTCTCATGCCGGTTTCTTTTTTGCAGATTTATATAGCGCAAACTCGACCCAAAGGTATTGGAGCACTTTATTCGTCTTGCTTGTTTTTCTCAGTTACCTCTAGGTACAAGGCCATCTCAGGGCTGGTTGACTTTTATCTCGGAAGTTGAACACATTAAAGTTTATTTCAAAATGTAAGCGTCTCTAGGTAGTTTATCAGCTTCCTGATCATCTGTTCGGGCCTTTCGTCACAGGATAGGGATCGGGATTGTATTTGATTGCATTTACCCAGTGCAGACCATACATCAACATTAAGCCCTCTCCAATGGTCTCAGAGGGCACGTGCCAACATAAAGGATTTATATAGTTGCAGGTCAGGAGGGCGCTATCCTTAGCATGCCTGCAGTGTGTGAATGGTACTCCATGTTTTAATGTCTTTTGAATTCCTGTCCGAGTTAATAGGCTGCCTCAGTGAATGGAAAATGATGCACTTCACTGGCCTGGAAATCCCTTGCAAACCCTTCGAGGTTGTAATTGATACGGCTGTTCAGCGCCATAAATAAAAACACATTATGTAACCGGCAGCTTGTTATAAGCCTTGATGTATTTCTGCATGGGTGTAAAGCCTCGCGTAGTTGTATGGCTTATGTTTGTGAATAACTGCCTAGTAACAAGAAGTCTATCATTTGCAACGCACAAGTACTGTCAGTGTCTACGTACTGTTAAAGGAT